>NW_011494846.1:1108264-1121624 GCF_000754665.1 Bison bison bison | reverse complement strand
TCCTTCCAAGGAGTAAGCGTCTTTTAATTTCATGGCTGCAGTCACCATCTGCAGTGATTTTGGAGCCCAGAAAAATAAAGTCTGACACTGTTTCCACTGTTTTCCCATCTATTTCCCATGAAGTGATTAAATTAAGGAAGGCCAAAAATCCAGTAGCAAAGTGGGCATAAGATAGGAATAGACAATCCATTAGATGAAATATAACATTCAAATATATGAAAGTGTAATCAATTTCACTCTTAATAAAAATGCCTATGAAATCTACATTGAATAACATTTTTACCCGTCATGTTAGCAAACAAAAAAATATTCAAGAGTTTAACAATACCTCTGTAGGTGAGACTGAAGAAACAGGCACTCAGGAACACTGCTGGTGGGCTTGTGATGTGGGACAGCCTCTAGCGAGTCGAACTTGGCAACACCTAACAAACCTGTGCATGTATTTACCCTTCCACCCAGCGATTCCTCTTCTAGAAATTTACTCCAAATAGATACCTCTAGCAATATAAAGATATAGATACTCAGAACCCACTGTATAGCACAGGGAACTATACTCAATATCGTGTAATAACCTACAATGGAAATGATTCTAAAAAGAATATATATATATATGTATGAATGTATATAAACGAATCACTTTGCTGTACACCTGAAACTAATAGAACGTTGTAAATCAATTATACTTCAATAAAAAGAAACTACAGATACTCAAGGTTATACATTGCAACATCATTTATCATCACAAAATATTGGAAACTCCCTAAATGCCCAAGCACAGGAGATTGGTTGAATTAAATATGGTACACACACAACAAGGTACTGAGATATTACAAAATATGAGGAAGAGCTCTCTGAGCAGAGATGGAATGATTTCCAGGACCAGTTATGAAGTGAAAAGACAAAATACAAAAGAACATGTATCATCTGCTCTCTCCCATGTAAGAAACAAGGGAAATAATCAGATTCAAATATATCTGCTTCTTTTTACAAAAAGAAGCACAGGAAGAACAATCCAAAAGGCAATGTGGTTGGTTTCCAAGGAGCACCAGGGCAGCGCGAGGTCCGGGTAGCGGCCGGGGCGCGGTGAACTATAGCGTGGAAGGATGCTTCTCCAAGCCTTCCTTTCTGTATAGTTTTGACTTTGGGTTGCATTTCAGTGTTCTACATATCAAAACATAAAATGAAATCAATAAGAAAGTTGAATACCCAGGACCCCTTTGCCCCTCTGGCCATGCCCTGACTTCCCTCTCGCTTGCCCAGCCCATGCAACACGATTCTGTGTATCGCATTTCTCTGGCCATAGGGACTGGTCCAGGGTCAGGCGTCCAACACAGAGTGAGCCAGTGACCCAGTGTAAGCCTTTAGCCGCGGCTGTGTGGAGACAAGCCACCTTCCTCTTTTTCACCGCACTTAAGTCCAGGAAGCTGTAGGCCTGGAGTGACCGGATACCACCTTGAAAGGAAGTCAAAACAGAAGACAGCGGAGCTGAGACCTAAGAGACCAATTACCAGAAATCGTGTTCAAACACCTGCTGTTTTTACTTAATAACGCCAACCATCGAGCGTTTGCCCGTGCCGGCTTGAGTTGGGTTTTCTGTCACGCGCATTCGGAGTCTCGACAGAGCACTGATTGAAGGCTCTTGTTTGGCCTAATGCGGACTCTAGGTGAAGAGAGAGTCCAGGATCAGGCTGGGAGATGAGACCAAAGGTGGGGGCAACACTCAGACCATCTGGGTCCAACTTCAGACTAGTCGGGGTGGTGGGTGGCCTTCACCCCAGGCTCACAGAGGGAGAAAGCGGAGAGAAGGTCACGTCCAAGGTGTCAGGGAAGGCTGGAGCAGGAGAGCCCGGCTTCCTGCCCCTACGGCCGCCTTGGGCAGCCAAGGGAGGCCCAGCACATGTGTCCCCTGTATCTGCAGGAGACACAGGATACGCTCTGAGGCCATCGTGGAGGCCCCGAGGCTCCCGCTGTGCTGGAATGCGCTTCACAAGTGAGCTAAGTCACTTCAGTCACGGCTGACTCGATGCGACCCTAGGGACCCGGATGAGCTTCATGGCAGAGCGCTAAGACCCACCAGCCCAGACAGACCTTTGGGTGTGGTGGACGTGGTGTTAACAGGAGCTGAATGAAGGCTCTGTGTCCCGGGCACCAGCCCGTTGGGTTGTGTGCGGAGGACACTCAGTCACTGGGGAATTGCTGACCGTGGTGGCCAGATCCGAGGACTTGGAGTTGAAAGGAGTGGGTTTAGATCCCAGCTCTGATGGGGGGTTCCTCTAACCGGGGGCCCTCCACATGTGAAGGGCGGGTAAGAACGATGTCCCAAGGAAACAAGGAACTGCCTGCCAGCAGCCCACAGGTCTCAAGCCAGCCCCCAGGTGGTTTTAATCAGCCAGCACAGGTTTTTTTTTTTTACAATAAGTGGGCCAGTTTGGAAACTGGGGTATTTTGCATTAAAAAAAAAAAAAATCCAGGTTTTTTTTTTGCTTTCTCTTAAAAATAAAGGAGCAAGATTTGGGAACACTGGCCAGAACGGTGAGGTGCTTGCCCCTTCATCCAGTCACGAGAGGCTAACCCACTCTCTGGTTTCCCATCCCAGCCCCACTGCAGCTGGACTGACGGTGGGTTCCACCGGCCACTCAGCGTCTCACGCTGCTCTTCGTCCCTGAGGCGGAGAACTGCTGCTCGGCACCGTGCGCTCCCTGGAGCGGGGAAGGGAAGGATTAGCAAAGAGACCCATGTCACTCTCTTCCCACCACCTCCACTCCTGACCGCATCTGGTTGGTGCTCGCAGGTCTGAGTTCACAAGCACAAGTGTACCAATAAGTGCAAGTGGCTACATAAGGTTCATGGACTGAAGACAGGGAAGGGGAATAAGGACTCAAGTTCAAGTTCTGTTGGCTGAGATACAAAATAGATAGGGGGGGTGGCAGGCAGACTAGTGGTGGGCTTGGGGCTGTCAGGGTGGGAGCAGGGTCGAGGACAGAGGGAACAAGCTCAGAGGCAAGAACTCTAGCCTCTGGCACCTGCTGGGAGAGCTAGTGGCGCCCTTGGGGTAAGTCCAGGTCAGGGCCTGGTCTCCTGGTGACGTAAACAGGTACAGCTGGCTGGGAGACAGGAAACCAGGTGGAACTTACAAAGGCTGGTGACGTTCTGGTGAGTTCTCATGTGGAACCCACAAGAGGCCAGGTTTGGCCTCTTCTCAGGAAGTTCCCTTGAATCTAGTTTTACCCTTTGGCACAGGACAAAAAGTAAAAGTTCTCAGTCAGTCTGGGGAGAGGTCTATCAAAGCCTAATTAAATGTCAACCAGAATCCCTAGTAGAAGAGCCATCAATGTGGTTCATTATGGAGCTAATTTAACACAGAGTTCTGGTTCTCCAACTCAGCTAATGGGAAGGTCTCAGAAGATAGAATGCCTCCTACACCCCAAGGTATAATCATATACTTAATGTGCCTTTTTAGCCTGTGATTTGAAGACCAGTGTAGCCCTGAGCTGATGTAGACTACTAAGGATACAGGGTAATTCTGGGTATCTTTCGTCATTCAGTAACATTCATTAACTGAGCACCTAGAGTGTAGAATCCATTATGCTTAACACGAGGGAGCCCACAAGGGTGGGTAAGACCCTGCCTTAACCCTGCAGGGTTAAGGAAAAAATTATAAGCCACTCAGTCAGTCAAGTTCTAGTCTGGCAGCTGGAAACCAATAAGGTTCAGGGCTGCTGCTGCTGCTGCTGCTAAGTCACTTCAATCGTGTCCAACCCTGTGCGACCCCATAGATGGCAGCCCACCAGGCTCCCCCGTCCCTGGGATTCTCCAGGCAAGAACACTGGAGTGGGTTGGCATTTCCTTCTCCAATGCATGAAAGTGAAAAGGGAAAGTGAAGTTGCTCGGTCGTGTCCGACTCTTAGCGACCCCATGGACCGCAGCCTACCAGGCTCCTCAGTCCATGGGCTTTTCCAGGCAAGAGTACTGGAGTGGGGCCATGGCCTTCTCTGTGCAAATTACCTGCTTTGTGTTTGCAGTGGGGCCCAAGGCCAGATAATGCTGCCCTTCAATAAGCATTTCTTTGTTTGAGTTTCTTAACCAGAATTCCTTTGCTGGGAGCCTCCCAGAAATTTTTTACCAGCACCTCGGACTTGCCACTGGCAATTCCACCTGAGGTTAGCAGTGTCTACGTACCACCAAATTGAATTTTAAGAATTAAAAAAAATCATCTGTTTCCATAATGGGATGTTTCCGGTGTTGTATCAAAAAAAAAAAAAAGCTACAGTTCACCTGAAACTGTCATAACACTGTTAACCGGCTATAACCCAATACAAAATAAAAAGTTAAAAAAAAAAGCTACCAATTACTTAATACCTCATATGTGCTGGACATGGTACTGGAAACGCTACATACATTTTCTGATTCAATTTGTACTGCAGCGCTGGGAGGTCACTGGTACCATCCCCTCTGTGCACTGAGGTTTGATAACATAGTTCCACCTAGATTATTTCTGAAGGTCCTAAGATCTGTACGAAAATTTTGAAAGTAGAATCTGTTTTTTGTCTGAAGCCCTGTCCACACAAATCAGGCGTCTCTTCCCCCCTCCCCAACACTCTCCAGCACAGGGATGCTGCCAGGGGTTGGCAACCAGGCTTCCTGGGGCGGGATCTTGGCATCAGTTAGCCATCCCAGGATCGTGACCCCCAAAGCGAACTTCCAACCTTTCTCTCCTCCTCCCTCCCTTCCTGCGAGAGGAACCAAAAGAAGAACTCGCGAAGACCGTCATGGGTCTTGTCACGCGGCATTCTGACACTCAGCCAGTGTTGGGGCTTTTGGGAGGGGAAGTAACACTGACATCACAGGAACATAGAACCGAAAAAGGCTTGGAGGGCTCTCTGGGTCCAGGCGCCTCTGTGATCTGAAACACAGCTCTCTCCCGGAAGAGCCAGAAGTGGACACTGTACCGCTTCCAGTAATTTCTGCCAGCTCTGTAGCTCCCAAAGAGAGAAGATTTTCATCCAATTCAAGTTCTTACTTAATTTTGGTCTACTATGATTTTTTTATCCAGGAAGATGAACTAGTCAGCATTAGTCCTATTACAAACCTCCAAAATCTTAAAGATGATGTAGTTATCAGCCTTTTCAAGTCAGCTTTACCTGTGTTCTTCACTATAGGTTCTTATCTGTGCTGTTTGCAACTTTTCAACTGTTTGTTGTTTTGTTTCTTTTTTTCAAATATGTGACTGTGGCAGATGGAATTATGGTTTCCCATTCTTCACTCTTTCCCAGTTATATAGAATTATATATCCATGACCTTTGCCATGTGACTTGCAGTAAATGAAAATCAGTGTAGAATATTTCCTCACCCTGTTTTATTTTGTTTCTTTATTTTTGGCTGTGCTGGGTCTTCATCGCTACAAGGGCTTTCTTCAAGTTGCGGAGAGCAGGGCTACTCTCTAGGTGCAGTTCCCAGGCTCTAGAGCACAAGCTCAATAGCTGTGGTGTACGGGCTTAGTTGACCTGAGGCATGTGGGATCTTCCCTGGACCAGGGTTCAAACTCGTGTCTCCTGCATTGGCAGGTGGATTCTTTACCACTGAGCCACCAGGGAAGCCCTCCTCACCCCGCTGATATTTGGCTTGGTCGCATGACTTGCTTTGGATGAGAATGCTAGGGGAAATAATGAGCAGAAGCTTCAGATGTGTCTGCCTGACTTGAGTTGGCCTCTTGTGTTTCTGCCATAACCCCAAGAAGACCATGCCCCAGGCAGTGCCAGTCCCAGAAAGAGACAGAGAAAGGGGGCCCAAAGTGGAGATATGACCCAACCGAGGCCAATCAAGAGCAGCTGAACCTCAGCTACCCTGCAGACCTGTGAGCAAGAAAAATAATTGTCTGTGACGCAAATCACTGAGATTTGGGGGCTTATTCTTTATACAACAGTATCTAGGCAGTAAGGTCTAACCCACACTATAGCCAGATTACAACCTGATCCTTGCACCTCTTTCTGGATGAACCTAGAGCCTGTTATACAGAGTGAAGTAAGTCAGAAAGAGAAAAACAAATATTGTATATTAACGCATATATATGGAATCTAGAATAACGGTCCTGATGAACCTATCTGCAGGGCAAATAGTCATAAAGAAAGGATTTATGGTTACACCGGGGGAAGGAGAAGGTGGGACAAATTGAGAGAGTAGCACTGAAATATATACATTACCATGTGTAAAATGGATAGCTAATGGGAAATTGCCTATAGTGCAGGGAGCTCAGTCTGATGTCCTGTGACATCCTAGAAGAGCGGGATGCAGTGGGAGCAGGGAGGGAAGTTCAAGAGGGAGGGGACACGTGTATACCTATGGCTGACTCACGTTGATGTGTGGCAGAAACTGGCATAACTTTGTAAAGCAATTATCCTTCAATTAAAAATAAATGTATTAAAAAAAAAAAAAAAACTAGTCACCAGAAGGCAGAATCCTAGAGAAACATAAAAAGACTACCAGTTTCATTAAAACCTCCCTGGCTATTTCAGACCCTCCACAACTTGACCACAAAACCTTCCTTTTTTGTGTCCTATATTTAGGTACCTGTTTTATATTCAGTATAACACGTTCTAGAACTCATTCTGAAGCATTATTTAATAACTGCAACTGTGAAATCTTCTCAATAAGACTATGAAGTCATTGAGAACAGAGATCATATGAATAAAGTATAGGCAATAAAACTCTTAGTTACGTATATTCTGTAGCACTGTCGCCCAGGCTTGTCAGAATAAGTCTTCCAATATTTACCTAAAAACACACTGTTATCATACATGTGGGAGGCAGCAAAAGGCTTTACACACAGGGGCCATAAGAGTGAAAAAGTGAAAGTGTCAGTCGCTCCATCTTGTCCAGCTCTTTGCACCCCCATGGACTATAGCCCATCAGGTTCCTCTCTCCATGGAATTCTCCAGGCAAGAATACTGGAGTGGGTTGCCACTCCCTTCTCCAGGGGATCTTCCTCATACAGGGATCGAACCTGGGTCTCCAGCAATGCCGGCAGATTCTTTACTGTCTGAGCCACCAGGGAAGTCCCCGGCCGTGAAACGCCTTCAAATATTTATGAAATGTTCACAGGAAAGGCAAATGTGATTGAGTTTTTGTCAATCAGGTAAATATTTCTGAGTTACTAACATTCAGTTTCATATGTTTTGTCTTCTTTTGGCAATCTTCAATTATCAGTTCTACAAGATATTGAAAGTAAATTTTTTCATTTCCCATCCCAAATAAATTAACAAAAGTACAAGTGAGCCAGACAAGTTACCTAATTAAAATCTACAAAGTAAAACCTGTGAAAAGTTCATAGTTACTCCCAATGTTACCGTTCTAAACGTCTCAGTTTTCTTAATAAAACATATTTTGTGTATGAGAGCTAATAATCTTTGATTTTCATATTCTATATTTGAGAGCAGGAACAGTTCTTCAGAATCATATTTTTTTCATAGCTTAGTTTTCAACACAGGGTAGTTCCTCTTTTTATTTATATAAGCAGAAAGACTTGCTTTATATTGAAGAACTCAATGAACTGGGTTTTTTAAGGTACATATTTACTTTTCATATACAGGAATTTTCCAGGTGACTGGTTGAATTACTACATTCTCATGGTACATTGATTTGGAGTTAAAAAAAAAAAACTGAACAATAGAAAAAGCTATCTTTTCTTTCCATCTATGGACATAACTATTAAAGCATCATATCTAATGCTGCCAGAAATTATAAGACAAAATGAATGCTGCTCCTTCAAACCAGTCACCTCATCCAATTATCCCAAGAGTTGCCAATGCTTAAAACTGTGCTGAGAATCTTCTTTGTGTGTGATTTCTTTCAAAGCCGGCTGTATATTTTAAAAATATTGTTAAAAAGAAGCAAATCTCTGTCTTTGAGAATGAGTATAATTTTGGAAACAGGAAAACTCATTTGGAAGCAAGTTTTGTGAAAGAGAAGAGCAGTCGAGCTGAGTAATATAAAGAAGAAATTCAAATTTGCCCATAATCTCAAAACCCAGGGACAACCACCATCAACACACTGGTATGTTTTCTGCCAGCAAGTTTTTTATGTATTTTCACACAAATGGGACATACCATACGTATAGCTGGGACCTCCACCCACTTTTTTGTTCCCCAGTCAATATTCCATTATTTCATAAGGTTTAGGGAAGCTAAGTAACAGACAAATAGGAATACTTCAGAGAGTGTTCCAACTTCTTTCAAAATGTGTAGAGGTTGGAAAAAGTGAACAGTTACACACACAAAAAAGACATTTGTCTGATTTCCTATGCCTTGTGCCTTGGTGATGTTATCTTGCAGGGATAATATTTGGGCATGCCACCACGATTAATGACAAGTGAGAGAGAAACGAAGAGTGACGGAGAGGAAAAGGTTGTGGTTTTGACAAAGAATAAAGAGAATGTGATGTCTGCCCAAATCCATCATTTGTGTAGACAGTATTGCCAGGGGAGAAGGGGCCTGGAGCAAGAATATGGCTTTAATTAAATCACAAAAGTTTATTTCCTATGCTCAGCAATGGAGTAAAATCTCTTAAATTGGAAGAAATATCACTTGCAGCAGAAATCAGAGAAGATAGAACAACAGCCTTCATTTATCAAGTCTTCCCCCAAAGTAAGAGGAAGCATAACCATGCCACATGTAAGCACTGCCTTCTGGCCCACAAACCCAAGCCTGGTTTTCAAACCCAATTACCGAGTCCAGGCTGACCCCCTAGGCACTTGGTTCTAGCTCTAGGAAGGAGGAAACTTGGCCTCAGACTCTCTCCATCTGGACTGTGTTCTGTAGTCTTAGAAATAAGATCTGAAAGCATTCCATCTCCACCTTGCCCCCTAAACTGAGACCTTCTACCACCACTCAACAGAAGATCCTGAGATAGAAACGCTCTGTCTTGTTCCCAAACGAGGCATTGCAATCTTTACACTAGAGTTGAGATGCCCAAAGAGCCCCATTTTGTCCCATTTTTTTGCTCAAAAACATTTCTTTGTCTATAAAGCCAGATTAGCCTGGTGGAGAGGGTGCCAGCTTTAAAATTCAAGTCCCTCCATTCCTCTCTTCTGAACTCAGTCAACTTTGGACAGAGGTTTCATTTGCCTCAACATCAACTTCCCTGTCTGTGATGAAGGTGAAGTTTTCAGAGTATAAAATTATGCCCTAAAAAAGAACAAAATTTGGGAAGATTCTCTGCAGCCAGATTAGTCCAGTGTAACTGAGATAAAATCCTATCAGTGAAGGATTGGTCAAGAGGGTTGGTCATTGAACCATGTGGTTCCAGAAACAGCCCTGACCCTTGCCCATCCCTAGTCCATCTGGAACTAAGCCCAGAGAAGAAAGATGACGGATAGAGACTCAATGAGCTTGAAAGACGCCAGAACACATGTAAAACCTTTGCCATTCATAAGACCTCAAAATCCCCCGTGCCCAGCATGATGGGAAATAATATGGCAGAAATTAATTGGGGGCAAATCAAGGAAGAAATGACAGCTTGACATTTTCTGCACAAATGGCCAATACTTTGGCCACCTGAAGTGAAGAGCTGACTCACTGGAAAAGACCTCAGTGCTGGAAAAGATTGAGGGCAAAAGGAGAAGGGGGCGGCAGAGGATGAGATGGGTGGATAGCAGCACTGACTCCATGGACATGAATTTCAGCAAATTCCAGGAGATAGTGAAGGACAGAGGAGCCTGGCATGCTGCAGTCCACAGAGTCACAGAGTCAGACATGATGTAGTGACTGAACAACAACAACAAAATTTTCTGCAGTCTAGAGAAAGGCAAAACAGTGGCTGAGAGGGAGCCCGGTCCAAGGGGCCTCATCAGAATGAGGTGGGGAAGACAGCACCATATACATCACTTTCCAGAGGCCAGGTGTGAATAAGGGCACATGGGAATGTCCCATGCTGACAGGTGATAATCCACCACACGCCACTCTGCCAGCCCCCACCCCAAAGTGATCAAGTTACTGCAACTCTTTGGAATGGGAGCACTAAACAGAAACTGAAGTAGAAATTGTGTACAGTCATGAAAAGTTGTATTTGTTTGCAAAGCCTGAAATGAGGACTCGATATATGAATTACACATAAAGGGCCTGTGTCTGTGGTAGTTACACAATACATTCTAAAGTGTTTCCATGATTGCTATTGACTAGTTATATTTCAGTCTGCCAGAGAAGTGGAGGCAACTAACTTTGAGTGCTAAAAACAAGGGCAGAGCATAAATGTTGAAGAACTATTTGTTTTTCTCTAGAAAAAGATAGTTGAGAGAGCCCTGCACTCCACACCCTCCCACCTAAAGTAGGCTTTATTACTCATCACTCATGCTCTTTGCCCACACCTCACCATGGCATATTCCTTCTCATCTCCTTGATTTGGGGCGGGGCCGCGTGTCGTGCTTTGACCAATGGAATGTGGCGAACAAGCAGGCCAGTACTACAAAGAGACTCTGAGAGTCACTCTATCTTTTTCCTTGCTGTCTTGCATCCCTGCCTTCCTCCATGAGAAAATGATGCCCCAGGTGGCCACTGCCCCTCCAGCTTGGGTCTCCAAATGAAAAACACAGAAAGCAGACTTGAACCTGACCTGAAGCTTGAAGCCAAGCCTAGCCAAGTTCAATGGAGTCCTGCAAGTTCAGGCGAGACACAGATGAGCCTCGGCTGACCTCAAGTCCCATGACGGAGAAATCAGTATTTACTTTCATAAGCCATTAAAATTGGAGGTTGTTAACTGCAGAAAAATCTAATACCCCAGCAATTAAGACAATGCTTCAGCATTTCAAAGTAAAAGGAGGAAAGATGGGAGGTGAAACAAGGGCAAGAAAACAGCCTTTCAAAATGAAGCAAAATTACCTTTTCAGGAACCTTGTCCAGCAACAGTAATGTGAGATGGAACAGCAGCATTGGCGGTAAAGCAGGGGGTGGGGGAGGAGAGAAACAGAGTCCTAAAAATGTCTGCAAGCCTTTGAGACCCCAAAGACAAGGATGAGTTCAAGGAAACACGTTTTTTTCACCCTCAGATTCTCTCCTCCATTAATTCTCTCCATTTTAAGGAATTTAACTCCCTCTGAGCATTAAGCTTGGTACATAAACTTTAATGACTTGCAGTGACTTCTACTAGAGCTCTTATATCTATTTAAAATGCAGTAGAATGTACGCTTGCTATTGATTTGGGTTCGAGATTTGAATTGTTCTTATGTAGGTATTTGTCAAAGAACAGATGTTTTCTCCATGTGTCATTTGAGATGGGTTAAGGATGCCCAGGAGGAAATGGTTGATATAGAGGTCTCTCCCTGAGCAGACGGGTTAGCTATAAATTGCTCTGTGGTTTTTTCCTAACCCTGTAATGGCTGGAGTAAAACTTAGCAGCTGAACAGTTAACCCATTTATTTAATTTGATTTTGATTTTTCCATTAAGCTCTCATGATTTATTTAAATAGGTTCTGAAATACCAAATTGAAATGTGAAGAATTTGGCATGCAGGGGGGATTAAGAACCAAAATATGAATTGAGTGAAATCCATTTTGCAAATCTCCAGACCTGTCCAACAAATCGCTGGGGAGACCTGCACAGAATTACGCCTTAAGTGGTTTTGAGCAGCAATATTACATCTGTGTTTCTTAACACATGGGCTTCAAGGAACAGCTTCCCTCCTGGGGCTCTGCTTCAAAACTTACAGTTAAAGCCTGAAGCTAGTCAAGGTGTAAACCTTAAAGTCTGCCCTAGAAACTTCCAGAATCTGTGCTCCACACCCTTCTGACACCAGGTCCACCTCAAGGGGGACCTTTTCCATGAGCTTCATCCCACCCTCCCGCCAGAGGCAGCCCTGGACTAACCCGCTCTCTGCGCTCATCTTTCCAAGGCGCACACGTGAGCACATGTTAGCTCCCCACTAACATCCACTGTTTCTACCTGGCCAATCGCACTTTAGGCCTCCTTTCCTGGCCAGCTCCCTCCCTTCCTGCACACAACCTAAGCAGGAAAGGTACTGAGTGGCTTGCCCCTTTTTCTTCCCCATCCTTTTAAAAGCCAGCCCTGTGTTTGCATAGAGGCAAAATGGAGTGGTGGTTCAGAGCAATTGTCTGAGGTCAGGGAGCCTTGAATCTATTTATTCATTTTTATTTATTGGTTTATTTATTTTGGCTGCACTGGTTTTCATTGCTATGCATGGGTTTTCTCTAGATGCCGTGAGCCGGGACTCTCTAGCTGTGGCGTGTGGGCTTCTCATTGCGGTGCTTCTCTTGCTGTGGAGCACGGGCTCTACGGAGGAGTGTAGGTAGTTGTGGCACATGGGCTTGGTTGCTCCGTGGCATGTGGAATCTTCCTGGATCAGCGATCAAATCCTTCCTGCCTTGGTAGATGAATTCTTAACCACTGGATCTCAGGGAAGTCCTGCCTTGGATTTAAAATCAGGCTCTGCTCTCTTTTGCTGGTGAGACCTTGAACCCATCCTTTTACCATCATCTGTAAAATAAGGATGATAATAGTATTCACCACGCAGTGTGAAGGAAACACAAAAGCTGGCACATGATAAACCCTCAACTGCTGACTGCGGCTAACACTCTTCCTCTGAGGGTGATGCCCCTTAATCAGTCCACAGAGATTTACTGGGTGCTGCCCAGGGGCCATGCACTGTGCCCGATGCTGGGACGACAGTGATGAAAAGGTGCAGACCCAGTCCTGGGAGATCTTGCAGGCTGGTAGGTAGAGGAGCAAATGCTGAAAGCATGGAAGAGCTACCGCAGGATTAACTGAAGGGTGCGCTGAAGGTGCTCAACCAAGCTTGGCTCCAGCCAAGGAAGCTTGCGGAAGAAGAGAGCAGGTGCATGTCTAGGGACTGGTTTATGATGTTGACTCAGACAGAATGTGAAAGAGGAGAGAGAAAGGGAGACAGAGCAGGAAGGAAGGTCTGGTTTAGGAAGAAGCTCAGGCCAGAGGCAATGAGATGTGATTTTCCTGAAGCAAATAGGCAGTGATATCATCAGATTTCCTTCTTCTAAAGCTCTCAAGAGATGGGAAACGGAGGAGTGGAAGGGGACTTCCCAAGTGGCTCAGTGGTAAAGAATCTGCCAAGGCTGGAGACACAGATTCGATCGTGGTCCAGGAAGACCCCATATGCCACAGAGCAGCTAAGCCCATGTGCCACAACTGTTGAATGAGTGAAAGTCACTCAGTCATGTCTGACTCTTTGTGACCCCATGGACTGTACAGTCCAGGGAATTCTCCAGGCCAGAATACTGGAGTGGGTAGCCTTTCCCTTCTCCAGGGGATCTTCCCAACCCAGGGATCGAACTCAGGTCTCCTGAATTGCAGGCGGATTCTTTACCAGCTGAGCCACCAGGGAA
>NW_011494846.1:1067780-1108164 GCF_000754665.1 Bison bison bison | reverse complement strand
AAGCCCACAACTATTGAGCCTGTACTCTAAAGCCTGGGAACTGCAACTACTGAAGCCCGAGCGCCCTAGAGCCCGTGCTCCACAAGAGAAGACTCCACAGTGAGAAGCCCATGCACCTAGCTAGAGAGGAGCCCCCGCTCACCACAACTAGAGAAAAGCCTGCACAGCAAGGAAGGCCCAGCTCAGGCTAAATAAATAAATACAAGTGTCGGGAAACGGGATTAGTGAGGTTTCTTTGTGCGAACTTGGTACACACCTCGGGTTCAGAGCTTGGGCTGAGGCACGATTACAGCGTGTGATTTCTGCCCCTGTCAACTGAAATCCTCACGGGTTGGAGCTTTAGGGATTTTCGGAACAAGGATGCACAGAAAATCATGGGTATTATAAATAGGAGATAAGAGGCTGAGTTGTCTTGTTGTCAGGAAAGCAAGACAAGGGCACGGTTGTGGGATGAATGAGGACACCGCGTGTGCTGAGCTGAAAGACAAGCCGGGGCCCCAGGAGGGGCTGAGCCTGGAGAGAAATTGATCGAGAGGCGTGGCCGGCGGTTTCTCACAGCAGCCACTCTGTGTGTCTGCAGGTGTAACGGGGCGGGCAGAGGTGACTGCTGGCTGGCAAAGTGAGCTATTTGAACAGAAAATGCCCAACCTAAAATCAGGTTATCTCCAGTTCCTGGTGTCACTTAATCGGGTCATAGGCCGAGACCTGCAATGGGGCAGTATGTGGATTTCTGAAAGAACTACCTGTATGGCTGGAGCTGTTTTTCCCCTTTTGAATTTACTCTGATACCCAGAAATCTAGAAGCATCATCATCACCATCACAGCGGAAGCATTGATGTTGGGTGCATGTTAGGTGTCTGAGTGCATGTTAGGTGCCTGGCATTGTTCTAAGTGTTTTCCACTTCTTCATTTGTTCCTCACGACATCTCTGGGCAAGAGATTCTATTAAATTTCTTATTTCATCAAGAAGAAAACCGATGCACAGAAATGTCAAGTTAATTGGTTGGTCAACAGATTTGTTTGAGTTTTACATAACATCATCATATAAAACCCAAACGAACTTTTTAGCCACCCCAGTACATGGCCAGTGCCACACAGCAGCCTGGTTCTAGGGCTCGCACGTTTAATCACTGCGCTGCACTGCCTCAAAGAACTTGGACCTGTGCTCTTTTTATCTCTGCAGCCCCAGTGTCTGTGTTAAGAGTACACAAACAGAGGTGTGCACCAAGTTGTCATTTGAATGGAAGATTGAACAAACAGAACCTCATGTGCCAAGAGATCGGCAGCCTTTGGGTAGCCCTTAGCCAGGCTGACACAAACTGTGATTTAAGTGGTGGGATGGCTCAGATGGTGAAGAATCTGCCTGCAATGCAGGAGACCCGAGTTCAATCCCTGGGTCAGGAAGATCCCCTGGAGAAGGGAATGGCTACCCCACTCCAGTATTCTTGCCTGGAGAATCCCATGGACAGCGGAGCCTGGCGTGCTGCGATTCAAGGGGTTGCAAAGAGTCGGACATGACTGAGCAACTGAACTGAACTGAACTGAGCAACTAACACAACAGGACCTTGGTCCCAACACATCAGCGTCCATCTCCTATCACCCTGCTGTTATATCTAGGGAGTTTGTTTTGGTTCGTGTTTGCCCTGGGGGCTTTGAGGACCCACTTATTAAAAAGAGGGGAGGGCGGCAGTGCCAAGGAAGGCTGGGCACTGATTTTCTTGCCCCTACCCACCCCATCCTACCTTGCATTACAGTGTAGGGGGCAAACAGCGCCCCCTGTGGTCAGCGTGGTGGTGGCAGCCAGGGCCATCTTGAGAGCACTCTCCCTTTCTGCCCACTATGCTGGGCAGAGGTAGAGAATGCGATGTAGAAGTCAGGCCTCGGGGTCTTTTTACTCATCCACCCTAGAAAGCCCTCCATCCAGCATCCACTTTGGAGACCTGGGAGTTCTACTTTTACAGAGGAAAACGGCATTTCTTAGGGTTAGAGGCCTCAATCTGAGAAGTCACTTCCAAACCTTTTCCACTGCTGTCACTCAACATCCAGGTCTTCTGACCTCACTGTCAGACGAGGAGACCCTTGCTGATGGGGTAGGTTAGTCAGGGTCATCTGGAAAGCTGGGGAGTGGGAGCACTCGTCAGAGAAGATGAATTTGCAAGTAGATAAAAGGCAGAAAAGGACTTTTTTTGGCCGTTCCTACAGCATGTGGGGGTGGGAGGGCTTCCCTGGTGGCGCAGACAGTGAAGAATCTGCCTACAATGCAGGAGACCCGAGTTCAACCTCTGGGTCGGGAAGATCCCCTGGAGAAGGAAATGGCAACGTGCTCCAGTATTCTTGCTTAGGGAAATCCCATGGACAGAGGAGCCTGGAGAGCTATAGTCCACACGGTCGCAAAGAGTCAGACACGACTGAGCCACTCACACTTTCACTTTCACTTTTCACAGCATGTGGGATCTTAGTTCCTCAACCAGCAATTGGACCTGCACCTCCTACAGTGGCAGCCTGGGTCCTAACCACTGGCCCAGCAGGGAAGTCAGAGAAAGGAGCTTATGTAGCAAGACAACCAGCACTCAGCAACAGGAGGCTCTGTCCCCATCTCCTTCCTCCAGCCTCCATTCAACTCCTGTATGACTTCCTCGCCCGCAGGCCCCGGGATCCACATGCACAGAAATGTGTGTGTGGCCCAGGCGCCCAGTGTAAGGGATTCGCCCTTAAGTGCCTCTCCTACTCCAGCAACTCCATGGGCCTGGACAGCACTTTCCATTCCAGGTTGCCCCCACCTCTTAGTCTTTCCCACTGTATTTATCAAGACTTCCTGCTGCTGCTGCTGCTAAGTCGCTTCAGTCGTATCCGACTCTGTGTGACCCCAGAGACGGCAGCCCACCAGGCTCCCCCGTCCCTGGGATTCTCCAGGCAAGAACACTGGAATGGGTTGGCATTTCCTTCTCCAATGCATGAAAGTGAAAAGTGAAAGTGAAGTCGCTCAGTCGTGTCCAACCCTCAGCGACCCCATGGACTGTAGCCTACCAGGCTCCTCCATCCATGGGATTTTCCAGGCAAGAGTCCTGGAGTGAGGTGCCATTGCCTTCTCTGATCAAGACCTCCTAGCGGACAGTATTTCTGCTCCCACTGTCATAGACCTCACCGTCCCTTCGACGTCCTTGCCTTGCTGCCAATGCCTTTATTAGCGATTTCACAAAAGATCCCCTTAAAAAGTTCTTGCTAATGACTCAGTAACGGTTTGTTTTCAAAGGATTCTAGAAAATGCTAATCACTGTCTACTGTTAGATCTTAATCTCATTTATTTCCTTTGAGTGTTCTGTCTGACAATCAACAACAATAATTACCACAGTAACAACACTTGACATTTTTAAAGCCATTTATGTTACTTCCAGTAATCCTCACAAAAACTTGGCAAGATAGTATTTTTCTCTGAGGAACCAGGCTCAGGAAAATTAAGTAACCTACCTAAGGTCACACAGCTAATAAATTGTAGAACTGAGACTCAGCTGGGATTTCCAAGGCAAGTTCTCTTTTCCAACACTGTACTGCAGGATAAAATGAAGAGTAAATGTGTTATCCAGGTTGTGTTCTGTTTTTTTTTTAATTATGGACAGTTTTCTTTTATAAAAAGAAAGAGACTGGAACAGTGGCATGTTGGAGCCAGTTCCTGCTATCAGCTCCAAAGACCTGAGTATTAGATATTTAGGAATTTTGGAAGCTTGTTAAACCCTTGGTAGATTAAAATAGGTCGTGGTGGTGTACTTCCCTGGTGGCACAGTGGTTAAGAATCCACCAGTCAATGCAGGGGACACAGGCTTGATCCCTGATCCAGGAAGATCCCACATGCCTCAGAGCACTGAGCCCACACCCCACAACTTTCCTGGAGGAAAATGCGATCCCGCTTGTGACAGTCTACTCTGTGGTTTAAAAAGGAAGAACTATGGGGAAAAGTAGGAGTAGAAACCTCACTTACATAAATTGCTCATTCCCACGATTCAGAAGTCATTTTCCTTTGAAGCAAATATTCTCCTTGTGACCTTTGATATAATGGGAAATGAAATTATACAGTAGTATTTTTGAATAGACACATTTCAAGATGTGTGTATGTATAGACACATATAGATATGTGCACGTGTATATATGTGTGTGTGTCTGTGTGGGTATGTGTGTGTCTGTGTGTATGTATGGATATGTGTATGTGTGTGTCATGTGTACGTGTCTGTGTGTCTGTCTGGGTGGGTATGTGTCTGTGTGTCTGTATGTGTGTGTGTGTGTCTGTGTGTGTGGGGTGTATGTGTACATTTATGTATGGGTATGTGTTTATGTCTGTGTGTATGTCTGGGTGGGTTTGTATATGTGTGTGCGTGTGTGTGTGCATGCGTGCGTGTTTCCTACTGGTCTCAGAACACTTCCTTTAGCCTAATGGTTCCCAACTGGTCTGCTCAGTTAGAGTCCCAGGGGAGAGGGAGTTTAAAACCTGATCCTCAGGCTGTAGCCCAAGGATCAGTTAAAATCAAATCAGACTCCCTGGGGAGGTACCCAGGATCAGCACTTTTCTGGCCCCTGCCCAGGTGATTTAAATGTTTAAGCAGAGTTAAGAACTGATTTAGTTAATGATCTTACTTAAAACTGCAGGAGAAGGATAGACAGGATAAAAATCGCAACATTTTCCTTGCCGTAACCCCACAAACTCAGGACCTTAAGACGGTGGTCCCAACATGGCAAAGTCAGACCTGATGGAGTCTGAAGGTTTCAGTCCTTGAAAGAGGACTCTGCAGGAAAAAAAAAAAAATGCTGAGAGAGACACTCCCAGGAGCTTAAATAGGGCCTTCCTGGTTTTAAAATGTCAAAGAACCGAGAGTAGCTCCACCTCAGAAACCCCCTCGTGTGGCTGGTGGGGAAACTTCTGCCCTGTGGCCCGGGGGAGGGGCGCAGGCAGCAGCCGGGCAGGTTTCTGCATCCCTGCAGACCAGGGTGCTGTTTGGTTGTTGGGTGAGAACTGTCATTAACACCTGTGCTGTGCTGTGCTGAGTCGCTCAGTCATGTCCGACTCTTTGCGACCCTGCGCACTGTAGCCCACCAGGCTCCTCTGTCCATGGGATTCTCCAGGCAAGAATAGTGGAGTGGGTTGCCATACTCTCCTCCAGGGGATCTTCCTAATGCAGGGATCGAACCTGCGTCTCTCACATCTCCTGCATTGGCAGGCAGGTTCTTTATCACTGACACCACCTGGAAAGCAGTCGCTAACACATATGCAGTATCTACTCCACGCCAGATGCTATATTCCAAGTACATTAATCTTCTCAATAACCTGCGAGATAAATACTATCCTCATCTTTATTTGACAGATGAGGACACTGAGGCTCAGAGAGGGTAAGTAACTTGCCCAAGATTATTCATATGGAAACTGATAGAGCCAAGATTCAAATTCTGTCTGTGCTTTCTCCTGCTGGGCATTTAGGGTGTCGGGCTCCTGGCCAGATGAGGCTAGAGATGGAGCGAGACAGAGCTCCGCTCTCACGTGGGCCGGACAGCCTTGGGAAGGGCCAGGGCCTGTGCCGTCAGTTAGGACAGTGTTAGTAAATTCATTTTAAAAGACAGCACCCATCGTTTTTAGATATAATTCACATACCATAAAGTCCACCCTGTAAAATTCAGGGGTTTTAGCGTATTCACGGAGTTGTACCATCATCACTGCTGTCTCATTCCAGAACACTTCTGTCACCTTAAAAAGAAACCCATGCCCAGTACTGATAGTCACTCACCACCCCGCCCTCCTCACAGACTCACAGCCCTGGCAATCAGCCTGCTTCCTGGCTATATGGGTTGGTCCCGCCTGGACTTTTCAGGCAACGGAATCATACAACCTGGGTCAAACTCAGCTCTCCTTGTTGACCTTCTCTAAATGCCTCCCACCCTTAATTTATCCTTGTTTCTTCTCGGGATGTTTTGCCATAGTTTAGACAAACATCATGACGGTTTACTACCTTAAAATTTCTCTTCAAATGTGCTCAGAGACCAGCGATTCCTCTCTTTCCTGTTCCTCCGACCCTGGATGCTTGCATCTGAGCTCAGGGCTTAAGGCTGAAGTTGAGCTAAGAAAAATATCAAAGAATCAGAATAACAGAGGTGGGATGAATTGGGAGACTAGCATGGACATACATCCTCTGGAATAGGAAATGGCAACCCACTCTAGTATTCTTACCTGGAGAATTCCATGAACAAAGGAGTCTGGTGGGCTACAGTTTATGGGGTCACAGAGTCACACATGATTAAACAACTAACACACACACACATCTTCATGTATCCAGCTAGCCACTAGTTACAAAGACTACAGGTTATGATGAAAAAATATACATAATGTAATATTTGAGCAACACATAAAAATGTGTGTTAGGTTAGACTTGCATAAAAACATTGATGTAAATAAAAAATACTTAAAGGATATTTACCAGAATGAACTGGGGCTGCCCTGATAGTTCAGTTGGTAAAGAATCCGCCTGTAATGCAGGAGACCTCAGTTCGATTCCTGGGTCAGGAAGATCCCCTGGAGAAGGGATAGGCTACCCATTACAGTATTCTTGGGCTTCCCTGGTGGTTCAGCTGGTAAAGAATCCGCCTGCAATGCAGGAGACCTGGGTTCGATCCCTGGGTCGGGAAGATCCCCTAGAGAAGGGACCAGTATTCTGGCCTGGAGAATTCCATGGACTGTATAGTCCATGGGGTCACAAAGAGTCAGACGCGACTCACTTTCACCAAAATGAACTATTTAAATTATTTTAAAAATTCACATCCTCTAATCTAGTCTTCCTTTATCTAGTCCAGATCATTTCCGTGTCTATCACCTCACAAAACAAAGATGCTTCCCTGGTGGTCCAGTGGTTAAGACTTCACCTACTAATGTAGTGGGTACAGGTTCAAACCCTGGTCAGGGAGCTGAGATCCCATGTGCCTCTTGGCCAGAAAACCAAAGCACAAAACAGAAGCAATATAGTAACAAATAAAGACTTTAAGAATGGTCCACATCAAAAAAAAAAAAAGAATCTTTAAAAAAAATATATCAAGAGGGCTTTCCATCAGGCTGCCCTTCTACTTCTTTGGGGGAATTCTGTGGTTTATCTATTGACAAGAGTTGAATGCTGGGAAGAGCTGAGCCCATGTCTGGTTTGTTTGCTGAATGTATCCCATGAGCTTTAAACAATCCCTTTGGCTTTTTTGGGAACAGAGATGGAACTACGGAAATGAACAGATGTGTCTGAGTCATACTGAGAATTTCCCTTTTCATGAGGAATTACCATGATAACTTTTTTAAACTCCAAATAAATTCACTTCCTTTTTCCTTCCACTGGCTGCTTGCCCTGCATTTCCCATAGTCCTGATTTCACTCCTGCCGCACCAGTCACAACCAGGCCTGGCTTGGGAGAGTTGAAGGCACCTTCCTCCTTCTGACTGAAGGCAAAAAAAGCCACAGCATGGACATCAGATCAGAGTGGATTTCAAGCCTCCCTAGACTGGAAACTTTACATGAGGCTATAATCCTCTACAAGTGTCAATAAAGCTGCTAACCTGGAGGATGGGAAAGCATCTAAGTGAAGTCCTTTAGCTCATACTGCGCTTGCTCCTTGGAAGGAAAGCTACGAAAAACCTAGGCAGTGTATTAAAAATGAGAGACATCACTTTGCCAGCAAAGGTCCACATAGTCAAAGCTATGTTTTTTCCAGCAGTCACGTACAGATATGAGAGTTGGACCATAAAGAAGGCTGAGTGCCAAAGAACTGATGCTTTAGAATTGTGGTGCTGGAGAAGATTCTTGAGAGTCCCTTGGACTGTAAGGAGATCAAACCAGTCAATCCTAAAGGAAATTAACCTTGAATATTCATTGGAAGGACTGATGCTGAAGCTGAAGCTCCAATACTTTGGCCACCTGATATGAAGAGCTGACTTATTGGAAATGACTCTGATGCTGGGAAAAGATTGACGACAAAAGGAGAAGGAGGCGACAGAGGATGAGATGGTTAGATAGCATCATCAACTCAATGGAGATGAACTTGAGCCAACTCTGGGAGATAGTGAAGGACAGAGGAGCCTGGTGTGCTACAGTCCATGGAGTCCCAAGACAACAACAACAAAAACAACTTGCTTTGGACAGGACTGGGGTTACTTTCTGTTTCACTTTTTGCCGTTACCCCATCTAGAATGTGTGTTTCAACACGTCACCTCAAGGTGGCAGCAATGGATCACGGAGATTCGTGGTTCACTCCATTATAAACGACGGCAACGTTTCACATCACGGTTAAGGAGATTCGTGGTTCACTCCATTATAAACGACGGCAACGTTTCACATCACGGTTAAGGAGATTCGTGGTTCACTCCATTATAAACGACGGCAACGTTTCACATCACGGTTAAGGAGATTCGTGGTTCACTCCATTATAAACGACGGCAACGTTTCACATCACGGTTAAGGAGATTCGTGGTTCACTCCATTATAAACGACGGCAAAGGTTCACATCACGGTTAAGGAGATTCGTGGTTCACTCCATTATAAACGACTGCAAAGTTTCACATCACGGTTAAGGAGAATCTCAGGGAAGTTTGAACGCGATTAACCAGATGCCAGGAGAAGGCAATGGCACCCCACTCCAGTACTCTCGCCTGGAAAATCCCATGGACGCAGGAGCCTGGTAGGCTGCAGTCCATGGGGTTGATAGGAGTCAGACACGACTGAGCGGCTTCACTTTCACTTTTCACTTTCATGCATTGGAGAAGGAAATGGCAACCCACTCCAGTGTTCTTGCCTGGAGAATCCCAGGGACGGAGGAGCCTGGTGGGCTGCCATCTATGGGGTCGCACAGAGTCAGACACGACTGAAACGACTTAGCAGCAGCAGCAGCAGCAACCAGATGCCAAGGCTACCTAATGGTCAGTCACCACCACTGTCTCTTCTTGTTGACTGGGTTGGAGGAAGCAGGGAGAAAATGCCACAGGCTCGTATGAAGAATAAAGTGGAATAAGATGACTTGATGGGGGGGTTGTCCAAATTGTCTTAGTTTATTAAATCATCCCCCTGAATTTATTTACAAGAGATTATGTGTCAGTGTTCTCATATGTAAAAAGGGGCTAATAGTTCCAACTTCATAGGGTTGTTATGAGGATTAAATGAGTTAATCTGTATAAAGAGAATGAGTTCCCTAACACATAGGAGGGCAGAGACACACGCACACGGCCTCTGTGGAACCAGATTAGTCATAACGTCACAAGGAGTTTAAAAGGGAAAAATGAAAGCCTGAAGGAGGTGTGGCGAGGTCTTGGCCAGTTTGCCTTAGGAATGGGTAGGCAGTGAACATTTTAAGAAATAAGAAAAGAGGGTTCGTGGGCTGAGTGTGTGAACAGCGTTGTTTTTAGGAATTAGCTTTTCTTTCTCCAATATCTGAGCCCCTACAAGGTATGTGCAGGACAGCAGGATAGCAGAGTCAAACGCCCTCCCAGTGGCCTTTCTTTTTGGGACCTAAGGTACAGCCCTCTCCCGGGTCGCAGGATGTCCCGAGCAGAGCCAGGCAGTGTGGGATGAGAGCGGATTCACTCTTTGTGAAAGCCTTGTTCAGAAAGTCCATAGCTTTTCGGTCCTGTGTTGGCTTATGTGCCCTGCTTTCAGACAATCAAACACAGGGAAACACAGGCTTCTAAATAAAAAACTAGTGGGGAAATCCTTCAAGTAGGGAAAAAATTCTACAGTTTACAAACGAATTCACCATTTGACTACCTTAAATCACTGATGGGATCATTTCCATACTGCTTCCCAGAACCATATTATGGGGGGGTCATCATCTCTGAGGGTCTTCTTTAAATCAGATTCCTTAGAAAGCAAAAAGTTTTACATATTATATTCATATAATAATGATATCACGAGCATTTTCATTGATTTGCAAAGGCTTTTTTTAAAGCGCTCTGTGTAAAAGGGGAAGACAGAATGTTAATGCCTAATGTTCCAGCAGACATGCGGGTTGAATGTGGGTTTGAAAGGGAAAGGCCCTGCATTCACAGGAAACTCCCACACTGAGCTTCCCAGAGGCTTGTACTAAATAACAGCAGACAGAACAGCACAAGCACCCAGATTGCATCACAACCGCAAGCACAAGGTCTGCAAAGTGGTACTTTTTCTCTTTCCGGGAATATTTTGGGCTGCCCTGGTGGCTCAGACAGTAAAGAATCTCCCCGCAATGTGGGAGACGGGGATTCAATCCCTGGATCAGGAAGATCCCCTGAAGAAGGAAATGGAACCCACTCCCAGTATTCTTGCCTGGAAAATCCCATGGACAGAGGAGCCTGGGGGACTACAGTCAATGGGGCTGCAAAGAGTTGGGAATAAATTACTGCTGAGGACCATTTCTAATTAAATCAGTGACCAAGGGCTTCCCGTGGTGGCTCAGTGGTAAAGCATCTGCCTGCCAATGCAGGGGATACAGGTTTGACCCCTGGTCTGGGGAGATCCCATGTGCCAAGAAGCAAGTAAGCCTGAGCACAACTGGAAAATAGTCCCTACTCTCCACAATTATCGAAAAGTCCAAGCAGCAAGGAAGACCCAGCACCACCAAAAATAAATAAAACTATAAAAATTAATTTATTAAATTAATAAAAAATTTCTGTCTCGTTTCTTAAAAAAAAACAAAAATCAGTAACCAAATTCACATATAGCCACCTTTGATGCTTTGCAGGAGCTTCAGACTGTGAAGTGAGCCTCCAGTTCGGAAAACTTTTCCTTCCAAGACAGTCATAGAAGTTTTAAGAAAAAAGATGGCATCCCTGCCAAACTCACCAAAATGGATAAAAGTTTTTAAAGCTATAAGTCACATTTTTTTATTCTTAAAAAAAAAAATATTGTGGGGATTACCAACCTGCCTTTAGAAGTTAACCAGGTAATTAATGCAGAAAGCTACAAATCTATTACCCCAGGATATCTATGTCATTTGTTAGCTGAGACACATGTTTATTTTTGCTTTCTGGATAACATGGGGACAAGAGTATGCCTTCTGCTTATTTTGTGTTACTTACTGGCCCTACTGCCGTGCGGTCAGAGTGCATAACTAAATGCTTGTTGATCTGATCTGCTGAAAGTCTAGAGGTCTTTGGTAGGAGAGAGCATTGTATTAGAGTTCTGGCCTGAGATTTTAAAGCTTCAAGCTTAATACAGGGTCTGTGACACTATGACATTATTGTGTACATTTTCTTCTCTCTCTAGAGACTTCAAATATCCCAAATGAAAAAATTACAATGCTGATATTTTCTTTTCCCTCAAGTCCACGAAGAAGGTGTGAAAATATATAAGGCAGTAATAACATTACAGCATCTCATCTTTATATAGCAGTTTATGATTTATAAGTACTTCTTGCATTTGGTTCTCATAGCCACCCTACAAGGCAAAAGGCAGTGCATTCGTCAAACTAGTACCTAGAGGATGGATAACAACAAGATCCTACTGTATAGCACAGGGATATATGTTCAATATCTTGAGACAAACCATAATGGAAAAGAATATGAAAAAACATATATATATATATGTGTGTGTGTGTATGTGTAACTAAATCACTTTGCTGTACAGTAGAAGTTAACACAACATTGTCAATCAACTATACCTCAATAAAATAATCTTAAAAAAAAAAAGGCAGCACATTCTAGTGTATTACAGTATGAAGGGAATGAGAGGTTTCCAAAACTTCAAGTTCAGATTCCTCTTTGCTGAGCAATTCTTTCTTTAGTTCCTCTCTCTCTCCTCTTACATTTTATTATAAATAGAAATGAGGCTTAACTTTCAATACTTGCTTAGAAATCTCCTCAGCTAAATATCCAAGTTTATTACTTACAAGTTACCTTCCATGAAACGCCAGGACACAATTCAGCCTCTTTGTAGCAAGGATCACTTTCCAGTTCCCAAAACACTTCCTGGTTCCCAGCTGAGTTCTCACTACGATTGCCTTTAACATCTACGCTTCTACCATCAGCTTCTTTGAAAGCCTCAAAGCTCTTCTAGCCTCTACTCATTACTCAGTTTCAAGGCCACTTCCACCTTTTTTTTTTGGTATTTGTCATAGGAGCACCCAGATACCAGTACTAAAATCTGTGTTAGTTTGCCAAGGCTGTCATTACACAGCACCACAGACTGGGGGTTTTAACGACAGTCATTTATTTTCCCCAGAGTTCTGGAGGCCACAGGTCCTAGATCAAGTGTCCCCAGGATTGATGTCATTCTGAGGCCTCTCTCTTTGGCTTGTAGACGGCCGCCTTCTTGCCATGTCCTCACATGGTCATCCCTCTGTGCATGTCTGTGTTCAAATTTCCCCTTCTTATAAAGGCATCAGTTAATTGGACTAGAGCCCATCGTAAGAACTTCATTTTAATTTAATTACCTCTTTAAAGACCCTGTCTCCATACACAGTTACATTCTGAGAAATAGAGGGGTTAGAACTTCAATACATGAATTCAAATTCAAAGCAGAACACAGTACAGACCACAGCATGCAGTAGAGCCACAGATGAGAATTAAATCCACAGATGAGAATATTAATATGCATAGGAACTTAAAATCACACAGCTATTCAATAGTATATTTAAGACCCAGATATGCTAAGTTTCCTCGTTCAGTCTGTGAAGGTATAAAAAAATGTATTGAAGTATGTGTTCCAAGCAAGCAGACCTACAGAAAAGACTGTCAGGAAATAAGACAGAAAGATAAGTAGTGGTCACGGAAAATGCAGGTGACTTTGAAAGGGCTACTGCGAACTGAACAGATCAAAGCATTGTAGCATGCCTAATGTGTTTTGTAAATTGTTTGAAAGGTTCGATTCATGGCAGTGCTTTTATTTTAAGGCTTAACTATTTTTATCGCAGTTTCAGAATTAAATGCTTTATCTGCCTCAGAATCATAATCCAGAAAGTTATTAAGGAAAGAGATCATATTTTTATCTTACCCTTTGGATGGCATAAATCTCTTCAAAGAAAATTTTAAACTAAACCACTGTACTCGGTGAACTTAAGAGCTGGCACCATGGGCCGAATAAGAACCAGTTCAGTCACGATCAAGCCAACGAAATTAGTGGGAAGAGCTCTGTCTGGCCATACATCATCCTGAGTCCTGACCTGGAAATCACTCAACTCTGACTAGCTGCCTCGTTACCAAGGTCACGGGCTTTGTCTCCTTCCTAGAGCTGATCATCCCCTGATGGTTCGGGTCGCTGCTTTGTACACTGGGGATTAACTATCACAGAGGCTCAGGATCACGTTTGAAATGCACTTTAAAATAGATAAGCATTTATTAAAGGTAGGGGAGAAACCCTGTTACCTGTTGATCTGCAAGCAGGAGCCTGTTCTAGAATTTTAAAACATGCGTTCTAATACCACAGGTATATATTAACGTTTGAAAAGAATCACACAATAGATTCAAACATCATTGTGCAGACATAAAAGAGGCATGGGCTTCCTTGGGGGTCCAGTGGTTAAGACTCTGCCTGCCAATGCAGGGGACACAGGTTCGATCCCTGGTCCAGGAAGATTCCACACACTGCAGGGCAACTAAGCCCATGGGATACAACTACTGAGCCCACGCGCCCTGGAGCCTGTGCTCCACGACAGGAGAGGCCGCTGCACGCGCCCTGGAGCCTGTGCTCCACGACAGGAGAGGCCGCTGCAATGAGAAGCCCACATGCCGCAATGGGAGAGTAGCCCTGTTCGATGGAACGAGACAAAGCCCACACACAGCAGTGAAGACCCAGCACAGCCAAAAATAAATAAGTAAGATACATTTTAAAAATAGACTTGAAATTTCAGGTTTGTTCTTGGGGTCACTGGGGATTTCCAAGAGCTGAATACAACTCCTTGGACTTTAATTCCGGTCCTTTCCTCACTGGGACTGTATGACCATTAAGAGCAAGTTTGGGGTAAAAACCAAAAATAATCAAGCTGTAAATTGTCACTCACCTGGTGAGTCCAGAAAAAGAGGAGATGAGAATGACTCCTCACCAGGGTCCTAGAGGTAAAGAACCCTCCTGCCAGTGCAGGCGAAGTAAGAGACTCGGATTTGATCCCTGAGTCAGGAAGATGGCCTAGAGAAGGAAATGGCAACCCACTCCAGTATTCTTGTCTGGAGAATCCCATGGACAGAGGATCCTGGAGGGCTGCGGTCCATAGGGTGGCAAAGAGTCAGACACGGCTGAAACACCTTAGCACGCAGGCATATATAAGGTCCTTTTGTGTCTAAACTTCATGCGTCAATGCACAGACTTCTCTGTGAGTTGAGCCCAGACAAAACCCCAAGACCCTTTGATTTGGGGGCTTCTGCCCAGGACAGTGGTACTGTGGTTGTCAGACAACCCCAGGAAAGGAGACAAGAGCTGACAGTTAGAGTATCTCTCCCTGAGCCTGTCTTTGATTTTACGGTAATTAATTTAAAAGGACACTTTAGCCCTTGTGCCAGATAATAGAATAATTGGATTAAGAAGGCAACCAGCTGGCTTTTCAACTTTTCTTGGCAAGTCATGAGCTGCCCCTTGGTGAGTGGCTACTGCTCTGGACACATCTGGCAGGTCTCCAGGGGAAAACGGGCAGAAGGGGTGGGAGCAGTCAGATGGTTTCACTGCTGCCAGGGCTGAATCCTCCCTGTCCTCCGCACCTGCCAGCCAATCAGTGGCTCTTCGAAGCTTTCCTGGACGTTTCTGCAGCTCAAGCGTCCATCAGCGCCTGAACAATCTCCATCGTCTTCCAACGGGCCTCCTTGCTTCCAACGTCGCTGCTCCATGATGTACTTTCCACAGGTCAGGGTCAGGGTCAGGGTTAGGGTTAGCAGCCAGGACGACATATCAACAGGGTCCTGCCCTCCTCTGCAGAGCGAGCCCCCAGTGTGTCCCCAGCACAGAGCACAGCACAGATTTGGGCAAAAGTCCTCACCAGGGCTTTGATGTGGTCCCCATCACCTCCCTGACCTCATCACCTGCCACCTCCCCGCTCCATCCCTCTGCAGCCACCTGCCTGGCCCCTCACTGGTTCTTAAACACCTTTGTTCCCTCCGCCTGGAAGGCACTTCCTCCAGATACTCAGTTTCTCACTTCAATCAGGTCCTTGGTCAAATGTCACCTTGTTAGAGAGGCCCTGCCTTCCCTCCCAGCTCTCTCAACTCTCCCAGCTTTCTTATTGGAAACAATCTCAATGATAAGCTGCAAAAAGAATATATTCATCCAATTATCCACTTATCCAACTGATATATTAAAATTTCTCAAGACTTCCCTGGTGGCCGAGTGGTTAAGAATCCCCTGGCCAATGCAGGGGACATGGGTTCAATCCCTGGTCCGGGAAGATCCCACTTGCTAAGGAGCAACTAAGCCCGTGCACCACATCTACTGAGCCTGCGCTCTGGAGCCCACAGGCCACAGTGACGGAAGCCCATGAGCCTAGAAGCCCGTGCTTTGCAACGAGAGAAGCCACTGCAATGAGAAGCCCACAGACCTCAATTAGGGAGTAGCCCCCACTCACCGCAACTAGAGAAAGCCCACACAAAGCAACAAAGACCCAGCACAGCTAGAAATAAAAGAAAAATAAATTTAAAGATATAAAATTTCTCTGTTCAAATTAATGAAGCTCTCTGTTTTCATACTAGGTCCTCACTGACAGAGAATATGGGTTCTGAGAGTCTGCAGGTCCCAGGTGATGCTGGCCCAGGAATCACACTTGCAAGAGCAAAGCCACAGAGAGATCACTGTGATGATGGTTGGAAGGAGGAGAGTTGGGGGCCACAGAGGAGGGAGCCGAGGCCATGTGGGTAAGCAATAACGAGGACCTGGACCAAGCCAGAGGTAGTGGGGATGACAGAAGAGATGGACTGTAGAGACAGCAAAGAGGTGGACCCCACAGGCTTGAAGGGTAGCGCCACCCTTCTCAAGAAACCAGGAGAGGAAACATGGTGGAAGTATCTGGCTACCCCCCGGCTGCGTCCTAGGAGACTGCTGCTGCCTCTGTTTTAGAGGCAAAGTATATATAAAAGCTCTCTTCTGCATATCCTCTTACCACACGTAGCATACATATTTTTACCATTGAATAAGCTAAAGGAAATAATTACAAAAATACACATCGACTAACAATAGTTCAATTTCCCAAATCAAAGATTCTAATGCAAAAGATACTGTGAAAAGCAATGACAGCCTTCCAAGATCTCAGATTCCCTGATCCCAGCAACAGCAAGACAGAAGAGCTTGCACAAATCATTTGGTTTCCTCCATTCTAAGACTGCATTCCTACAAGAAGCATCACTTGATTTCCCTCCAACACGATGAAGCTAATGGGATGCTTTGTTCCTCCCAAGACTCATGCAAATACCTTGTTAAAACAAAAACCACTTCACAGTATAACTGTAAGTCAAAAAGCATTATATTTATTAAGTAGGATCCCAATTTTGTAACCACGTATTGTTGTTTAGTCACTAAGTTGTGTCCGTTTCTCTGTGACCCCATGGACTGTAGCCCACCAAGATTCTCTGTCCATGGAATTCTCCAGGCAAAAAATACTAGAGTGGGTTGCCATTTCCTTCTCCAGGGTATCTTCCTGACCCAAGGATTGAACTCGCATTGGCAGGCGGAATCTTTACCACTGAGCCACCTGAGAAGCTCAACCACATATTACACATGCACTAAAAAGTCTGGAAGAAAACAGATGAATATCTTAGAATGATTATGATTGTTTTTCTTTCATTCTCAATTATTTGTATTCTAACGTTGTCTTCTACAATTAATACACATTGCTTTTCTAAGAAGAAGTCCATGAAGGACTTTAAATGTTAGAGAATACACACTGCTCAGTTTCCAGGTAGGCACCTGGTATTTATTGATTCATTAGGTGAGTGAGAGAGTGAGAATAAACGAAGATGAATGAAGGCCAAAGGCACAGTCTCACGCAGCATGTCTTTGCTCATCTCCTGACCTCCGAAGGACAGATGCCACCTTCTGTGCCTGCAAAAAAGTCAGTTCAGCACAGCTCTAGGCTTGCCTTCAGTGGCTGCTCCCTGAATCCAGCAACAGACCACTCACAGAGGGAAAATCAGTGCAGAAGAGTGTGGCCACAAGGAAAGCTGTTTGACTTTTGTGAATCAAAAGCAAAACTCAGAGGCCCCACCTCCAGTTAATTTCAGGAATAAAGGTGAGTGTCTCCCAGGTAAGCAACATGTTGGCAGCTGTTGAGACAAATCCCGGAAGACCGGACCCTGGGAGCCAATTAGCAGCTGCTTCTCTGAGAAGATGTTCTTATATTCCAGGGTCTAAGGAACATGCTGGCATTTTTAAGTTAGTTTTGTCATGGATTATTCTTCCAAACTGAACCAGGGAGGGAAATCATAGAGGCCTGGCTTCAAAATGCAAGCTGTGCCTTCAGAGGAAGGGTGGAAAATCACACTGCAGCTGAGAAAACAGCCTTGATGGCAGTCAGTACGGTATCTGCTGATACGGTACAGGTCAAAGGTAGTTACTCGGCCTTTGGTTGTATGAGCTGATAATAAAAAAGCAAGAGTGTGTTTTGATTATAACAAATATATAATCCACTTAAAGTCTTCATTCATGCATCACTGGTGCGCTGTGCACCTGTTTATATGTTCCGCTTTAGCAGCCAAGGGTCACAGCCCTTATGATGAGAACTAATCTGCCCCACCTACATGGGGCGCTGGGATGCTCAAACTAGTTTGTACCAACTTTTGAGAGCCAACTGTTAACTTTTCTGGATTTTCGAGAGCCAGTTAATTAGATACAATTATGATTTTAAAATAAATTGTATAAATTTATGCTTAAATTATATTAAAAATAGAGGTAATAAGTACTCAATATTTATACTCCTTACTAATTATTGTACTACATTTTGCTATTATCTATGGTCTCAGGTTATTTTCTGCTATTGTGCTTGTGTCATGGAAATATTACATGATGATATGATACTGCACATCTCAAGTTGGTGGAAGGAGTATTTATATGACAGAAATTGGCAAACACTACTAACTACAGCTTGGTTCATTTTTTTGGTTGCTTGTCCAGACTTAAGAAGATGACATAAATGTCAATGATGCAGATTAAACATAACAGTATGTCATATCTGTGGCTGCCAGATTGCGAATACAGAAAAAATGAGGAAATACTCTTCTAATCTCAAAAACCATGACTGATTAAGGGAAGAAGTCACATATTGGTAAATGAATGGGGTGCCTACATGTCTTCATTTTTTTCTCTCTTGTCTTATTCAAAGGAAGTTACAGCATTCATCACACTCATTTGTCAATGCTTTGAATAACTTTGCTGAACTGGATAGTAATCAATCATTTATTCGTAGTCTGATTTTGTCGGTTTGTGGTTTGATCCCAACTGTAGGCTGACAATGGGCGCAAGAGACCAGCAGAAGTCAATAAAAACATTATACAAGAATCAATTGGCTGCATGGAATATACAACAAAGAGCATTGTGTATTTTATAATTATTTGTGAACTGTGGGCTAACACAATGATAACAATATAAGTATCAAGTTGATAGAAAATATAGTGATAAGACAAATTACTAGAAGTGTGAGATAAGAGAGTGTAAAGCCAGATTGCATTCTCTACTAGAAAATGATTGCATAGCCATTTGCAAATCCCTCAGTGAACACTGTCATCCCTCCCACGGGTCAAAACCAAAAGTTTATCCAACTATGGCAAATATAAAAGAGGAAGGTAGTAATTGACAAGAGTCCCCAGTGATTGATTCTTTAGCTAATTCTAGATAAAACAGCCTGCTCTCTTGTGCCAAATTTACCAAATTTATCAAACAATATTAGAAGTTGAAGGCAAAAGAAGAATCAAGTTTCTCTTGATGAGTGTGTTTCTTGGAAATGGTGACTTCTTTTTGCTGTTTGAAGGTGGAGAACATGATGAAGACAGAATTGTGGGATTTGGCACGGACTCTGGCTTAGATGACTGGGTGAAATATGAGGACTAGGCATGCAACGTAACATTTCAGTGGAGTCCAGGCACACACTACCGGTCATAGACATTACATACATTGATAAGAAATAGCAGCATTCCTCATCTGTTCATTTTACTTCCAGGGAAATCTGAGGAGACTCATAGTAGATTTTTTGTGTCATAAAAGACTTAGATCTGACATCAGACCCTGAATCCTTCACAACTGCCTTTGAGAAAGCAAGTATCATGGTTTTCTCCATGATATACAGGAATAAAACTACAACCATGAATCTATCAGTTCAGTTCAGTTGCTCAGTCATGTTCAACTCTTTGTGACCCCATGGACGGCGGCACACCGGCCTTCCCCGTCCATCACCAACCCCCAGAGCTTACTCAAACTCATGTACATTGAGTCGGTGATGCCATCCAACCATCTCATCCTCTGTCGTCCCCTTTTCCTTCTGCCTTCAGTCTACGAATAAAGCTAGTGGAGGTAATAGAATTCCAGTTGAGCTATTCCAAATCCTGAAAGATGATGCTGTGAAAGTCCTACACTCAATATGCCAGCAAATTTGGAAAACTCGGCAGTGGCCATAGGACTGGAAAAGGTCAGTTTTCATTCCAATCCCAAAGAAAGGCAATGCCAAAGAATGCTCAAACTACCGCACAATTGCACTCATCACACATGCTAGTGAAGTAATGCTCAAAATTCCATCCAAGCCAGGCTTCAGCAATATGCGAACCATGAACTTCCTGATGTTCAAGCTGGTTTTAGAAAAGGAAGAGGACCCAGAGATCAAATTGCCAACATCCGCTGGATCATGGAAAAAGCAAGAGAGTTCCAGAAAAACATCTATTTCTGCTTTACTGATATGCCAAAGCCTTTGACTGTGTGGATCACAATAAACTGTGGAAAATTCTGAAAGAGATGGGAACACCAGACCAGCTGATCTGCCTCTTGAGAAATTTGTATGCAGGTCAGGAAGCAACAGTTAGAACTGGACATGGAACAACAGACTGGTTCCAAATAGGAAAAGGAGTACGTCAAGGCTGTATATTGTCACCCTGTTTACTTAACTTATATGCAGAGTACATCATGAGAAACACTGGACTGGAAGAAACACAAGCTGGAATCAAGATTGCCGGGAGAAATATCAATAACCTCAGATATGCAGATGACACCACCCTTATGGCAGAAAGTGAAAAGGAACTCAAAAGCCTCTTGATGAAAGTGAAAGTGGAGAGTGAAAAAGTTGGCTTAAAGCTCAACATTCAGAAAACGAAGATCATGGCATCCGGTCCCATCACTTCACGGGAAATAGATGGGGAAACAGTGGAAACAGTGTCAGACTTTATTTTTCTGGGCTCCAAAATCACTGCAGATGGTGACTGCAGTCATGAAATTAAAAGATGCTTACTCCTTGGAAGGAAAGTTATGACCAACCTAGATAGCGTATTCAAAAGCAGAGACATTACTTTGCCAACAAAGGTCCGTCTAGTCAAGGCTGTGGTTTTTCCTGTGGTCATGTATGGATGTGAGATTTGGACTGTGAAGAAGGCTGAGCGCCGAAGAATTGATGCTTCTGAACTGTGGTGTTGGAGAAGACTCTTGAGAGTCCCTTGGACTGCAAGGAGATCCAACCAGTCCATTCTGAAGGAGATCAGCCCTGGGATTTCTTTGGAAGGAATGATGCTAAAGCTGAAACTCCAGTACTTTGGCCACCTGATGCGAAGAGTTGACTCATTAACTGATCTGATCTGATCTGATCAGTCTTTCCCAGATCAGGGTCTTTTCCAAGGAGTCAGTTATTCACATCAGGTGGCCAAAGTATTGGAGTTTCAGCTTCAACATCAGTCCTTCCAATGAACACCCAGGACTGATTTCCTTTAGGATGGACTGGTTGGATCTCCTTGCAGTCCAAGGGACTCTCAAGAGTCTTCTCCAACAGCACAGTTCAAAAGCATCAGTTCTTCAGTGCTCAGCTTTCTTTATAGTGCAACTCTCACATGAATCTATATATATATTTTAAATGTATGAAAGTATTTTTTGCATTTCCATTTTTCACCATATAATCTTTTAAATATGTTATTAGTTTGTTTATTAATAAAGTTATTTATCACTAATTTATTTGTTATTTAATTTAATTTCTTATTAATTTTTCATATTTCAATTTCACATTGTGTGCTTTTTAATGTCCTTTTATTTTATTATTGTTATTCTTTTATGGCAAAATTGTCTTCACAGCACACAAATAATTGTGTGGCAAAACTGTTTGGGACAAATATTCTTATGGTGAAAATGCCTAGAATGAGACAAATGAGCTGTGCCATCCTCCTTGGAGTTCAGAGGTTGCTGTCCATACAAAACAAGGGATGTGGGATGTGTTTCCAGTGAACCAGCTCTGCAGTCTGGCATTGCATGGGTTAAACAAGTTTTTGTTACAGTAGTCTACCCTAACTACCATTTTTAACAGTTTTGAGTGGCATTTAAAAAATGAACCAGGTAGATAACATTGCCTGTTTCAGAAAACAAAGCAAAACAAACATAAAAACACATGCTACCCCATCCTATCAGCCAGCCCCTAATATGTCAACATTGATATTGGTTGGCTTTGAGTGGTTTGACTCCTACTGCCCAAAATATTTATCTTCCGCTTCTCTATGTGCTAGTCTGCATTGACTTAATTAAACAGCAGCACAGCAGAAAGAAATCAATTTGCATTCAATGCAGCATAATTTGTCAGAATTCTTTCTCCCACTGAATTCACCATGCTACTTAATAAAAACACACTCAGTGCTCTGCTGGTGTTTGGGGCTGGAGCTCATGCCCCAGTCGGCATGGGAAATGACACGCTCTCCCCAAGGGGAGTCCCCACCCCTGGTCCCACCTCACTCTCTCCCTTGATCCTTTGCTGCTTCCTGGGCTTATTCAGTGAAGTGTGTCCAGGTGGCAGGGAGAAGGGCCCCTGCTGGAGTGGCCCCCAAGCAGAGGACTGGTCGGCTTTAATTACTGGTATTAACTTCTCAGAGCAACAGAGATGGCTGCTGAATGACGGAGCACGTAAAAGGCTGAGCCCGTAATTAATCTTTGCAGAGTATCAGATTCCTGGCAAGCATGATGAGCTGATGCTCGCCCTGTATGTCCGTCCACATGGCCCTCTCCAGTCCCTCCACATGTCAAGGAAATGCATGAGGACCCGAGGTGGGGAAAAGAAGCGTAGTGTCCATAGCTCAGAACTGAGATCCTAAGCAGGAGGACAGAACGTCCCCTGGGTCCCCTGAACAGGTGCGGAAACAGCAGGAAGGATGCTAGCTGAACAGAAACGGTTCTACGTTCTTAATTGTGTGGCAGAGTCCTTCCCAGCCTGAGAACCGAGCAGCTGCCTAGGAGACGGTAGTTTTGCTTTAGCAAAAGGGCTCTTTTTGCTCCCTGTCGTTTGTTTCTTTGCACGTAGTCCTGTATGAGAGATCGCCCAGGTCACTGTAGTCTACACTCGCTTCCTGAGCTCTGCATTCCTCCAAAACCCTGGAGATCAGAGTTGACCGGAAATAGAACATCTTCAAATCTTCGCAGATGGTTGCCAACCTCCCAGGGACATAGGTAAAGAGGCTGCCTTTTGTGGTAGAAAAGGAAAGATGCATTTCCCCTGGTGACGCAACTGGTAAAGAATCTGCCTGCAATGTGGGAGACCTGGGTTTGATCCCTGGGCTAGGAAGATCCCCTGGAGAACGGAGCAGCTACCCACTCCAGTATTCTGGCCTGGAGAATTCCATGGACTGTCTAGTCCTTGGGATCGCAAAGAGTCGGACACGACTGAGCGACTTTCACTTTTCACTTTTTCTGAAAGTGCGGCTGAGCCCACCTTCCTGCTACGGGGAAGGCATTGGTTCCCACCCGCAGGACCAAAGGTAAACTGAAGGGGGTCGATGAGCAGTTCAAGTTCCCAAGCCTGATGCCTCACACCAGGCAGTCTCTCAGATGTGTGTGCCTCATGTTAGCAGGCGCCCCACAGACAGATTAATGGGACTTCCCTTGTGTGTGAAGGCTCCCCAGGAAAGCCATCTCCAGACTGGCCTCTGTGGGGCCTTAAAGCCTTTCTCTGCTCGGTTTATTCGAGCTGCCCTCATTCACCCGCTCTGCCTGCTTCTCCATCCTTCTTCATGCCCAGCAGTCTGGCCACAATGCCAGGGAGCAGGAGGGGGAGAACAGGGGGCCTTTTAGTAGAACCTGTCTCCCTGTTTAATAAGAATCTCTCTCCCTTTGCATGTGCATGTGGAAACACGCAATCTGAACAGAGTCGGGGTGGAGTCGCTTTCCTGCTCCCTGGTCTAGCACGGGGGTCCATCCCAAGCTCCATCGGGGCCAGGTGAGGAATCCGGCCGTGCTTAAGTGTCTCTGATGATGGTCAAGGTCATCCAAGAGGACTTCAGACGATTCTAAGATGTTTGTTGAGTCAAGATTATTTCCCTGTACCTTTTACCAATTGATATGTTCTTTGGAACTTATTGAACTGGTCCAATCTTTCCTCCACATGAGGACAGCTCCTCAAGTACTGAAGCTAAGTATGAGTAATCCCCTGGAGCCTGTCTCCTCTGAATTCCAACATACTAGTTGTGCTGACAGCTCTTCCTAAAACCATCCTCCTTTTGTGTTCAATTCTACTCGATTGTAGGCCCTAAAAGGCCAGAACCATTTGTTACTAATCTTTGATTACATCACCCAGTTCTAAGATATACTTGGTACTCACTCATTTATTCAACTACTGTTTGTAGACCAAGGGCTTCCCAGGTGGCTCAGGGGTAAAGAATCCGCCTTCCAAGCAGGAGGTGTGGGTTCAATCCCGAGGTCAGGAAAATGCCCTGGAAAAGGAAATGGCAACCTACTCCAGTATTCTTGCCTGGGAGATTCCATGGATAGAGGAGTCCAACTGGCAAAGAGTCTGACACGACTTAGCAACTAAACAACAACAAGTTTACAGACCAGCCCCTAAGTGCCAGGCATTCTTCTAGGCTCAAGGATACAAACAAAGCAAATAAAGTCCTTGATTTCCTGAAGCTACTAAGTAAGCTTACTTACTTAGTCAGGAAGACAGACAAAGGGCAAATAAATAACAGTATATCCATATAATGGATAAGTGTTAAGAAGAGAACTAGACAAGATAAGGAGATAAGAAATAGAGGATACAATTCATAAAAAATGTGTTAATTTGAAATCCAAATAGACCTCCATCTCCGTCTGCATGCACAAAAGGCACCAGATGAGTATTTGTGAACATATTCTTCTTCTATCCTCAGGGAAGACATTGTTGAGGAAAACCATCCAAATTCCAGCCAATAGAGGGCAGCTGAGTGCAAGACATATTTCTATGAGCTGAGCGCAGAATAAAGCGTCCCACTCCAGCAACTTGGAGACAACCCCAGTCATTGTCAAGCGAGTGAACTATCCCATCATCCCCAACCAGGAAAATCTTCTCAATAAATTTTTATTATTAATTGTCAGCAGACCATAAGAATACATCTACTACGCTGAGAATTTTCTTTCCTTACATGTGCAGAACCAGTTGCTGCTGCTGCTGCCAAGTCGCTTCAGTCGTGTCCGACTCTGTGCGACCCCATAGACGGGAGCCCACCAGGCTCCCCCATCCCTGGGATTCTCCAGGCAAGAACACCGGAGTGGGTTGCCATTTCCTTCTCCAATACGTAAAAGTGAAAAGTTAAAGTGAAGTCGCTCAGTCGTGTCCAATTCTTAGCGACCCCATGGACTGCGGCCCACCAGGGTCCTCGGTCCATGGGATTTTCCAGGCAAGAGTACTGGAGTGGGATGCCATAGTCCAGCCTGATAAGGCAGAGACCAGTTTCAGAAGAAAAAATTATTCTTTCCTCTAGGATTTTTCTCAGGTTGAGTTCATGAACTACACACACAGAAATAAGACTTTGGTTACTTCTCACAGCCTAAAGAGATTTTGTCTGCAGTGTTTGCTCAGTAACCCCCTCAATCAACCAAGATTTGATTCATAAAGTTGATTCATGAGCTCAGTTGCTTGGACACCATTAATGTAGATCCTGACATAGTGGTCATTGAAAAAAAGGGGACCAGGAAAAATGGCTGTATCTTTGGAGAAAAGAATAGGAGAGAAAGAACAAATTATGTTCCTTATTACCCTCAACCTACAAAGTGAACCCATGGCAAAAATATCCTGAAATTCATAGTAGGTATCTAGTCCACCTGACGCGGTGACCATTAACAAGATTTCAATAAAATCCAGGACCTGCAAAATCAGCCCCTGTGAAAGTGTGTCCCATCTCGATCTGCCCCTCCCCACCAGTGATGTCCAGCACACACAGGAAACACTCGAAACGTATTTTTACTGCAAGGCAGGGGGTGGGCATCTGATACACATTCTCTTAACTGACATGCTCTTTTCCTGGAGACTGAGTTAATGGCTCAGTGGTTTGGTCTCTACAATCATCTCCCAGGGTTATTTATGTTGCCTGCTGGTCTTACCTGACTGCAGGTGCAAGACAGAAAAAACATGCGTCTAAACATTGAACCAAATAATAACTTTAATAATCACCATCATTTATTGAGTACTTCTATGTATAGAGTTAGTCGCTCAGTTGAGTCTGATTCTGCATGACCCCATGGACTGTAGCCCACCAGAGGACATAGCCTCTGTCAGTGGAATTCTCCAAGCAAGAATACTGGAGGGGGTTGTCACTTCCTTTTCCAGGGGATCTTCCCGACCCAGAGATCGAACCCATGTCTCCTACATGGTGAGCAGATTCTTTACCATCTGAGCCACCAGGGCTTGGTCTATTCCCTCTTGCTCACACATTACACTATTTACCACCTCTTCTACTGTATAATGACATGGACATTTTACTCATTTTACTATGATGGAGGTTCAGAAAGTTCTAGTAAGTGGGTGAAATCTCAGGCTATCCATGAAAGGCTGTAATGCTAGGAGGTATGTGTTTACATCACAGAGCGTTGAAAGAGTCAGCGTATCCCATCTCACCTTCCCAATGTCCTGCATCCCTGTGTTGTTGCTACATGCACTGGAGAAGGCTATTTTGGGCGAGTCACAGTAGAGAGATGTTTCTCAGGCTGTAAAACCTCTGACATCACTACTTAATTCTTGCTGAATGGAATTTGGGGGACGAAATTGTTTGGAGATGCAGAGCTTCAAGAAAATGCGTCTGGAGAGACTTGTGTGGTTTAGTGCCACAGAGATGATGCAATAGACTGGCTTGGAAATCTGGAGAAGATGAGAAAGAATAAATAAACATTTGTTTTCTTTTATAAGCTTTTTCTTTTCCATCTACGTAGCCTTCCCATTAGTGAAATTCATAGTTCATAAAAGTAATTGGAGATCCACGTCATGGTGGGGGATTTCATTTCATTCTTTTCCTTTCTGAACATAAAACACCCGTTTTTGATCTGTGTTTGTTCACAAGACATTCTGCTTCTGCATCAGAGCAGGAAAATGTCACAAAAGTCACCAGAAAATGTGCAGTTAGTGAGCTAAGAGGTATGTGTTTACATCACAGAGCATTGAAAGAGTCAGCGTATCCCATCTCACCTTCCCAGTGTCCTGCATCCCTGTGTTGTTGCTACATGCACTGGAGAAGGCTATTTTGGGCAAGTCACAGTAGAGAGACGCTTCTTCAACCCCAGGGATCTCTCCAGTTCAACTGGAGTGGGTATCTAGGAGACACTGGGACAGTGGCGCCCCCCTTTGGAAGATAGGAGAAGGACCGGCTGACGACCCTGAATTCAGTTCAGTTCAGTCGCTCAGTCCTGTCCGACTCTTTGTGACCCCATGGACTGCAGCACGCCAGCACCAACTCCCAGAGTTTACTCAAACTCGTGTCCATTGAGTCAGTGATGCCATCCAACCATCTCATCTGTCCTCCCTTTCTCCTCCTGCCTTCAATCTTTCCCAGCAACAGGGTCTTTTCAAATAAGTCAGCTCTTCGCACTAGGTGGCCAAAGTATTGGAGTTTCAGCTTCAGCATCATCCCTTCCAATGAATATTCAGGACTGATCTCCTTTAGGACGGACTGGTTGGATCTCCTTGCAGTCCAAGGGACTCTCAAGAGTCTTTTCCAACACCACAGTTCAAAAGCAAAAATTCTGCACTCAGCTTTCTTTATAGTCCAACTCTCACATCCATACATGACCACTGGAAAAACCATATCTTTGACTAGACAGACCTTTGCTGGCAAAGTAATGTCTCTGCTTTTTAATATGCTGTCTAGGTTGGTCATAACTTTTCTTCCAAGGAACAAGCGCCTTTTATTTTCATGGCTACAGCCACGATCTCCAGTGATTTTGGAGCCCCCCCAAAATAAAGTCTCTCATTGTTTCCCCATCTATTTGCCATGAAGTGATGGGACTGGATGCCATGACCTTAGTTTTCTGACGGCCCTGGTTTCCTTTAAAGCGATCATTAGTAAACAGGGCAGAAATTTCCCCAACAAAGACTTTGCTGTGCTCCCCTTCAAAGCCTTGTTAACAACAAAGCTCAAGTTTCCTCTCACAGTAACAGTGTCACTCCCCCCAGTCTTAGGAAGCCCTGCGCTTTGGCAAACACTATCACACCCATTACCATCTCATTTAATTTAAACAAATGGACCAGTTGAGCAAAAGCAAAATCATTCTTTTCTCAAAATAACTGCTAAACGAGCCAGATTGGTCTCTGTTCATTAGCGCTTTGCACTGTGCATCACACCCGTGCAATTAGCGACACCTCTGTTACCAGCCTCTTGGGGTCTTCAGGCTTCCTCAGGGAGAACGTGAACCTTAAAGAACACTGAGCTGGAAAACGGGCCCTAGTGTCACCTGAGCTGCCGTGACTCAGAGTCCTGGTGGGTAGACTTGTATATCTGGGTCACCCAGATTGCACTGGGTGCTGCTGGGAGGGTCTGCCTTCAACAAGCGCCAGTCGTGGGCAGGACATAGAATTCACCTTCTTTCCCTGAAGGAAAAACCTCACTCCACAGTATATGGAGGGATGTATACTTCAGAAGATTTGATAAAGAGAGGTGGGTTCTGGGGGACTACCCTAGTGGTCCAGTGGTTAAGACTTCAAATTCCAAAGCAGGGGGTGCAGGTTTGAACCCTGATAGAAGAGCTAAGATCCCACATGCCAAAAAACAAAATTAAAACAGAAGCATTGTTGTAACAAATTCAATAAAGACTTTAAAAAAAAAGAGAGAGGGTTCTGATGTCTGCAGGTGGCAAGTGTGAAAGTGAAAGTCACTCAGTCGTGTCCGACTTTTTGTGACCCCATGGACTGTAGAGTCCATGGAATTCTCCAGGCCAGAATACTGGAGTAGGTAGCTGTTACCTTCTCCAGGGGATCTTCCCAACCCAGGGACTGAGCCCCTGTCTCCGGCATTGCAGGCGTATTCTGTACCAGCTGAGCCACAAGGGAAGCTTTTGCAGGCGGCAAAGCTCAGTCAAATCCCAAATGGCATCTTTCTGACCCACGTGCGCAGTGGGCCACCAGCTGCCTCATCGCCCGCCACCCCTCCTACAGCAGGGTCTCCTAGCCTCTGGAATCTCCCTCCAGCTCTCTTTACCTCTCATCCTTTCTTTTCAGGGCTTTGCACTTTTCTCCTGCCACTCCAAACTTGTCTCCTCACAGCCACTCATTCATTCATTCATTCATTCACTCCCACCTACTGAGTAGCTTCGATGCATCAGTATTCTAGGTGCTAGAGCGACACCAGGAAACAAAACAAAGCCCGCACCTTTATGTCCTTTACATTCTTCTCAGAAAGACTTAGAGCAAAGAACCCACATATAATAAATACTCTGCTACATGGTGAATGGTGCTGTGGAGAGAAATAAAATGGAAATAGGATAAGCCAAGATCAGAAGGGGAGGTTCGAGACCAGGCATTGGCTCTGTGTCAGGGGCAATTGAGCCTCCCCATGGGATATGTCCCAATGTCTGGAAACACTTTTTATTGTTACAACTGTCAAAGTGCTACTGGCAGGTGGTGGGTGGGGGCCAAGGATTCTGCCAAACACCCTACAATTCACAGGAAAGCCCCACACAGCCAAGGATGCTGTACTTCAAACGTCACCAGCACTGAGCTTGAGAAACCTGCAATCAGGCATCACCCAACAAGGAAACAAAAGCCGCACAGTATCCTGAACAAGGAAAGGGAAAGATAAAGACTTATTAACATGGGATCGACAGGCAGTGGGCACTGGCTGGGGAGAGTTAAAGAGAATTCTAAAGGAAATAGAAGCAGCGGCCTAAGGAGCGTACACACCCCCCAGGGCTGAGGTGGACCACCTGAGGATGAGCCCAGCTCCGGGGCTGAGAGCCGGAAGTCCTTGGAGAGGTCAGGGCTGCAGTTTATGGGCTGGTACGGGAGTCGCTGCTGGACGAGCTGGACATCTGCCCCCTGGGAGGCCGAGGGACCTGCTGGCTGGTGGTGGAGCCCTGCTGCAAGGGGCACCGAGCAGGAGGCTCTAGGAAGCCCCGAGCTGGAGGAAGCGGCAGGGCTGCAGGAGTCAAGCGGTGCAGAAAGTGACGCCGCAGGAGACCCACCTGGGGACGTGGTGCTGCTGCACGCGTCCAGCCCTGGAGAAAGTGTGCTGGGCAGGAGCCCAGAGCTGAGGAAAGCCCACCAGGCATGAGGCCAGCAGGTGGGTGTGCAGGGGGAGGTCAGGACACAGACTGCAGTGCCATTGGTGGGCAGTGCACAGACTGGAGTGGACATTGTCTGTGTGGGGGTGTGGGGCACAGGGAGGTGGCCGCCAGGCCAGGCCCAGAGTTACGAGCTCCCCAAGGATCTGTATGCCCTGCACATGCATTGCTGGACACACGCCGTGCAGTAGGAGCAAGAGAAAACAAAACCACAGCAGCTCTGGGACCGGAGAGAGAAGGCCTCCAGTGCCCGCTCCTGACAGAACTTAGCATCAAACCGCTGCAAGGAGAAATGCTTTCAGAGTCCAGGTTATCCTCACAGAGCAGGTACTCAAGGGTGAATTTGGAGCTGGAGGGAACACACTGGGAGCTGCCACAGAGGTCCAATCTGAGAACTCCCCTGTTTCCACAGCTTTGGCATCTGCAGATCTAACCGACTGCAGACCAAAAATATTTTTTTAAAAATCCAGAAAGTTCCAAAAAGCAAAACTTGTATTTGCTGTAAGTCGGCAACTATCAGCATAGCATACATTGTACTAGGTATTACAAGTAATCTAGAGATGATTTAAAGCATGCCAGAGGATGTACATAGGATATATGCAAACAGCCACTTTATATAAGGACTTGAGCATCCTTGGATTTTTGGTAACCATGGGTGGGGGAGTTGTCCTGGAACCAAACCCTCCAGATACTCAGAGATGACTAAATTTTAATATTTGCACTGAGGTCTTGATGGAGGGAGGGAAGAGCTGTGAAGACACTGAGAGACAGAAGGAACAGGTTCAAACGCTCCCAGGTGAGGTGTAAACAGAGATGTTCATTGTCTATCACCATCCACAGCAATAAAAGCTTCTGACAAGGCAGCAGCCAGGGATATAAATTGCTGGGTATTCCTGATGCTTCCAAATCTTAGTTTTGATTGGTGTTTGACTTACATACACTTTTTTGGCTAAGGATTTACACAAATACAATAGATTGCACCAAAGGACTGCCTCGGATGTCTGCACTTGGATTTGATTCCAGCTCTGCCACTTATTGGGGGCTTCCCAGGTGACTCCGTGGTAAAGAATATGCTTGCCAAGGCAGGGAACACTGGAGATGTGGGTTTGACCCCTGGGTCAAGAAGATTGTCTGGAGTATGTGTGTGTTTAGTCCTTCAGTCATGTCCAGCTCTTTCGATCCCATGGACTGTAGCCTGCTCCTCTGTCCACGGATTATAAGAACACTGGAGCGGGTTACCATTTCCTTCTCCTGGGGCTCTTCCCAACCCAAGGATTGAATCTACATCTTCTACATTGCAGGTAGATTTTTTTTTACCACTGAGCCACAGAGGGATACCCCATCCCCTTAGGAAATGGCAACCCACTCCAGTATTCTTGCCTGGAAAATTCCATGGACAGAGGAGTCTGGTGGGCTACAACCTATGGGGTCACAAAGAGTCGGACATGATTGAGCAACTGAGCTCACACACACTGCCACTTCTTAAAAATGAGGATGAGGGATATATGGTCTCTGACTTGAAAAGTCTTAAACATATCTGCACTTGTAACGCATCTTTCTACACATAGGAAGAAGGAAAAAAATTTCACCTTTGTCCCTGTCCCAGCCACCTTAGTTTCTCAGGCTCAAAACTGTAGAAGTAGGAAAGACCTTCACATTGGGAGTATAACATCCATTTTATAGATGAAGATGAGGCCCAAGTGCTAGCAGAATTAGGAGGATCCGATGGGCTGAGACTTAACTATTCCTGTTGGGCATAAGAATGGCAAGGAACTCACAGCTGGAGGGCTCCCTTGGGTGGGAGCTTCTAGAAGGGGGGAAGCTAGAGACAAAGGAGGTCCAATCAGTTCACCTTCAAAGGCTCAGGGAGATTCCCTGTGGTAGACACTTGAGAATCTCTTACTTAGGTACTTGCCTATTTCTCCCCATGAAAATAGATGGTCTATGATCTTGGGCTCTTTGTATATCTGGTTGTCTCCATAGCCATCAGCCCTAAAACTGTCCAGGAGCTCAGAAAACAATGAATGAGGACTTGCCACCTCCATGAGCCAAATGCTCCCTCGGAGTTCAGGGGTCATGATGAACACCCCAACTCTGCCTCTTGGCCTTGGCGCCCCTTGTTTGGGTAGAACTCCAGGGTACAGCTAAACACAAATACAGGTAAACACTGCAGCCGCTTAGTATTGCCTCCGTCAGTAACAGCAGTATTTTTGAAAGTGTACAGAAATCAAGAGTAAACAAGTGCATCTATATACATTATTGGATTGTTTCCAATGCATTAGCAACGCTTTTGTTAATCGTGAACTTTCTATCACTAGTAGCCTTATTCGTTGGGTATTTTGTCTCTTTCCAAAGGGTTGGGCTGAACCTGGTAGAATTACTGGGGACAGAACTGGATTGGGAAGATCTTGGGCTCAAATATAACCAGAAGGATTACGCGTGAGAGACCTGAAGGTACAGCCAGCATAGGACCAAGATTGTTACCAAGAGAAGCCACGTTTGCCCCCAGAGACCACACAGCACTTCACATCAAATCAAAAAAAAGAGAAAGAAGAAAGGATGGAAATCCGAGAATGAGCAGCCATGTCTTGATTGGGAGCGTCCAGATAAGGTGCCATGACTGAGAACAGGAGCAGGGTTCAGCAGGAATTTATAAGGATGGGAAAGTGACCTCTTCATTTGGTGCCTGTACCCAATGCGGGCAGAATGGGGATTTAAAGGAGCTTTCAGATGGGCCGCCAGCAGGTCACCTCACAGGCTTTGTGGTCAGTGGAATGTGAAAGAGATGCATTTTCATAGGGGATTAAGTCTGATAGATGCAGACAGCCTTTTTCTCTGTGGGTTTGTCATCACTTGCTTTGAATCCTACAAAGAGCTTTAATGCAGGATGAGAAGCCATGTAAACATTCAATAACCAGGTGAACTTGCCACTTTTAAATAATTATTTCCCTTGGACAGCAAGGACATCAAACCAGTCAATCCTCAAGGAAATCAACCCTGACTATTCATTGAAAGGACTGATGCTGAAGTTGAAGCTCCAATTCTCGGGCCACCTGATGTGAAGAGCCAACTCTTTGGAAAAGACCCTGATGCTGGGAAAGATTGAGGGCAAGAGGAGAAGGGGATGACAGAGGATGAGATGGTTGGATGGCATCACTGACTCAATAAACTCCAGGAGTTAGTAAAGGATGGGAAAGCCTGGCTTGCTGTAGTTCATGGGGTCACAAAGAGTCAGACACAACTTAGCTACTGAACGACAACCACGACTAAAGCAAAGGCCTTTTTATGAGAGAAAATGGAAACTTTATATAAAGTGTGCAGTTTAGATAATGTCCTACATCATTCAGAAAGAAACAAATAGCCAGCCAAGGAGAAGGAAGGGTTTACTAACCTAAAGTGGATTGTCTGGCTTTGCACATCATTCTTTCATTCAGCAAGAACTGATGTCTCTAAACACCCATCTTCACTAGGTAATTCTCTCACTCTTCCTCATGCTGCTTAGGCAGAGACAACTCTTTCTCTCTCCACAAGCAGAGAACTGCCCACTACAAAGTTCAACTCCAGAGGTCTTGGGGGAGCTGTGCCTTCAGGAAGGCCCTCCTCACTCACTGTTGCCAGTTAATTTTGTTAAGCGTCTCCATTGCCTTGAGCTTCCCAAGTGGCGCAGTGGTAAAGAACTCAGGTTCGATCCCTGGGTGGGGAAGATCCCCTGGAGGAGCAAATGGCAACCCGCTCTAGTACTCTTGCCTGCTAAGTCCCGTGGATGGAGGAGCTTGACTGGCTACAGTTCATGGGGTCACAAAAGAGAAATCCCAGGGACAGAGGAGCCTGGTGGGCTACAGTCCATGGGGTCACAAAATTGTTGAATGAGACTTAGAGACTAAACAGCAACAAGTCCATTGCCTTATCAGGGCAGCTCAGGAGGCAAGAGGAGGTGACGTCATCAGGCCTGGAGAAGAATCACCAATCAGGACGGTGTCAGAGCATCTCTTGAGATGCTTCATAATGAACGCTTCCGTGGGCAGTCCTGCCCTCATTTTGACATGGAAAAGGATGACAAAATCAAGGCTCCCCCACCAGTGACAGAATTTCTGCCTGTGACCCCAGTTATACTCAAGCAATTGGCTTCTACACAACCTGTTTAAAACAGGACACATGACAAATCTCTCAAAGGTCAGTGGAAACAGCCACAATCTGTTCTAAAATCTCAGTCAAGGAAAAAAGAAAAAAGCCACAGGGAGTAAGAGAACATACAGGATTAATGATCTCCCCACTCGGCAGGGAGAAACCAACACCAGCTGGGGGGTGGATCCGTCAGAGGCAACGAACGACATGGGCAGAGACTGCTGATAAGTTCATTCATCGCAGAATTTGAAATACGATTTACTGTTATGTGCAGAACATGGAGGAGTATCATTCTTTGCAGAGGATAAACACCCCCCAAATACTTGCAGCCCAGCGACGAAATTCATCTCTCTGGGGCTTCTAATTTTTTCCCGAGCCTGTGCCCTTGTTGCCATACAATTCATGGGGTTTGAAGTAGGAAAATTACAAATATTAGTTTTTTTAAGCAGTAGTCGCAAAGGCACAATGTACTTGCAATATGCATTTTCACGGTAAAAACCATCTCAAAAAGTCAACTTATTCAAAATCACACTTGTTTATTCAAATATTTCAGAGGTATAACTATACCAAATGTATATTATTTCCATGTAATGTGTATTATATTCTTTGTGTTAAAACTGAAGCTGTTTTTAAGGGATTCCAGTTTAAATTTCCTTGATATGTTGGAGGGCATATGTTTCCAGCTGCCCAGCTCGTACAGGCCAAAATTTCTATAATGACAGCATGATTACCAGTAAGGACAAAATAAATTCAAACTCCATTCATATGGATTAATTCCTATGATGTCAAACCAATGCAACTGATTTAAAAATATTTTTTACCAGGCATGAGACTGGATTAACTTGAGGATTTAAATCCACAAATAATCTAATAAAGATGAGGCTTGAACCCCTAAGTCATCTCAGTGTAGACAGCATGTCTTTTCCTTCCACAAACCTTTTACGCTCAGTGTAACGAGCAACCTTAGCTTTCCCCTCTCTTCGAGCACCCTGACAATGGTATCTTCATGGAAAGTGAAAGAAAGCAGGAGAAAAAAGACGGCCCACAAAGTGGGGCGTCCCAGCTGGGGGTCGGTCAGGGTCCTAGAATCTTTGCCTGGGAGCATTAGATCATCACTTGGAGATCGGGTGCAGAGCAGCAGAATCGAGGGGTCCAGGGCCCGAGCCAGCAAGGGGAGTGGGAGATGAGTGTGAAATGGAGGATGAGCAATCGAGGGGCGCAGCCCTCCAGGCTCTTCTCCCTGCTCCAGGCTTCCAGGTGAAAAGCCTTAAACTGGAGACGCGAAAGCTTTGCTATTAGACTTGATATTTAAAAAAAAAAACTTCTAAGTGAAACCACTCATTAAGATGTAAAACTGGCCAGAAAAGCTGTGGGGTCAGAGAGGTCAGAAAGTGGGGGAAGAAAAGATGAAGACGGAGACCAAGCATCGAGTTTCTCCCGCTGACGCTGTGCCGAGTCCAGTCCGCTCAGGACCAGCCACACCAGGGCGATGCTCCCAGCCATGCGAACCTTGGACCTTTGGTGGATAAGGTAACTTTCTTACCTGGACACTCGCTTGGGCTCCAGATAAGCTTAAATTGGGGCCAGTAAACAAAGCTGCTCCATCACCTTCACTAACCTTTCTTGAAGTTCGGCTATCCCGAGCTAAGGGGGCCACCCTGGTCTGGACTCCCCTGTAGCCACTAGGGTATTCAGGGTTCTGCCTGCTGAATATTCACCCGTTAACACCGAGCCTCAGAACGCACTGTCTCTAGGGGAGGGAGGGCATTCCGCATCCTGGCCGGCCAAGGAATCCTGCGCTGACTTCTTGGGGAATCATTAGCCTGCCGGCTGAGGGTTGTTGCAGGCGCAGACCCAAGAACTGGAAAATGTCAGGCTCTGCTCAGCAAGTCCCTTCTGTGACTGAGAGGAACGGATGAGCTTGGAGGGAATAAAAATGGGACAACGGCTTAAAGCAACCGCATGAATCTACCAGCCTCTCCCTGACCCTTTTAGATGGAGCAAGAGAAGAGAGAAATAGAGGAGAAATCCCTTCCAGTCATCTCTCCCTCATGTAGTGGAGACATTACCTTTCCGTGCACATGACATTTTTCATGTTCTAAATTTCAAGAACTGGTGAAGAGCTATACGTCAGTATTTCTCCCTGCTTATAGTTCCCTCTCTGCATTTTTTGGTGTGTGTGTGTTTGTGTGTGTGTTGATGTACTGCATTAGCCAAAAAATTCATTCGGATTTTTCCATAAGATGTTATGAGAAAACCTGAAGAAAATTTGTGGTCAACCCAACATTAGTTTCTTAGAACTGCCGTAACAAATGATCACAAATATGCTGTCTTCAAACAACAGAAATTTATTCTCTCACTGTGTTGTCCTCAGCTTCCAAAAGACCATGTCTTATTACAACTTGGAGCCCAGCAGGTCTCTTCTGAGGCCTCTATAGAAGGAAAAAAAAAATGTTGTTTCTAAAGGAAAATCATCTGAGACTTACAATTCTGCCCTCCAGTGAAGACATTTTAATTATGTAAAACATTTAGATTCTTGTTGTCTTAAACGTCTCTATTGCAGAAGATGATGTGGGATTTATGTGTTTCATAACCAAAAAGTCCATTAAAGTGTTTCTCTGCGATTAATGAAAAAGTCTGTCCTCTGTCTCCAGAGAAAAAGAAACATTACAGGCAGCTTCAAAAAGAGCAGTTTCTTCCTATATTGATGTTTCTTAGAGAAAAAAAAAAAAGACGTCCAGCAGTTCCCCAGAGCACCCTGCTCACTCACAAAGAGTGAAGGGATGGAAAGAAGGAAAGAGGGAGGGAAGAGGGAGAGGACGCTTCTTGATCAGTTTCAGAACTTGGTCAGATAACAGTTTAATTCTTTGTTTCCTCGTTTGTCTCTCTCACTACAGTAAGCAACTGAAGAGCAGAGGCTGTGACCTAATCAACAGTGTGAAAGTGAAAGTGTCAGCCGTGTCCGACTCTTTGTGACCCCAGGGACTGTAGCCCACCAGGCTCCTCTGTCCGTGGGATTCTCCAGGCAAGAATACTAGAGTGGGTAGCCATTCCCCTCTCCAGGGGATCTTCCCAACCCAGGGATCGAACCTGGGTCTCCCGCATTGCAGGCAGATTCTTTCCTGTCTGAGTCCCAAGGGAAGCCCATGTAATAGGGTCTAACAGGTGGTCACTGAAAGCTGAACCCACGGATGCACGTATCAATCGATGGATGCATGGATGAGTGCATCAAAAGAAGGAAGGAAGGAGGGAGGAAGAAATAGCATAGATATAATAATGGTAAGATATGCAATCATCTTGGCCCTCCCTTTATACCATTTGAAAGTGAAAGTGAAAGTGAAGTTGCTGAGTCGTGTCCGACTCTTTGTGACCCCATGGACTGTAGCCTACCAGGCTTCTCAGTCCATGGGATTTTCCAGGCAATAGTAATGGAGTGGATTGCCATTTCCTTCTCCAGGGGATCTTCCCAACCCAGGGATTGAACCCAGGTCTCCCACATTGTAGACAGACGCTTAACCATCTGAGCCACCAGGGATAGAAACACAATTCTATCAGCCCTGTATGGGTGTGTGCTCAGTCACTCAGTTGTGTCCGACTCTGTGTGACCCCATGGACTATAGCCTGTCAGGCTCCTCTGTCCAGGGAATTTCCCAGGCAGGAATATTGGAATGGCTGCCACTTCCTTTTCCGGGGATCTTCCTGACCCAGGTATCGAACCTGCATCTCTTGAGTCTCCTATGTTGGCAGGCAGATTGTTTACCACTGTGCCACCTGGGAAGTCTTTTCTATCAGCCTTGATGCTCTTGTTAGTAATGCTTAAGGAAATGAGGTGTGGTAAGACTATAAAAATCTCCAGGTTGCCCTTGGGGCCTTGTGTAGTCCACAACCCACATGGTCTCTTTGCCCAATGAGAGCTGTGAGCCTGCAGATCCGGAGGAGAAACAACGAAGAACGCGTTTTTAACCTTCGATGTCTGGCATCTGCCTACTCATTCAGAGAGAGCAGTACGCTCTCATGTCCTGACCGCCTTCTCACTCCCAGCGAGGAACTGACACTGTGTCTCCATCACGCACATGAAGACTCTGAGGATGACCAAGGGACGCGGAGCTTCCAAGGTCCAGCAGCTGGATCCTGAACCTAGGTTTTCTGAGTCTCACTCCAGCACTTATCCCCTTCCACAGGTGGAACGAGAGTGTTCGTTGGTGTCTTCATATCATAGAAATCAATGTTCTCTGTTAATATTAAAAGTCTCAGGAGTCTGCATTGCTGGAACAGACATCAGTTAGTGGTGTGATGTGTCAGGAGTGAGAGAATCAGCTGTCTCCTGCTCCCGGGGCAGTAATTCCACGTAAGCCGTAGTTATAACACCCAACAGAGAGCTGCAAAGTGATCAGTTCAACCAGAGCAAAAAAGCAAAGTATACTCATTCTGCCAACATTGGAGAGGCCCTTTGAGGATGCCCCTCTGAGCATTAGGCTGGTGGAAGGAAAGATGTCCGCTGGGACCCCTGCCAGTGCATACTGACAGGCTCATGTGTCCTCGGGCGGGTCACTCGGTTAAGTGTGCACCAGTGGAAGAAAGAGCAAGATGAAGGGCAATCCCTGAAGGTGGTGGGGGAGGGTGCATGAGCTGGGCTGCCAGGCTACCGTGCAGTGAGATCACAGGCACCAGGGGAGAAAGGGCATGCATGGCTACGCTGTGCCTCAAGGCACACACCGGGTCCAGGCAATGCTGGGCTTGGGCGTAACATCACCGGACATCGGCCTAGGCCAGCAACTCCTGAATGTAGAGGCAGGAGGCTGGGGAATGAATGGGGCTTCCCTGGTGGCTCAGAGGGTAAAGAATCTGCCTGGAATGCAGGAGATGTGGGTTCGATCCCTGGGTCAAGGAGACACCCTGGAGAAGGGAAAGGCAACCCATTCCAGTATTCTTGCCTGGAGAATTCCATGGACAGTGGAGCCCAGCGGGCTACATACAGTCTGTGGGGTCACAAGAGTTGGGCACAACTAAAAGTGAATCGGGGTCCATGTTCTCCACCTCCAGGCCAATCCCCCTGAGTATTTGTGAGAAGGAAGCAGGAAGCAGTTGATGTGGCAGAAGGAGAACAGGTTTCTGAGTCACACAAGCCAAATAAGATGCTGGCTCTGCAAACTACTGAATGACAACTGAGTTCAGGCCCTACAGCTTCTCAGAGCCTCGGGTCCCCCATCTGCTGGGGGAAAGACAGAACTGCTCCACCCCCTGAGAAGGGCAAGGCTTTCTGAGGCCCTGGAGGTACCTGCATAAGGTTAAAAGTGTCAAGCATTGATCTAACAGCTCCTTAATTCCTCCAAGACATGGGGGGCTCACTACACCAGGACATGGCAGCACAGGCTCCACAGATTAACTCTTCCTCATCACGAGTAATAAAAAAGTAAGAAATGGACCTAGAGACTGTCATACAGAGTGAAGTAAGCCAGAGAGAGAAAAACAAAGATCGTACATCAGCACGTAAAATGGAGTTGAGTTACATGGTATAGATGATCTTACAAAACAGAAACAGAGACACAGACATGGAGAACAAATATGTGGATGCCAAGAGGGGAAACGAGCGGGGATGAACTGGGAGACGGGGATTGACATGTATACACTATTGATACTGTGTATAAAATAGATAACTAGTGAGAACCTACTGTCTGGCACAGGGAACCCTATTCAGTGCCCCTGTGGTGACCTAAATGGGAAGGAAATTCAAACCCGAGGGGATACAGGTATGCGTATAGGTGATCCACTTTGCTGTACGGTAGAAAACAACACAACGTTGCAAAGCACCTATACTCCAGTAAAAATTCATTTAAAACATTTTTAAACTAAAAATAAATAAAAATAAAGTAAGAAATTAAGGCATGTAATGAGGCCATAAGGCTTCCCTGGTGGCTCAGCGGTAAAGAACACACCTGCCGAAAGCCCAGAGATAAATCCACACACATATGGACACCTTATCTTTGACAAAGGATGCAAGAATATACAATGGATTAAAAACAATCTCTTTAACAAGTGGTGCTGGGAAATCTGGTCAACCACTTGTAAAAGAATGAAACTAGAACACTTTCTAACACCATACACAAAAATAAACTCAAAATGGATTAAAGATCTAAATGTAAGACCAGAAACTATAAAACTCCTAGAGGAGAACATAGGCAAAACACTCTCTGACATACATCACAGCAGGATCCCCTATGACCCACCTCCCAGAATATTGGAAATAAAAGCAAAAATAAACAAATGGGACCTAATTAACCTTAAAAGCTTCTGCACATCAAAGGAAACTATTAGCAAGGTGAAAAGACAGCCTTCAGAATGGAAGAAAATAATAGCAAATGAAGCAACTGACAAACAACTAATCTCAAAAATATACAAGCAACTCCTACAGCTCAACTCCAGAAAAATAAATGACCCAATCAAAAAATGGGCCAAAGAACTAAATAGACATTTCTCCAAAGAAGACATACAGATGGCTAACAAACACATGAAAAGATGCTCAACATCACTCATTATCAGAGAAATGCAAATCAAAACCACTATGAGGTACCATTTCACACCAGTCAGAATGGCTGCGATCCAAAAGTCTACAAATAATAAATGCTGGAGAGC
>NW_011494846.1:1058817-1067544 GCF_000754665.1 Bison bison bison | reverse complement strand
AAGAGACACGTGTACCCCAATGTTCATCGCAGCACTGTTTATAATAGCCAGGACATGGAAGCAACCTAGATGTCCACCAGCAGATGAATGGATAAGAAAGCTGTGGTACATATACACAATGGAGTATTACTCAGCCATTAAAAAGAATACATTTGAATCAGTTCTAATGAGATAGATGAAACTGGAACCTATTATACAGAGTGAAGTAAGCCAGAAAGAAAAACACCAATACAGTATACTAACGCATATATATGGAATTTAGAAAGATGGTAACAATAACCCTGTGTACGAGACAGCAAAAGAGACACTGATGTATAGAACAGTCTTATGGACTCTATGGGAGAGGGAGAGGGTGGGAAGATTTGGGAGAATGGCATTGAAACATGTAAACTATCATGTATGAGACGAGATGCCAGTCCAGGTTCAATGCATGATACTGGATGCTTGGGGCTAGTGCACTGGGACGACCCAGAGGGATGGTATGGGGAGGGAGAAGGGCGGAGGGCTCAGGATGGGGAACACATGTATACCTGTGGCGGATTCATTTTGATATTTGGCAAAACTAATACAATTATGTAAAGTTTAAAAATAAAATAAAATTAAAAAAAAAAAAGAACACACCTGCCAGTGCAGGAGACGTGGGGTCAGTCCCAGGGTTCGGAAGCTCCCCTGGAGGAGGAAATGGCTCCCACTCCAGTATTCATGCCTGGGACATCCCATGGACAGAGGAGCCTGGCGGGCTGCTGTCCATGGGGTCACAAAAGTCAAACACGACTTAGCAACTAAACAACAACAAAAAATGACCCACTAGTGATTCTCTTCTCTGAAGAACAACATCCCTTAAAATGGTGCTGCAAATTCGAAATCCAACTTGTGGCAAGATTTTAAAAAGTCGAACTCCTACACTCAAAGCTAGCATTGCCTTGCACAGAACCATCCACTGTGGCTCAGTTTAATCTTGGCTCTTTAGCTTACTCGCTTCCTTTCCTAGTTCCCCAAATGCTAGATCTATATTTTCTTAGTAGTACTATTACTTTGAGGCTCTATAGAGCTGTGTGTTTAAAAGAGAAAGAAAAGAGGAAAGGGAGGGGGGAGGGGAGAAGGAAGGAAGGAAGGAAAAAGAAAAGAAAGCCTCCTGGTTTAGCAGGATGGCACGTTACTTCTGCTTTCAAGTTCCACCAATTAGCCCCAGCACATGGTTTCTCTTGGCAGCCTTCTGCTTCCCATCACAGATGGTATGGAAAAGTCTGACTGCTGACTTTCTGGCTCTCCTTTCCTATTTCCTCTCCCCACAGCTAATTTAAGAAAGTCTACGTGATACCAGGACAACTGTCAGCCCTGCCTCGTCTCCCCTGCCCTGGCCGCCTCCAGCCCCCCACGGCCACGGCTGGTCCCTCCAGCCCCCGAGCCTGACCTGACGGCCACAGGGAAGAATCAGCCTCCTTCGCCAGTGACGTGGGATTAAGTGACACCCCTAGAGGGGGGGACCCCAGACTCTGAACTTCAGGGCTCCTCCAAGATCCCACTGCCTCATGTCTGAACGTCTCCGCCCTCACAGTTTGGGTCCAATCCGTGGAGCTGGGCTATTCCCTAGTGCACCGGTGCCTCACTCACCCTGGGCAGGGAAGTCCCAAAGTCCAGTTCATAAGCCAAATTCTGGGTCTCGCCATCGCACCCTGCAAAGGCTGCTCATTTCCAAATGCTTATCAGCAAGTAGACAAGATTCAACCAGCTCTCCCTAGGTAGCCCCACCTGTGATTGAACCTGCCCAGGCCAGAATCTCCACCTGGGGGCTCGCCTAGTCCACACCCACACTTCCTTCACTTAGATCCCAGGACGCAGGAGCCAGTTTCCGGGGCAGGCAGAGCAGAACAGAGCCTTCTGCTGGATGGGAAGGAGCAGAAGGGATGAGGCAAGACACACTCTCAGCAGTTCCTGAGGACAAAGTCCAATCTGCTGCTGCTGCTAAGTCGCTTCAGTCGCATCCGACTCTGTGAAACCCCATAGACGGCAGCCCACCAGGCTCCCCCGTCCCTGGGATTCTCCAGGCAAGAACACTGGAGTGGGTTGCCATTTCCTTCTCCAATGCATGAAAGTGAAAAGTGAAAGTGAAGTTGCTCAGTCATGTCCAATGCTTAGCGACCCCATGGACTGAAGCCCACCAGGCTCCTCCATCCATGGGATTTTCCAGGCAAGAGTACTGGAGTGGGCTGCCATTGCCTTCTCCAAGTCCAATCTGAGTCTGTGGCAATTGAAAGAAAGGAATGGCTTTCCAAGGATTGCAGGTAAACGGACAAAAACTCCTTACTGTTGGCTATGTGACAGAAGCCCACTGCTGCCAGGGAGGGGCAGAGAGAGAAAGAAAGATTTATTCCAAGGAACTGGCTCATTGGTTGTGAAGGCTGGCGAGTTCAAGATCTGCAGAGTAGGCCAGCAGACTGGAGACCCAGAGAAGAACTGATGTTGAAGCTCAACTTCCAAAGGCAATCTGCCAGCAGGACTCCCTTTTTTCCCGGGAAGGTCATTCTCTTTTCTATTAACACGCTCAACTAATTAGATGAGGCTCACCATCTCTGGGAGATAGCGAAGGACAGGGAAGCCTGGCATGCTGCAATCCATGGGGTCACAAAGAGTCAGACACGACCTAGTGACTGAACAACCACCACCACCACCCACCTTATGGAAGGTAATCTGCTTTACTCAAAGTCCACTGTGTCCGACTTTTTGCAACCCCATGGGCTGTAGCCCAACTAGGTTCCTCCGTCCATGGGATTTTCCAGGCAAGAATACTGGAGTGGGTTGCCATTTTCTTCTCCAGGAGATCTTCCCGACCTAGGGATTGAACCCAAATCTCCCGCATTGTAGGCAGATGCTTTACCATCTGAGCCACCAGGGAAGATCCAATTTATATATTAGTCTCATCTAAAACAAGCCTTCACAGAGATGTCTAAATAATATTTGATCAAATATCTGGGTACTTTGGCTCAGCGAGCGGACACCTAAAATTAATCATCACAAACATTGCATCCCAGCTTCTCTTCCCATCATGCTTCTATATGGGCTCGTCTCCCAGCCACTCAGAGACTAGTGATGGTTCCCTGGCCAGACAGGGAACTTTCAAAGCTCTGGGCCCTTGTCCATCCCTGCATATCCCAGAGCCGTGTTCCTGTGTCTCAGTATATTTCATCACAATTAGTGTTCATCTGCCTGTCTGCTCATCCGTGGACTCGGACATCCTCAAAGATACATCCTCAAAGACTAAAAGAGATTCCGTCTCTTACTCATCATGTTGCCAGCATCTAACATAGTAGTTGGAACTTGAAGACTTTCAATGGATGTCTGTGGAGCAAAAATTGGTCCAGAAAGCTGAAGACCCACACCAAAGATGAGGGCTGCTGGGATAACTAGGGACTGAGATGGACAAGGAGGTGGAAATTCAGAAAGTCACGGTGAAGCCCAGAATCACTTCTGGCTTTGAAAATCCCAAAAGATTTCATCAAGGAGTTAGCATTTCAATTGTGCTCCACAGAATAGTGGGATTTCAACAGGTAAGAATGGAGGAAGGGCATTTCAGCAGAGGTAAGGCCTTCAATAAAAGCCCTGAGGTGGGACGATGCAGAGAATGTTCAGGAAAGAATGGAGAGAGTTACACGCAGGCCGGGAAGGAGGCTGGAAAGGCGGCAGGGGCCAGATGCTCGCAGGCTGCAATGCCAGGCTCTGCACGCTGGATGTATTCAGATGCAGTGGTATTCAGATCGGAGGCTGTCTACACCGGGCAGGGGATGGGGAGTGACATGATGGTTCAGGACGGGCTGTCACTTCTGTCTATGCCTGGAAAGTTATTCGAGTGAGGTCGCTGAGGTGCCAGTCCTGGGAGGTGAGCTCACTGATGCCTGAGTGGATTGAATGCCAAGGGTGGGAGAGGGACACCACCTTCACTGTCATTCATTTGCAAACTGTAGGCAGGGCCAGAGATCTGACTGCTTCCTTTACATTTAGCGGTGTCATTTAGACACTGTCGGAATGCAGGAAAGGAACAAGTTCCAAATGCTGAATGACCAAAACAATGGCTGGGCTTTAGTCCTGGCTGCAAATGCAAGCAAACAAAAGGATGTGTGCAGTGATGTCATTGTTCAGTCAGTTCAGTCACTCAATCGTGTCTGACTCTTTGCAACCCCATGAATCACAGCACACCAGGCCTCCTTGTCCATCACCAACTCCTGGAGTTCACTCAAACTCAAGTCCATCGAGTCAGTGATGCCATCCAGCCATCTCATCCTCTGTCGTCCCCCTTCTCCTCCTGCCCCCAATCTTTCCCAGCATCAGGGTCTTTTCAAATGAGTTAGCTCTTCACATCAGGTGGCCAAATTATTGGAGTTTCAGCTTCATCATCAGTCCTTCCAAAGAACACCCAGGATTGATCTCCTTTAGGATGGACTGGTTGGATCTCCTTGCAGTCCAAGGGGCTCACAAGAGTCTTCTCCAACACCACAGTTCAAAAGCATCAATTCTTCGGCGCTCAGGTTTCCTTATAGTCCAACTCTCTCATCCATCCATGACCACTGGAAAAACCATAGCCTTGACTAGACGGACCTTTGTTGACAAAGTAATGTCTCTGCTTTTTAACATGCTTTCTAGGTTGGTCATAACTTTCCTTCCAGGAGTAAGCGTCTTTTAATTTCATGGCTGCAGTCACCATCTGCAGTGATTTTGGAGCACCCCAAAATTAAGTCTGACACTGTTTCCACTGTTTCCCCATCTATTTCCCATGAAGTCATGGGACCAGATGCCATGATCTTAGTTTTCTGAATGTTGAACTTTAAGCCAACTTTTTCACTCTTCTCTTTCACTTTCATCAAGAGGCTCTTTAGTTCTTCTTCACTTTCTGCCCTAAGGGTGGTGTCATCTGCATATCTGAGGTTATTGATATTTCTCCCGGCAATCTTGATTCCAGCTTGTGCTTCCTCCAGCCCAGCATTTCTCATGATGTACTCTGCATATAAATTAAATAAGCAGGGTGACAATATACAGCCTTGACATACTCCTTTTCCTATTTGGAACCAGTCTGTTGTTCCATGTCCAGTTCTAACTGTTGCTTCCTGACCTGCATATAGGTTTCACAAGAGGCAGGTCAGGTGGTCTGGTATTCCCATCTCCTTCAGAATTTTCCACATAGGTTTATTGTGATCCACAATGGTCAAAGGCTTTGGCATAGTCATTGAGAGAGTCTCTAACGTGGGTGGAAAGGTGGGGGTCAGGAGCTGGGGGCTGGCGTCCACAGCAAGGCCTGGATGGGCTGGGTTTCATGGCCTCTCCTCTGTATCCTCAGGATGCCCATGGTCCGTCTGATGGCCCCAGGCTGCTGGCCTCGATACAGGGAGAAGCAGAGCCTGGCTCATTCCCTGGAGATCCATGCAGGGAGGCCAGGCAGGTGCAGATGGGCGGGGGGCTGCTTGGTAGTACCAGGTCCCCCACTTCCACCCTCCTGTGTTGTTTTCCACTGAGTTCAGTCTTAAACATGCTTGTGAAGAAGGACTTTGCCAGAACATACTTTCTAAACGCTTTCCCTAGAGCCTCAGCACCCAGAGAAGAGCCAGTCCCCAGCATGACCCTCGGATGCATCACAGCTGTTGGAATGCCTTGCCTGGGCCCCAGGTATCACCTCCCCTGTGGGACTGAAAGAGGCTCACGCCTATTCTCTTGGTTCCCCCCACATCTGACGAGCCAGGCCGGCAGGTGCACCCCTGGCACCCCATGTTCAGGGCTCCAGTCTCCTGAGTAATGGTGGACATGCACACAAGTGTGTTGAGAGTTGGCAGAAAGTTCCAGGCGTGAAACACTCAATGCCAGTGTTCTGGGGGTGCAGGGCTCAGCCTGCCCCACTGTGTGCAACCCCAGGCAGTGAGAAGAGATGCTCCCTGGGCAGGCGGGGTGCTCCACTCCAGCCCTCTTTTATTTCTAACTGGGTTTTGGCTGCAGCGCTTTGGGACAATTAAAGCAGAGCTTTAGGAAGGAGAAAGAAGGGCAGAGGACCCAACATCCTGGAATATTTCTTCTACTGGGATCTTTCAGTGAGGAAAAATATGGACAAAATTATTTTTCCACTAAAAAAAAAGTAAAGAAAAAAATTCTAGCAGGAGATTAAGAAAATGAATTGAAGGCTTATTAAGCACAGAAGTATTTTGTTTACTCCCTGCAGGCTGCATGTCATAATTATTACCTTTCTTTCTTTAACAAATAACCCAGTCAAACGATAGGATAAATTGTCAGCCCGCAGCCTCATAAAGCTTTCCTGAGCAAACCTTCTCCAGAAAGACCGGGTGGCAGTCTTCGGAGCTCTGATTCTTCCAGTCAGACAGCAGGAGGCAGGTAATTCCAAGGACGGTGTCGGGGGTCCCCTGATTTCCTAAGACAAAGCCTGGAGAACATTTTAAAACTCCTCCTCCTGGAAAGAAAAAAAGTCCCATTCAACAACAACATTGGATTCTGACCCCTAAGAGCCAGGGAGGGAAGGGCACCCTTCCCTCTGGCAAAGTCCTGCGTAGGCAGAAAGGTCCTCTGGTTCAGCCAGCCTGTACCCCATTGCCCCCAGGCTGTGAAGGGTGACATTTATGGGGAGGATCCTACACTGGCCCCTGAAACAAGAAGAGTAGGTGCTCCAGGTGGATCCACTCGCTGAGATGGACAGACTGGAAGAAAAGTTTAATGTGGATAATAATCTGGCTCTTAGGAGCAGAAACATATCCCATCTAGCTTAAGTGCAGATTAAAGGAACAAAGGATTTGTAAGGTTGCTCCCCACCAATCTACCCATAATAAAGCCTGATATTAAACACATCCAAGATAGAAAAAAGTAGACCCATCCACTGCTCTATCTGACTTAGTCCTCACTCTGGCCCCACGGGTTAAGGAGGTACTATGATTATCTCCATTGTCGACATAGAAAACAGAAGCCCAGAGCAGTTAAGTAACTAGCCTAAGCTCACACAGCTAGCAGAATTCGAACTGAGGACTGTCTGAGCCCAGAGTCTAAGACTTCCAACATTTTTTAAATTAGCTGCCTCGTGTGCTGGCCTGAGTGTTGCCATCAGCTCCTTCTTATCCAAGCCCTGCCACTTAGGATCAGGGAACGGGGAGAGGAACATGGTTGGGCAGAACAGCCAGAGTCTAAGAACAGGGCAAAATAACAGGGACACAGACGTGGGCAAACCATACCCCAGTCATTCCTCCAGCAAAGATGCCACGCCTAACCCACGTCTAACCCGTGGGGGTGGCTGCCATTCTACGACTCCAGCTAGCCATAGATAATTTTTTGTCCAGATAGTCTGGGTCTTACAAACGTAAAACAGAAACATCAAGCCTCGTGAGATGCAGCATAAGATGACAAATTCAACATATGGGACCTCCTCCTTCCTCTCCCTTTAGTCTGTCCTGGGACATGCCAGGGAACAGGGAGTATATTTGCAAATGACGTTGCTTTTCTCACCCTCTTGACTCACCTCTGTCCAGTTATCTTGAAAGTGAAAGGGGAATTTCCAGGGACAAAACAAATAGGGGAGTGTTGAAAATGCTTAACAATTTTTGATGATTCACTATGAAAGCCAGTGCATTGCGATACTGCAAGGCCACTGTGTTCTTGGAAACTCTAACAGTTGTTAAGTCGCTAAGTCGTGTCCGACTCTTTGCAACTCCATGGACTATAGCCTGCCAGGCTCCTCTGTTCATGGTATTTCCCAGGCAAGAGTACTAGAGTGGATTGCCCTTTCCCTCTCCAGGGGATCTTCCCGACTCAGGGATCAAGCCCGCATCTCCTGCATTGGCAGACAGATTCCTGCATTGGCAGGCAGATTCTTTACCTGGGAAGCCCAAACCCTCCCAGAGACATGACAAATAGTGATCTCAGCTTGGCAGTGCACTGAGCTGCCCAAAGTCAGAAGCATCTTCTCCCACGCTGCACAAAAGAGTCATTGTTCATGGGTGCCCAACATGACAACACAGGATTTATGTAAGATCCAGCTTAAGTAACACAAGCATAGCATCTCTGCGTAGCATCCCCCACGTAACATCTCTGCCTTCATGAGTTGAGAGAGTGAGGGGATTCAGGGTCTCCATTTGTGTGATGAAGCCTATCAAGACTTCTTTTTAGTCCTGAGTAACTCATTTTCGATGTTGTTATGATTATTTTCCAAAAGCTTTGGAGGAAGACTCCAAGGACGCCAAATCTTCAATCAACTCTCTGGGGTGCTGGCTATGCGATACCTGGCAGCCTTCTCACTGGCAGGCAGTGGGAAGACAAACGATGGTTTCTTATTTCTGGGAGCAGTGGGGTGTCAGGATAGCTCAGGGGCCTGGCAGTACTTCAACCAAAGTCTCAAAAATCCCCTTGCCTCTGTATGTCATTAATCCCCAGTGCAAAAACAGCACTTACTTATCCCACACAGTCTCCAGGGAACACAAGGACAGAAAATCTATCCCGATGCACAGGAGCAAAAGATCTACTTTGGAAGGTGAGTGTGCATGCTAACCCACTTCAGTCGTGTCTGACTCTTTGCAACCCCACGGGCTGTAGCCCACCAGGATCCTCTGTCCATGGGGATTCTCCAGACAAGAATACTGGAGAGGGTTGCCATACCCTCCTCCAGGGGATCTTCCTGACCCAGAGATCAAACCTTTGTCTCTTGTGTCTCCTGCATTGGCAGGTGGGTTTCTTTACCACTGAGCCACCTGC
>NW_011494846.1:1056856-1058717 GCF_000754665.1 Bison bison bison | reverse complement strand
CACGCACACACCCGCCACCTGCGAAGCCCCCTCTAATCCTGTAGTGCATTCAGCTGCACCCCATTCCTGGGGCTGCTCCAGCCCTGTACCCTACCTCTGTCTAATGGAAACACACCAGGACATAGCTGATGCTTTCTCTCTGCTCTAAATCAAAAAAAAAAAAAAAAATCACAAGAGCACCAAAGAAAGGAGAGCTCTAGAGAGAAACTAAGCAGCTGTCAGAGCAATTTATACAAGAGACACACACTCAAATATTGGTCTACTCCCAAGATCTACAGAAGTCTATTTATAAATCAGCAGTTGAATTGCTTGGGAGCACCTTTGCACAAATAAATGCTGACCGGGAACATCAGTCCGCAGTAGAAAAAGATCCTGAAGGGACGAATGATGATCTGCACTTGGGGAGGAATGATTCATGGCACTGCTTTCAACTAGACCTTCCCCTGCCCTGCTTTGAGTGAGGGGGAAACAGGTGAATTTAAATATTCATTCGTGGCAGACATTCTCCTTTTTGTTTCCACTGTATGACATCCTTTTGGGAAATGTTCATCCTCACCCTCTGTGACTTCCCAGAGCGGCCAGTCCTTATCTGTCCGGCCTTAATGCCTTCTGTGTACAGGAATGAGCATGACCTGTGCCTGTGTCTGAGGGGGGGCGGCTGCCAAGATGACCCACCCCCGTGATCTTGCCTCTTTGGGCAGCGCCACACCTTCGTGTAGCCCCACCATCAGGGGACCAGAGCTGGGCCGTGTGACCAACAGAAAACAGTGGAAATTATGGGATGTCACTTCCAAGACTAGGTTGTAAAAGACTGTGGCTTCTCTATTGGGTTTATCCTCTCCAACTCTCCTCTCCCCTTTCCCTCCTGGATCGGTCACTCTCGGGGAGCCAGCTGCCACATGGAAAGGACACTCAGACGAGCTAGGGAGAGGCCATTCGGGGAAGCCCACAAACAGCCTCATGGATGAGCGAGCTTGCAAGCGGCTGGTCCAGCCCCGGGTGAGCCTTGACAACCTGACTGCCCCCTTGTGAGAGACTCTGAGTTAGAACCACCCAGCAAAGCTGTTGGCAGATTCCTGCCCCAGAGAAAACATTTGAGATAATGAAGGTTTTAAGCTGCTAAATATGGGAGCAATTTGTGATGCAGCAACAGAGAGCAAACAAGCCAATCAGACTCTGCCAAACTCCTGAACACATCGAACACCGTCCTCGGCCCAGGGGTGGAAACACAATCTAAAGCAGAGCCAGCAGGTTTCCTTATAAGGACTGACATGGAGCCCAAAAGAACTAGCAAAGAATCCGCCTGCCAACGCAGGAGACACAGGTTCTATCCTTGGGTGGGGAAGATCCCCTGGAGTAGGAAATGGTAAGCCACTCCAGTATGCTTGCCTAGAAAATCCCATGGACCGAGAAGCCTGGCAGGATACAGTCCATGTGGTCACAAGAGTCGGACACCACTTAGCGACTAAAAACAAAAAATAAAACCAAGAGAATCATGGCTGCTTCCTCATTCAACTATCCATTCATTCCAATAATAATGATTGAGCCTTTGCTGTGTGCAAGCCACAGATTTAGATCCCAGAAAATCTATAGTTAAAGGTGGCGCATTTCAGAAGGAAATGTAATTACTAATTACAATGCAGAGTGATATGAGGTATTTATACACACACACACACACACACACACTTCTTTTTAATGCTGAGGAAACAAAAAAGAGGAACATCAGCTCAGTCCAGGAGGAGGGAGTCTGGAAAGAACTCGGGCAGGTATAAAAGGAAATTGATAACTTCTAAAAGACTGTCTGGAAATGCCAGCGAGAGGGCAGAGGAGCCTTGCTTGATAATCAAGTGACTCATTGCAC
>NW_011494846.1:1014356-1051856 GCF_000754665.1 Bison bison bison | reverse complement strand
ACTCTACACAGGTTAAAAAAAAATGTGACTGTTGATTTTCAAAAACAAGGGCTTCCCTTGTGGGTCAGCTGGTGAAGAATCCACCTGCATTGTGGGAGACCTGGGTTCGATCCCTGGATTGGGAAGATCCCCTGTATTCTGGCCTGGAGAATTCCATGGACTGTATAGTCCATGGGGTCGCAAAGAGTCATACATGGCTGAGTGGCTTTCACTTTGTCAAAAACAAATACATATTAATTTTCAGTCCATTGTGTTATAGGTTTATTAGTAAACCCATTCTTCCTTGGGAAGACTGAAGAAAATAAACACAACACAAACACCCTTAGCACTGTCTGCCTATTTATTACCATCTCTACCGACATTTATGTCCACTCCTCTAAGAGTTTTGCACGCTGACAATCAGTCCTAAGAACATGATCTTGTATCTGCACACAGGTTACTGCTGTAGCCAAGTGTGATCTTACTGGGAAGCCTGTCACCTTGTTGAGAGTCAGATTGCTCTGTAATACAGGATGTGCTAATTCCTGACAACAACCGTAGCTGTAAATGCCAATAGTAAAATGCCATGAAAGAGCAGGTGGAGAGATTTTAACCGTCGGAAATGAATCGTATCAGGAAAATAAAAAGGCTTCAGGATTAAAGGGGAAGAAGAGTACAGTGGACAGGACCCACTCTACAGGATATTTCTTCTGTCCTAAATTAGAAGGAGGCTTTATCCCTCAGCCCAGACAGCCCCATTTTTCTGAGGACATTCATAGACAGACAGACAGACAGACGTCATTTGTCAGGGAGCAACAACAATGCTGATATTTGAATAGGGGACTCCCTGCATGTTTCAAACATATCATGAGCTCAGTGGAGACAGGCACGGGGGAGGGCTTTGAAGTACAGCTGATGACATCTGCACTGGGCTGGGGGGCGGGGCTGGGGACGATAGCAAGGACAGTAGGCATGCAGCCACCTTGGGGGTGTGGCCTTTGGGGGCTGAGCAGGATGGCCATGCTGCTGGCCTGGGGCTGTGTCTTCCGGAGGCGGCCAGTAGGAATGAAAACAGCTCTGATAGCAGATGCAGAAAAAGATCTGAGGCTGTTAGACTCAAAATTAGCCTATCTTCTGTATTACCTGAATTCAGGTGCATTTTAGACAAAAGTAATGGTCTTCGCAGCGATTTCACTGAAGGAACTTACTTGTGATGATATGGACATGTCCATTTCCAGCATGCTACTGATAGATTCCTCCCCCGCCAAAAAAAACCCACAATTTTTTTTTTTTAAAAAAAGCTTTTCATTTCCGAATTTTTCTCTCTAGCATGAAACGTGGTAAATTCTACTCATCCAGGAGTATATTTTGCTATTGAGGCCGACAGCTACTTCAAAGATCTTGATAATGCCAATGTTTACAGGATTACTATCGAATACAAATGTCTAAGGGGATGCATTTGGTTTTCACCAAGCCCGCAAAAGCTCGTACAACAGGAAAACAGAAAAAAAAAAAGTCTTCTTTTCTAATGAACTCAGAGCATTTTAACGTATTCCCAGGTAAGAGCAGCTTTATGAGACAGATGAGGTGGAAATCAGCGTGTCCATTTAATAAATGGATACAAAGAAACCCAGAAATTACTTTCCCAAAGCTCTATGGCACATTGCATCGTAAAATGGGGTGACAGGTCACCCATGACCCACTGCAGATAAGCCCCCAAGAGATGTTTCCTGGTGACCCTAGGACATTAAGGCCCCTGACCCAAGGACCAGAAACCTGTCGATGTCCTAACTTTCTTTCCTGACTCCCTAGACTTTATCTCAGAAAAATGCTTGAAAGTGCAAGAAGGGACTTGCTGTTCAGTAAAAGCTGGGCACAGAGCAAACATCTAATTAGAAAGGGATCTGTCTGATTGTTTTACAGACGGAGAGACTGAGGCCGAGAAGGCAAATGGCAGGGAGTAAGTGCAGAGCTGGGCAAGAACTCAGACTTCCCGATCCCTTCTCCCCGCAGGTGGAGAGACTGGAGGCGGAACCCCTCTTTTAAGTCCACCTTCAACAGCAAATAGCCAGGCGAGACTAATCATGGTTTTGGTAAAGCCCTGTGTTACATCTGATCAAACTCTGCTGAGAGTTCATCTCACTGACATTTCGATTTCTAAAATGTCAAAACATGTAAAGGATCGTGAAGTTAAAATTAAATCTCAGGTGAGTTGGAGAAAATTGTCAGGCTTGAAAAAAGAAGAGAGAGAAAGAGAAAGAACCCACTTAGTCTCTCTCGCAGACAGCAGGCATCACAGTGGACAGTACACTGGCTTCAGTGACGAGATTAAGACAGCCACCCTGTAGAGGACTCCGCTTTCTTTCCTGCTCCCTCCAAAACATTCGGTGGAGAAATTCAGCCATGACAGGACCGGAAAGTGTTGGTAGAGGATGCTGAGACGGGGAGAGTCCTTGAGATGAAATCCATATATTGGGAAGAGTGAAATAAGGATGTAGGATAAAATAAGAATAATTGTGAAGTGAGTGAAAGTGTTAGTTGCTCAGTTGTATCCAACTCTTTGTGACCCCATAGACTGTAGCCCGCCAGTCTCCTCTGTCCATGGGATCATCCCAGCAAGAATACTAGAGTGGGTTGCCATGCCCTCCTCCAGGGGATTTTCCCAACCCAGGGATTGAACACGGGTCTCCTGCATGGCAGGCAGATTCTTCACCATCTGAGCCACCAGAGAAGCCCAAGAATAATTGTACTTAATAGAAATTCATTCCAAGGACTTCCGTGGAGGTCCAGTGGTTAAGACATCACCTTCCAACACAGGGGGTTCTGATTGAATCCCTGGTCAGAGAGCTAAGATCCCATATGCCCTGGAGCCAAAAACCAAAACATAAAACAGAACCAATATTGTAACAAATGCAATAAAGACTTTAAAATATGGTCCACATCTAAAAAAAGAAAAAGAGACTCATTCCCTTCACCCTAAGGGAGCCATGAATCTAAGAAGCATGTTTTCCTTGGGAAAAATATAGAGAGTGTATTAGGGAGGGAGGGGGGGAAGAAGGTATAGAAATCCTCATCATTTACATCCAGAAAGAGGCGGAAGTCCATGGGGTCGCTAAGAGTCAGACACGACTGAGTGACTTCACTTTCACTTTCCACTTTCATGCATTGGAGAAGGAAATGGCAACCCACTCCAGTGTTCTTGCCTGGAGAATCCCTTGGACGGAGAAGCCTGGTGGGCTGCCGTCCACGGGGTCACACAGAGTCGGACACAACTGAAGCGACTTAGCAGACTGTAAACTCCCTCAACTCTGAGCTTCTAGAACATTCCAAGGCCCCTACTTGACCTATTTCGCCTGTCAGGCATGGGTTAAACACAGAGAAAATGTAAGAATCCCAAAGAGCAAATCAAGAAATCTTTTCCTATAATAAGAAAAACCATAGATGAGCAGAACAAAGTCTGACAAACTGTCATCGGGGAGTGAGTCTCAAGCTCTGTTTCTCTAGGGAGCGTGACATTCTCACTTTGTAAAAACCAGAAAAGGCAGCTCTGGGTGTGGAACTGCTGATGGCAAGTTGCCAGCAGGACAAGTTGGGTAAGTGACAAATGGGGGCGCACCAGCAAAGGAGCGGGCAGGCGCAGGGTGGGGGGAGGTTCTTCTAAAACCACGTGCAGCGCTGGTCTTGAAATTCAGGTCAGTTTGAAGATAAAAGGAGATATTTTTCTTTCTGAAAAAGAAAATGGTTTTTTTGTGTGTGTGTGAGCAAAATCTAAAACCTAAGCATAGCAAGTCAGGTACAAAGAGTCCCAACTCCAAGACACAAATCCCCTCCTCTGCTCTGGGCTGTCATTTATTACCCATGCAGTCACAGTGGGATTCACCTCTTATTGGGACACAGAGGCCCTCCTGAGACACGGTGTTAAAGGAGCCCTGAGATGCCATGATGAGTCCTTCTTGGAGCAGTGGAAAAGAAGAACCCAGCTTTCTACTGGAAATGCCTCCCTCAAATGTAGCGAAGTAGCTGTTTGTGTTCCTGGCTTTTATGCCGCATAAAAGGAAGCATAGAGAAGGCAGAGAAGGGCACACGGCTATGCGCCCACAACCGTGAATGGAGATACCTGAGCGATAGTCTTAGCGCTGCCCTGAGAATTTACCACTAGCAGACTCTGAACTGTTCGCCTATGCATATTTAAGTAGCCTGGAGTCCTCTGTTTAGGTCATAAAGTAAGAATTTAATAGAAGGATTTTCCTAGACTTCCCTGGTGATCCAGTGGTTAGGACTGTGTACTTCCACTGCACAGACTGTGGGTTGGATCCCTGTTCAGGGACCCAAACTCCCACGAGCTGTGGGTCATGACCAAAAAAAAAGATACTACAAACACTAAAAAAAAATGGGGGAGGCGATTTTCCATTTTCCTCCATTTTACCCATTCAGAAGGGTTTTCCATGGAGTTAGTCATGGAGGGGCAAGAAGAACAGATTATGCTGAGGTCATGGCAGCTTTCCTACAGCTGTCAACAGCTCCTCCTTGTTCATATCTGGGAGGCCCATCTAGTTCTGTTGCTATGGAGATTTACAGCGGGTTGAGGAAGTACATGGACCTTTCCTTTCACCCCACAACTTGAATAAGAACATGTATGCTGATCTAAGCCTCAGCTATCACACATCTCTATATCAATGAAGAGATCTACTCAGGTAGACATCTGAATCTTAAACCTCTCTCCATTCATGCTCCCCCAGCTCATCGATTTCCAGCAACACAATAACACACTTCTTTTATCAATATAAATTAAAGACAGAAGTCTGCAGAACAGGTCTCCATCACTAGCAGCTTATGGGATCCTTTCTGACCTTCAACCTAAACTCTCATTTTCATCTAAACTTGGTCTCCTGAGCATGACTTCATCATGTCTGTAGCATCTGATGTGCACTGGAAGTGTAATAGGAGAAGAAAAAATTGAGAAGTGGTCACTCAGCACTTTTTCTCATACAAAGCTCCACAACCCAAACCATCTTTCTCAACCAACACTAGTGAACTTCTTCAGCTGGCCAAGAACTAAGTCCAATAGGTTATATGACATGTGCACTGATCCTTGTGTCTACAGAAAGCTGAAGGTGGGAAGAAGAAAAAGATAAAGGATAAAACAGGGAGTGTTTTAAAGACATATGGAAAATACTGGCAACTATAAAGAAAAAAATGTTATCACCTGCACTCTATGAACTGCCAGTAATGACAGTTAACATGTTGCCTCAATTTACTCCAGCTCTTTTTCTAAAGATTCCCTCTCCCCATAGTTGAAATTGTACTGAAAATAGAAATTTATTTCCTGATTATTTTTCTTTCGACGCTATAAGAAGACTATTCCCACACTACCAGAGAAACCCCACAGACAAGATTTTTTCCTAATTAGCTGTTTTGCGCTTGCCCTCCTGTGATACAATCATTCATCACATTTTAAATGCTTTTGCTTCAAGGTTTCATTAGGCTCTCATTAAGCAGGGATTGCAAAATGATGTTCCAATGTGGCCGAGTTTTGTGGGTGTTTGCTCTAAATCTTGGGTATGAGAAGGTGCTACTGGACTGTCCATCCACACAAATACACCCAGGTTCAAAGCGCAGAGAGTTAGCGTTGATGGGAGCAGTCCTATCACAAAAGCCAGTGCCAGGATTTCAGGCTGACAAATGCAGAGACAGAGAGCAAAGGGATTATTGGAAGAGTCAAATTAACTGCTGATCCAAAGCCCAGATTATACATCTATTAAGTACAATCAGGTCCAAGAATCTCTTGTCAGAGGTCGGCAAAGGCAGTAGGCGATTGGTCCTCCATGGAGCTAAAGAAACATGGGGAAGTAGTAAAAGAATTTCAGGGTTTAAAGAAAGTCATGTTTTCTTTAAGCCCAGACATGGGCAACACCAGGATTAGATGAGCAATAACCAAAGAAGGTTTAGAAACAGCATCAGCGGGGACTCATCTGGTGGTTCAGTGGTTAAGACTCCATGCTCCCAGTGCAGGGGACCCAGGTTCGGTCCCTAGTCAGGGAACTAGATCCCTCATGCTGCAACTAAGAGCCCCATGCTGCGACTAAAGATCCTGCATGCTGCAGCGAAGATGCCAAATGCCCAGTGCAGCCAATTTTTTAAAGTGTCAATGGCTATTATTAACAGTTTTAATCAGATTTTTATATTTCTCGAATCAAAGTCAGTAGAAGATTTGCATTATGTCCCCCTTCAAATTCATATATTGATGTCCTATCCCCACACTAGAATGGGACTCTACCTGGAAATAGTGTTGCTATAGATGTAATTATTAAGCTGAGGTTATGTTCTTATTGTTCAGTCGCTAATCATGTCCAACTCTGTGACCCTCTGAACTGCAGCACTCCAGGCTTCCCTGTCCTTCTCTATCCCCCGGAGTTTACTCAGACTCATGTCCATTGAGTCAGTGACACTGTCTAATCATCTCATCCTCTGCTGCTCCCTTCTCCTCCTGCCCTCAATCCTTCCCAGCATCAGGGTCTTTTCCTGATGATTCGGAAAAGTCGACTCTTTGCATCGGGTAGCCAAAGTATTGGAGTTTCAGCTTCGGCATCAGCCCTTTCAATGAACATTCAGACTGATTTCCTTTAGGATGGACTGGTTGGATCTCCTTGCAGTCCAAGGGACTCTCAAGAGGCCTCACCAGCACCAATTTATTTGAAAGCATCAATTCTTTGGCACTCAGCCTTCTTTATTGTCCAACTCTCACATCCGTACACGACTCCTGGAAAAACCATAGCTTTAACTATATGGACCTCTGTCGGCAAAGGGAGGTTATACTGTTACGTTAACACCTACCCTACCCAAAATGATCAGTGATCTTATGAAAAGGGGAAATTTGGACCCAGAGACTGAACACCTCCGTACACGACTCCTGGAAAAACCATAGCTTTGACTATATGGACCTCTGTTGGCAAAGGGAGGTTATACTGTTACATTAATACCTACCCTACCCAAAATGATCAGTGATCTTATGAAAAGGGGAAATTTGGACCCAGAGACTGAAATCCGGGGCGAACACCATGTGCAAGCTGCAGTCAGGCTGCCACAGCCAAGGAACCACTATCAGCAACAGCTCCTCCCCTGCTGGCTTCAGGAGAAGGGCGCCCCCGCTGACACCTTGACCTTGGCCTTCCAGCTTCCAAGACTGTGAGACAACTTCCTGTTGTTTAAGCCAGTCAGTCTGTGGTACTTTGCTCCAACAGCCCCAGAGAACGCATATAGAAGGAACCCTACAAGCAATTTCCTCCAACTTTCTGTTTCATGCAGATCTCCTTCCTGACATGGATCAATATTCACTTCAGCCTCCATAGAACACTTCCAGGGATGGGAGCAATGTCCATGGGTCAATGCATCCAATTATTGAATAAGTCGTATTATTTCATTGTATGGGTATCATACTTTTGCAATGTAATTGTTAGTAATGCTAGCTACTGTTACGGAGAAGGCGAAGGCACCCCACTCCAGTACTCTTGCCTGGAAAATCCCATGGACAGAGGAGCCTGGTGGGCTGCAGTCCATGGGGTCGCTAAGAGTCGTACACGACTGAGCAACTTCACTTTCACTTTTCCCTTTCATGCATTGGAGAAGGAAATGACAACCCACTCCAGTGTTCTTGCCTGGAGAATCCCAGGGACAGTGGAGCGTTGTAGGCTGCCGTCTATGGGGTCGCACAGAGTCGGACACGACTGAAGCGACTTAGCAGCAGCAGCAGCAGCTACTGTTAAGCCTTGCTATTTATTTTACATGAAGGTCTATTTGATGTTCAATGAAAGCGTGCTGCATGGAAAATATGTGGGCATCTACAGATTAGCCTGTAACAAAGGCACCAGCATTCATTCAGGGGCAGTGAAATTATTTGGAAGGAAAGTATTTGGATGGAAATAAACAGCTTGGGAGTCAGACAGAGAAGGAGCTATGTCGTATGACATCCTTTATATGTGGAATCTAAAAAGAAATGATACAAATGAACTTACTTACAAAACAAAAAGAGACTCACAGACTTAGAAAATGAGCTTATGGTTGCAGCAGGGAAGGGATAGTTAGGGAGTTTGGGAAGGTCATATAAACCCTGCTATCTTTAAAATAGATAACCAACAAGGACCTACTGCATAGCACAGGGAACTCTGCTCAATGTTATGTGGCAGCCTGGATGGGAAGGGGGCTTGGGAGATAATGGGTACATGTATGTGTATGGCTGAGTCCCCTTTGCTGTTCATCTGAAACTATCACATCATTGTTAATTGGCTATACCCCAATACAAAATAAAAAGTTCAAAGTGCAGGGAAAAAAGAAAAAGAAATAAACAGCTTCAGAGTTCTGGCCCCGCCAATGCAGATTAAAAGGCAAGAGCACACTCACACCCTCCTCTGGGACTTGTAGAGCCTCCCCTACCACCCCCGACAAAGAGCAAATCAATGCTAACCAGTTGACCGACTGAGTCATAAGCAGCACAGTTCATGAGCCAGAAAAAAGAGTTTTGCTTTCCTGCTACCAAAGGGCAGGGAAGGGAAAAGAGTAGCGCATCACAGAGGACCACTGGCAAAGGGAAAAATCCCTCCGGAGTAGTCAAGGGCATGCAAGAAACATCTTTGATCTGTTCCATTGCATTTTGTTTCCCAACCAGCCATACATCAGGATGGATTGAGGCCTCAGTTGCTGCCGTCTCCCTTCAGTCTGATTCAATAAGCATGTGTTGTAGATACGCTGACCATTTGCCCCAGGGAGAAACAACCAAGTGATGGGAGCAGATTAATCCTTGTGAGTCAACTGCAAGGCGGCGCCTGGGGACTGAGTGACTCATGATCAGAGATCAATGCCTTGGGAATAGATGGCAAACAGATTTCGTTTCCAGAAAGCCTGGTTCTGGATGCTGATGAGAAATTCTGTCCCTACTCCATATGGTGGCCTTCCTCCAACATCCGGTGATGAGATCTAGCCATCTCCTGTAGGAGCGGATTCTGTATTTTAACCCTCTAGGCCTATGAACAATGTTCTGATCCCTTTTCCCCTGGCAGCGCCAAGGGGACTCACACATTCACATAAACACTCACTTGAGTGGTACTCGTTCCAGACCAGCCCGTGCTTGGTGCTGCGACTCGATGCCCTCAAGGAGCCTGGGGAGAAAGCAAGCCAAACACGCTGTCTTCACCTGCTGGCATCAGCGCCTAAGCTGACATTTCAATGTGCTTTTCACGTGGGGATTGGAGAGATCGAAGTCCATGCTCAGCACGAGATATTTGCTTGCTGGGGAACACTAGGCAAAAAATTCTGGAGGAATTTCATAAAATCTGACAAACTGATTGAGAAATGTATTTGTTGTTGTTGTTCAGTCGCTAAGCCATGTCGGACTCTTTTTGACCTTATGAACTGCGGAAACCATTTTAAAGGTGAGAGCTAAGGTTAGGGGTCCTTCACTGCAAGAAATGAGATCAAGAGCTGTTTGGATTTGTTGTGATTAAAACAATGTGGTATCATGGAACAACAGAGTCCAAGAGAAAGCCAGAAATAAACACACCAATGTGAAAAAGTGATGTAGGACAGAGATTTGTTCTTATAAATTTTGTACTGACAAAATCAATCAAGAAAGAGATATTTGTTCTTACAAATCAATCAAGAAAGCATGGACTCTTCCCAAATGGTGTTGAGAGAATTGATTATTTCAATAAAAAGTTAATTTCATTGGGACTTCCCTGGCAGTCCAGTGGTTAAGACTATGCTTCTATGGCAGGGGGCCCAGGTTCCATATCTGGTTGGGGAACTAAGATCCCACACGCCACATGGCACGACAAATAATAATTATAGTAATAATTTTATTGATCAAATGATCCGATTCTGTCCCCCTTCTGGATCCAGGATGGGGTTGCACTTCCCATCCCTTCTTAAGTTAGATACACAGTCACAAGACTCTACAGCCACTGAAATGTGACCAGCAGACAAGCGTTACCTTCAAGTACAGCTCTTGGCGGCCAGTGTGTGACCTGCCATGTTCCCCTCCCTGCTTCCGGGGTTCTGGATGTCCCTGTCTAGACAAGCCTCCATCAGCCTGGGCCCCTGCACACTCAAGGTGGACAACAGCGTCATGAGACTTAAACTGAGGGTTAAACCTCTGAGATTGGGGCATTTGTTTCTTCAGTATAATCTAGGCTCCTCCCAACCAACACAAAAATAAGCCCCCAAATAAATGACCTAGATGTGAAAACTATACAATTTTTAGAAAAAAATACAGGCAAATATTTCTCTGACCTCAGAGTACAGAAAGACTCCTTTTAAAGGTTTTTAAAAATTATAAACCATAAAGGAAAAGATCAATGTATTTGACTGAATCCAATTTAAACTCGTCTGTTTGCCAATACACACCATAAATTGAAGAGATAACTGCAAACTGTTAAAGATCCTTGCAGTCTTGTAACCAGCAAAAGATCAGTTGTAGAACATCCATAAAAATACTCCAGAGGTCAACACAAAAAGACAAACAGGCAAAAAGTGAAATAGGCAAAATATGTGAAAAGATAATCAACATATGTAGTAACTGGGAAAATGTCCATTAAAGTGATTTAAACCACTTCACACTGGTAGTTTTGGTAAAATTTTAAAATATGGTAATATCTATGATTGCCAAGAGTATAAAGAAAAACTGCATGGAGAAGCAACAGAGCCAAGTCTAGAGAGGCTGAAAACATGCATACCTTTCAATCCAATAATAATTCTCCTGCTTACTGTATTTCCCAGGAACTCTTGCACATTTGCACAGGAGATGTTTAATCAGAAACATTCAGGGAATTTCCTGGGGGTCCAGTGGTTAGGACTCCCTGCTCTCACTGTCGAGGGGCTGGGTTCAATCCCTGGTTGGGAAACTAAGATCCCACAAGCCACATGGGGCAGGCTTATATTTAATGGAAAATAATCAGAAACAATTCAAATATCCAACATCAGCAGAGTAGAGAAGTAATTTGCTCTACATGCAAAGAAATACTACACATTTGCTGTGTCAGTGTGGATAAATCTCAAAAACACAATATTAAACAACAACGAAAAAATGAAGTTGGACAAAGTCATGTGGTATATGTGCCATTTATACACAGTTTGAAAATACACACGCTTTAATAATCAAATACATATATTGTATGTGTACAGTAAGAGTTCTAAAGGGGGCATGGAAATAAACCCAGTTAGAGAGGTATTGGGGTCAGAAACATAGGGGGTTTCTAATGCATATGTATCATTTTAATTATTAAGAAAAAATGAAAAAAGTACAGCCCAACTTTAGACTGAACTGAAATCGGAGCTGGGAGGTGATTAACACGTGTTCATTATGTTATTCTCTGTACTTTTCCACTAATGAAATTTTTTTCATTTATGACTTCTTAAGGCTTCATAATGAGCAAATGGTAGGATGAACCACAGGTCCGTGTTTTGTTCACCTCCCCACACTTATGTTAACAAATGTAAAATCAGTTATCCCTAATTCTGACATTTCCGTACCTCTCTCACATACGCCAGCTCTGGAAGACCCTGGTTCTCAAATTTGTCTCCACATTGGCATCAGTGATGCCCCTGGGTTCCAACCCCAGAAAGTCTGATTAAACCTGGGCAATAAGAGATTTTAAGGCTTGCAGGTGATTTTAATGTGCAGTCAAAGTGGAGAATAACTGCTTTCAGAAAAAAAAAAAAATTGGAGAAGAAAACTCCGAGTTTAGAATCTGTGGGGGAGAATGGATACTTGTATACGTGTGGCTGAGTCCCTTCACTGTTCCCCTGAAACTATTACAACATTGTTAATCAGCTATAGCCCAATACAAAATAAAAAGTTAAAAAAAAAAAAAGAATCTGAGGGGAGAACCTCAGATCTATGACTGTTTTATAGCCCTGGGCAACTGCACTATCCATTTCTCCAACAGTATGAAGGGGATAATATCATCTATTTTGGGGGGCGTTGCTAGAAGGGCTTCCCAGGTGGTACAAGTGGTAGAGAATCTACCTGCCAGTGCAGGAGACACAAGAGATGTGGGTTCATTCCTGGGTTGGAAAGACCCCCTGGAGGAAGAAAGGGCAACCCACTCCAGTATTCTTGCCTGGAAAATTCCATGGACAGAGGAGCCTGGCGGGCTACAGTCCGTGAGGTTGCAAAGAGTCAGACACCACTGGGCACACATGAACAAACACACACTCACACACACACACACATACATTCTCACACACACACACACACGAAGAACTAAATAAGAATGACGTGTATAAATTACCCAATACAGTATCAGAATAATAGCAGTAATAAGCGAGTTTTCTCCTGGGGATTGAGAAATGAAATTCTAATCTATTTTATGGAAGTAGAAGTTATTACCATCCCAGATGATCTTATAAGAAGTGAACATTAAGCAGATCATTCAGATCCTGGAGAGGATGGAGCATGGCAGCACCACCCTCTGCCCCCAGCTCCAGTCTTCCCTCTTCTTCAAACCTGGGCCTATGCCATGAAAAAGCCTAACGTCCTATTGCTTTCTGAGCTTTTTTCATTTAAATGAGTGCTTGGGATTTTTAAAAGTCACAACTGCACATTTAGGCCCCAAATACAGCCCTTCAGCCAACGACTTGGTCTGTTGATTCCTCAACATTTCTTCTTAACTTGTACCAAATTGAGCACAGGGTATATGGGAGCTCTGTTTATAGTTGTCTAAGTGTTTCTAAAAGAAAAAAGTTTATATAAGAAATAATTAATGCCACTCGGAAGCTTGGCATGAAACCTTTCTCAGAGTCTCCATCCCAAATCAACAAAAAGCTGAGATCTAAGAGTGTAGGGAAAAAGGAAAAGCAGCTAGTCATGGAGAAATAGGCCTGGGTGTTAAAATATATCAAGGTACAAACATCATCAGTAGAAAGATTACAAATGGCGTAACTAAAAGAGTGGAGAGAAGAGCAAGTAGGGGGTTGCTGTTGTTTAGTCCCTAAGCTGTATCCAACTCTTTGCAACCGCGTGGACTGTAGCTCGCCAGGCTCCTCTGTCAATGGGATTTCTCAAGCAAGAATACTTAAGTGAGTTGCCATTTCCTTCTCCAGGGGATCTTCTTGATCATCTTGGGATGATCTTGGGATGATCTTCTTGGGATCATCTCCCAAGTCTCCTGGATTGCAGGTGGATTCTTTACCACTGAGCCACCTGGGAAGCTCAAGTAGCAAGTAAAGGTAATATAAGCTAAATAATTCCCCTTTTATGGGAATCAAGAAGTACTGTGTAAAAGAGATTTAAAAAAAATTTTTTTAATAGTTAAAAGGGAATACCTCTAGGAAGTGCAGGTGGACTGGGGAGAATAAAACTTTTATATTTTACCTGGTAGCATCCTGAATTTAGCTGCTAGATAAAGATATTAAGATAATTGCTGTGGGGACTTCCCTCGTGGTCCAGTGGTTAAGAATTCACCTTGCAATGAAGGGATATGGGTTCAATCCCTGGTCTGGGAAGATCCTACATGCTGTGGAGCAACTAAGCCTGTGCACCACAACTACTAAGCCTGTGCTCCAGAGCCCAGGAGCTACAGTTACTGAAGCCTGCGAACCCAGTGAAGCCTGCGAACCCAGTGAAGCCTGTAAACCTTCTGTTGTGCTCAGCAACAAGAGAAGCCACTGTAGCGAGAAGCCCAGGCCCCGCAACTGGAGAGTAGACCCCCTCACCTCAACTAGAGAAAATCCGAGCAGTGACAAGGTTGCAGCACAGCCAAAAACAAATGTAATTAATGAATTTTAAAAACAAGTCACAAGAAAATAAAATTACACACTTATATATATTTATATATATATATAAAAGCACAATGTAACTTTAAAAGTGCAGGAAATTACTTAATTGCTCAACAGAAGATCTCACCTCTGCTTTAGTACTGCTTAATATATAGCACGTTATGATTTTGCAACCCAGTGTTAAGCAGTAATTGGTTGACGTACCAATGTGTCAAATGCTTTTATAGGCAACAGACTCCAGCCTCACATTTACCTGCATAATTGAAAACAAATGATGCCTGGCAAATGCTTAATTATTCCTGAATTTCATATGAGAACAATGTCAGCATCTTGCAAAATAGAGTTTGATGAATAGCCTAGCTGCAGTAAACCTTTTAAAAGAAAAATACTGACTTTGATGATCTGAGATTTTCAGTTTATGAGGTCATTAATCATGGGAAGTGTTATGTCTCATTTCTGCTAGAGAGTTATTTTCTACCCTTAGGGCCATAGAATGTTTATTAGACTTAAATAAGAAAATGGTTTCCGCTCATGGCTATTCAAATTCTATTAAAAATAATTTCTAAACCAGCAACCATTTTCCCTATCTCTCTGTTAAACATAGGAAAGAGTAAGCTTTTTAAAAATCTACCAGGCTGCCCTGTATAAGTTTTCACCCCCTAATGTAGTGAGATGATAATAACACCTATTGATTTTTTTTAAAAAATCCTTTCCTTTGGTGAGACTGCTACAAGGGTGGGTGTCTCGTGCAGTTTTGAACTCCAAGAGGACTCATCCGTCTTTCAGGAGGAATCAGTACATGACACTGCATGTGCTTTTTGGAAATGCTTAACCTTTATCATGTTGTGTACCTACTTCAACCACCTTATAAGGAAAAAGTTCTAAGATTTCCAGAACCCACGGAAGTTCATTTGGAATCACCACAGCTAATAAGCACAGTGAGCACTTTATTGGAAGCTTCCCCAAAGCCTGCAGTAGGAGCGAACAGCAGAGGCATCAAGGAGAAGGATGCCAAGGAAAAGAAGACAGTTCATGCCGGAAACAGAACCTTGGAAGAGCTCAAGAACAGAGGCACCGTCTCTGAGGATGGAGTCACAGAGTTGTCGAGAGTTAGCACAGTGGAGAAGACAATGGCACCCCACTCCAGTACTCTTGCCTGGAAAATCCCATGGGCAGATGAGCCTGGTAGGCTGCAGTCCATGGGGTCGTGAAGAGTCGGACACGACTGAGCGACTTCATTTTCACTTTTCGTGCATTGGAGAAGGAAATGGCAACCCACTCCAGTGTTGTTGCCTGGAGAATCCCACGGACAGGAGCCTGGTGGGCTGTTGTCTATGGGGTTGCACAGAGTTGGCCACGAAAGACATGACTTAGCAGCAGCAGCAGCACAGTGGAAACTGGCCTTCCAGGTCTTCTTGTCTCCCCCTCCTATTGGCTCCTCCCTGGTCTGCTGAAGACCAAAGACCGAGACTTTCTTTCTAGAGGAGCTGCATCAGAGTTAACTCTGTCTCTAGAGGCACCAGGAGCGCCTGAGGGTGGAGGTAAGGAGTCCTACAGAGAACAGAAGTATTAAATGATAGGCTACGTATTAAAATCGGTGTCTGACACCCTCCTCCCCTTGCTCAGCTTCCCAAACACTGGCAGCCAGCATTTCCTCTGTGGAGAAACTCATCAACTTAAAAGAAAGACCTAGATGGAGTGATAACTGAGCATCCGCCAATGAAATAGAGGACCATCCCCAGAGGCCCATCAGTTGACAAGCCCCAGCCGTGCCTACCATTTCCAACCTGTGTATTTAGCTCCTTGCTAAACTGAAAAGACAGCCGAGGATCAGACAGATGAGGGATGGTTCTCCATGCAAATCTGAGACCAAAGGAAACAGACAAAATTAACTTGGAAGAAACAGACAATGTGGGGAACAAAAGAACGTATTAAAAACTCTAGGATGGAATATTCTCTCTAAGGGAAAAAGATGCTGTGTTCATGAAATGAGAAGAGAATGAATGCCATTTGAAAGAAGAAAAGAAACATTCAGAGACCAAGAAAGCATTCTAATAAATTTTAAATGATGGCAAACAGAAATTAAAGAGAAAGGTTGATAAATAAAACTGAGCAAAAGTCTAAGTAATTAGATTTAAAAAAAAGGAAGAGATGAGAAGTAGGAGAGGCAAGACAAGCAAACCAGAAGATTGATCAGGAAGTTTCGAAAGTTAACAAACACGAGTTCCAGAAACTAGAAGGGAAAAAAATAGAAGAAAAGAGATTTTGTAAAGACAAATACAAAAGCATTTCTAGAACTAAGGGAATAAACTTTCATCCTGAAGAGGTCTACTTAATACCTAGCACAATATATGGGGGAGAAAAAGCATGTAGAACTGATTTCTCACTGTGAAATTTCAGAACAACACAGACACACACACACACACACACACACACACAAAGATGCTAACGGTTGCCACAATGGAAACAGAAATATCATATACAAAGCCTCCAAGATTAGAATTCGTAGAACTTCTCCACAGCAAACTGGGGTTGAAAGGCAAAGAAGCAGCCAGAGAGAATGATTTCAAAACAAAGCATCGATCAGGCCTAAGCCTAGAATAAGGATATTTTCAGACTATGAGGACTTTAAAAGTTATACCTTCTGCCTTTTTTCCCCCTGCAAGCTGCTGGAGAAGGTGCTTCATCAAAAAAAATGAATAAACCTGTGATGACCTAAATGGGAAGAAAACCCAAAAAAAGAGGGGATTTACATATACAAACAGCTGATTCACTTCACTGCACAGCAGAAATTAACATAACATTGTAAAGCAACAACACTCCAGTAAAAATTAATGGAAAAGGAATAAACCAAGAAAAAGATCTCAGGCAATTCAAGAAAAGAGGATTCCCAGGATGAAAGGAAGTCCCTGGATGACAGCTGTGCACAAAGCAACTCATCTAGATGGGATCAAGATGCGAAAAGGCTCCAGGAGAGTCAGCAGGCAGATCATCTATCCTGTTTGACAAGAAGGAAAAGAAAGTGAAGTCTCTCAGTTGTGTCCAACTCTTTGTGACCCCATGGACTGTGGCCTACCAGGCTCCTCCACCCATGGGATTTTCCAGGCAAGAGTACTAGAGTGGGTTGCCATTTCCTTCTCCAATACTGTTTGACAGGAAGGAAAGATTTTTCAGTCTTCAGAGACTCTGGGGATGACTCAGAGAAAGTACAAGTACAGAGAAAGCGATGTAAATTTTTTAATGAGGCAGTTAATTCCAGGGAAAACTAAAAATTGAATAAGAGAGGAATTGGTGGTGGTTGCTAGGGACTGAGGGTTTGGGAAAACAGGGAGCTATTGGTCTATGTCCAAGATGAGTAAGAGCTAGAGACCTGCCCTAGCACACGGCATTGTGGTTAACAAGTCAGTATAATTAAGAGTAGAGCTCGTGTTAAGTGTTTCTATCACACACACACACAAAAGAGGTGGGGACAAGAGGGAACTTTTGGAAGTGATGTTATTTAGTCTTTAAGTGGTGTCCAACTCTTTTGCAACCTCATGGACTTTAGCCTGCCAGGCTACTCTGTCCGTGAGATTTTGATTTTTCCAGGCAAGAATACTGGATTGGGTTGCCATTTCCTTCTCTGAAGTGATGGATATGTTTATTACCTTGAACGTGGTAATGGTTTCATGTTGAGGTCCTTTAACGGACTGGAACCTGGTGGTCTGGAGTCGACGATAAGAAAGTAAAGGAGAGAGAAAGAGAGCCTGATATTTCTTGGTTTACGCAGAAAACCAATAAAGTCCCTGACACAGGGCTTGCTCTGTTCATGAAGGCCTCAGGCACCCTCTCAATGGGGTGAAGGCCCAGAGTGCCTTCTCGAGAGGGTCTTAGAAGCCCGGGCAAGAAAGTGAAACCAGAAGGCCTCTGCGCTCCAAAGAATTAGCCTGAGAGAGAGAGAGAGAAAGAAAGCAAGACACGGGGACCAAAGCTCTGATGGAACAAAGGTGTTTTAATCAACATGGTGTGGGCATATATACTGTTTTACAAGGTAGTATTCTCAGCAAAGATAAAGATTAAAATTCCAGACTTACAAAACATAGGCGATCCATATTAAAGAGAGAGAGTTGTAAACAATCACTTTTACCATATGGTTCATACGCAGGAAGAGGGTACTTACCACCGTACAGAAAAACTAAGGAAGGAAATGCCTGGATTCCTCAGCCCCGGGAGAGGCTTGCCTCTCCTTTTAATTCTGTCAGGAATCCTCTGTTCTTTATTCAGGAATTAATAAAGAACAGAGGATTCCTAACAGATCCAAAACAGCACACAGGAAGCCTCCTGTTAAATGCTTCCTGACAGTTTCACATAATATTTTTCTTTGCCAGGATGGAAAGAAGAGATGGACGTGAGGGTCTCCATGCGTGCATGCTGCATGATAAGTCGTCGCTTCGTGTCTGACTCTGTGCAACCCCATGGACTGCAGCCCGCCAGGCTCCTCTGTCCATGGGATTCTCCAGGCAAGAATACTGGAGTGGGTTGCCATGCCCTCCTCCAGGGGATCTTCCTGACCCAGGGATGGAACCCACATCCCCTTTATCTCCTGAATTGGCAGGAGGATTCTTTACCTCTAGTGCCAGCTGGGAAGCCCAATGAGGGTCTCCAGATCCTGCTAATTTGTCACACGTGTACTAACCTTTCACCTCAATACCCCTTCCTTTCTCCTAATGACGACAACTATCTGCTTGCTCGTGTGTGATAAAGCTCTCCATATCTACTTTATGGATGAGGTTTTGATACTCAGAATGCTTTGATCTTACTCCTCCAGGACAAAGAAGGAAGTTGAATAATTCTGATGACTATTTCTTGTCTTCATTACATATTTTTTACAACTAGATATGGCTTCTAGGGAAAAGATAATGTCTGTCCAGCTGCACATTTGTTGCCCATAATTTGATAATCCGTGCGGAAAACAGAAGTTGGCTGATGCTGACTCCACAGCAGGGACATGTAGGGTAAAAAGCAGACGAACTTCAAAGGCCTTGGTTAGAACTTGGCTCTAATGCTTGTCATGTGACTCTTTCGACCTTTTCTCAAGAGTTTTACAATCTGTGAAATGAAGCAGTTGGACTGTAATCTTGGAAATCTTTCCAGCTCTAACATTCAATGATCAGAACTTTAAATCTGGTGCATGTTTTTCAAAATTTGGAACCTTAGTTTCCACTCTTTGAGAATTAACTGGGGAAGTTTCATAGGCTCAAAAAAATAACCAGTAGTTAACTGTTCTGCTTGTGCCCTCCTTCTGCACGTATTTAGCTGCTTCTCTACATGTACTGGGCAGACTGATGCTGGGTTACAGGCACAGTTTGAATGTGTCATTTCATAAAACTTTGGTAAGAATGTAAATTGTCTAATTTGGAAACAAGTTGAAATTGTGGACATTTTACTGCCCCGGCTACAACCAGCCTATTCTTGTCCTCTGATGCATTTCACGGTTCAACTTGGACTTACAGCTTAATTATGACTCTCTTCTTGACTGTTTTCATAATTCATGTACTGGCTCCATGATTTACACCTGTAGTCAGATTCCATATTATAACTGTTTTATCAATTTCCTAGTGAAAAGTTCGCAAAACGAGCACCCATTCCACACAATATCAGTAGATGTTTGGAGGAAAAAACTTTGATGGTTTCATAAGTTTGAGAAAACATTGGATTTAATCATTAAGCAGGTTTCTTTATCTGAGTGTCTTAGACGCTTTACTGGGCTGATGCTCAGTGAGCATCTCTGAGAGGAAGATACAGGGTGCTCAGCTACTCCAATGTGCACAACCAGGAAGTCCTCTCTTCCCGGACCACCTACCTGGATATGATCCATGGCACATATTTTGGAACAACTGTTTTCATAAGATACTCTTTTTAAAAACCATGATTGTCGTAATTTTTTTTCCCCATAAAGTGTGACATGCATGGATGGCACATCAAAGAATCAAGGAATATTTGTACATCATGCAGAATAGAGAGTTAATAGTATGAGTTAAACAATGAATCTTTTGGCTTCCGTTGTGGCTCAGCTGGTAAAGAATCCACTTGTAGTGCGGAAGACCTGGGTTCAATCCCTGGGTTGGGAAGATCCTCTGGAGAAGGCAACAGCTACCCACTCCAGTATTCTGGCCTGGAGAATTACATGGACTACAGTCTATGGGGTCGCAAAGAGTCAGACACAATTGAGTGACTTTTACTTTCACTAATGAATCTTTAGCTCGTTTTATCAAGAAATTCTGACAAGGTTCCCACTTGGGATATAAAGCTACAGTGTGGAAGAAGATTGGGCTTCCCTGGTGGCTCAGACAGTAAAGAATCTGCCTGCAGTGCAGGAGACTCGGCTTCGATCCCTGGGTTGGGAAGATCCCCTGGAGAAGGGAATGGCTACCCACTCCAGTATTCTTGCCTGGAGAATTCCAGGGACAGAGGAGCCTGGCAGGCTACAGTCCATAGGGTCACAGAGAGTTGGACACAACTGAGCACCTAAGGCTTTCACACTTGCACACGTGGAAGAGGATTAAGTAGCCAGCTCCTCAAGAGCTGGTGTCCTGGCACTGTGTCACTCCACCCTCCACTGCAGGAACAGAAAAACCCCACAAAACTGTGATGTGCTGTTGCTCCCTTTCAACTAGTGATTACAGCTCATCAAATTACGAGCTGTGAATCGTTTCATAATTTTAAAACCCTAACGGAAAGTAATATGTGTGATGACAATGTATTTAGCCATGGAAATACACAGTCCTAGCCAGAGTACCTTGAAAAAAAATCACATCAGATGGAAGCAGTGTCACCAACCAGTCCATCATACAGCTCAGGATAATCTCCATTGCTTAGTAATGGCAAATACTGTCCAAGAGGAAATAATCACCCGAGACAGCTGAATCCATTATTCTTTGAGAAGTCATAAATATAGTCAGAGGTCACAAAAATATTTTTAAATGGTACTTAAATGGACAATCACCAACTGGTGAGAGACTAATGTGGTTCTCTGTCAAATCTTTTTCAAATTTCATAAAATGTAAAGGCTTGGTATGCATGCATGTGTGTGTGTGTGTGTGTGCACACATGAATGTGCAGGAGAAATGGCGGGGGCTGGGGGGGCAGTGTGGCTGTGAGGAACAGTATGTTCTCCCATGAATGGCATTACAGAAATCAGAGGTAATGGGAAAAAAGGAAAAGTGCAGGAGGTTTTGGCTCAGCATGTTACAAAAACAGATGTCCATTTATTGACTAATAATGTTATTTAGTATTAAAAAACGGCATTTCATAGCAGAAGTGTTGCTTTAATTCATTTTCCACATTAGACACTAAGCTTTCTTATCTATAGATATGAAACACCAAAGGGCTTAATTTATTCTAAACTACTCAGAAGGAATTTGAAACATTAAGCCAGCGCTCAGAATGACCTGACCCTAGTCCAGCACAAGTTTATTACCCAAGAGATAATTCATGCTTGGCTCAACCAAATTAGAACTGTATTGGCAAGAGTCAGGGAAAGATACTAAGTTTAGGATTATATAGCATGCATTTTACCCACAAATAATACTTACTAGACATTTAAAAACATTACCTGTATAGAATCTTTTATGTGAACCGATAAAAGCTCTGCAAGTGTTTCATCTACCACTCAAGGGGCTGAAAAATCTGAAGCCAGGAGTGACAGAGACAAAGTGCCAGAATGGTATCAAGGCTGGGCGCACAGAGTGAACTTTATGAATGAACCCACCACCTAGAGGGGTTTTTATGAATGAACCCACCACCTAGAGCGGTTTTTATGAATGAACTCACCACCTAGAGGGGTTTTAGGAAGGAGGGGAATGGCCAGGAAAAAAAACAAGAGGTTTTTGTATCTAACCGAACAAGATCATTTTGAGGAATAAATTGAGGAGTGAAACGGATTACTAGAATAACCAGAAAATGAGCTGTCTGAAGTGAAGAGTTCAAGAAGAAGACCTGGTAAAGACTGAGGAAAGGGACTCAAGAAAAATCACAGGCATCACTCAGCCAAGATGGATTCCAGCAAGAAGGATTCTGGGAGAAGTTTTCTCTCGTAACCCAACCGCCGTGCACTGCACTGATGTTTTGAGAGCGGAAAGTAGGCTAAAAGCCAGAGATTTGCCCAGGGTCACATGGGGCTGATCAGGGAACTGCAATCCTGTTCTTTCTCACATCCTGGTTCTAGATTACGTTCATGGTAGCCAGTTACTCCTCACTGCTCTGAGAACATCAGATGAGATCAAAGGATGTTTGGGAAAGGATTCCCAAAGCCTGCAGCCCTGTTAGTTCCCACTTCTTAGAACCTTAGGCGAGTCTGCGCATGAAATGTCCCACCCTTTTTCTTCCTCCCACTTACACAGTGTTGAGAAGCTACTATGAGTCCAGCACTGGGAATACAGAGATGAATAGAAAAGAATTGCCACCCACAAGTCCTCAAGAAGAGACAGAGAGGCACAAGGAGCAAACGCCATATGAAGGCAGAGACTGCGACTGGGATGATACGGCTACCAGCTAAGGAATCCCAACATTACCAGCAGCTGCCAGAAGCCAGGAGAGAGGCAGGGGGCCGATCCTCCTTGCACTTCCGAAAGGGAACAACTGTGACGACATCTTGATTTTGGATTTCTTGCCTTCAGCACTGTGAGAGAATAAACTTTTGTTGCTTAAAGCCAAAAACAGAAAAATCACACAAAGACTAAACATGATTTGAAAGATAACTAGAGAGCTGGTTAAGCAACTTAAGTAGAGAGTAAAGACATGTTTCAGATGGGTGGTTAAGAAACCCAAGTGGTATCATACATTGAAAGTCTGAGGTTAGAGTCAAGTGCATTATTTACAGGTTTAAAAAATGTTGTTTCATGGGTGATTTGGGTCTCTTCTTCTATGAGCTCATAGAAAACACCTCAGGAGATAAAAGATTATTATACATTTCCGTTTCTCCCTTCAATAATCAGATGACTGTAAAGACACATTCCAACCTTAAGGTCGACCAAAGCTTTAGACAGGCTTCCATGAATCTCTCTCCTGCACCAGACACCTGTCGAGAAGCACTGGACCAGCTTCTCTTGAAAACCTCCAGTGAGAGAGAAGTCAGTTCTCACTGGATTAGATTAGTGAGAAAAGTGAAATAATTGATTCAGGCAAGGATCCTTGCTGGATGCTAAGACCATCAGGTAAAATTTTTAGGGAAAATGCCATCTGCATAGTACCAAAATTCACCACACAGATTATGTTGTGTTAATTGCACACAGGAAATGGTGAGACCTGGAGGTCACCCCCTCTTAACCGAGTGATGAGTCCGTGTTTCAAACGATGGGGCAACCTTCCACTCATGTCTCCTGATGGGATGCAACTCCAGGTACATGCCATCATCCTAAGACAAACTCTTGCCCCAAATCTGAATCCAATCACGCTTCTAAGCCTAACTCTCAGTTTACAGAAAATAGAAGTGATAGAAGTTCAATATCACCATTTGTCTGACAGTCAGTCCAATCCAGAAGGTGGGGGCATTGACAAGGTAACTGGCCTGCTTTTTTGAGTCAATGTCACAGGAAAACAGGTAGGGGACTGTTCCGGAATAAAAGAGAATAAGATACACAACAACCGAGTGCGACGTGTGGAGCTTGATGGGATTCTGGTTTGTAATTTGTGTTTCAAATGATGAAAGGTATTTTGGGAACAAATAGAAAAATTTGAGGAGGCTGCGTATTAAATGATATTAGAAAAGTATTTTTAAGTGTTTTAGATACAATAATGATATTTTAGTCAAATTAAAGTATGTCCCTTATTCTTGAGGCTTCCCTGATAGCTCAGTTGGTAAAGAATCCACCTGCAATGCAGGAGACCCCGGTTCAATTCCTGGGTTGGGAAGATCTGCTGGAGAAGGGATAGGCTATCCACTCCAGTATTCTTGGGCTTCCACTGTGGCTCAACTGGTAAAGAATCCGCCCACAATGCAAGAGACCTGTGTTCGATCTCTGGGTTGGGAAGATCCCCTGGAGAAGGGAAAGGCTAACCCACCCCAGTATTCTGGCCTGGAGAATTCCATGGACTTTATATTCTTAGGGGAGAGAGAGCAAAAACAAATATAACAAAAGGTTGACTGTTGATGACTCTCAGTGGGTCTCTCAGCAGATAAGCATAAATTAACATTCTTAAGTTATGACAAGCACAGGTAACTGTTTCCCTTAATCTGATTCTTTCCTCATTTACGTAGAGATTCAAAAATGAATGAAGCCATGACTCTAGATTAACATATGGTGCCAATTTACTAAGTATCATAAGCATAAAACTGTGACATATTCCCAAATTACCATGACCTTGCCTAACACTGGTCATATTTAAATATCAGGTAAATTTTTTAAATTTGTACTGATCACACAAGGTTAGTGAATTCCCAACCAAAATGGATTCTGTTTTGCTCAGCAGCTAGGCAGTCTGGAAAACAAATCAAGCAAATTAAAACCAAAACATTTTATTATAAAGGCAATGTTTTTATTTCATCTTTCCTACTTTTGTCCTTTTTCTTAAAAAAAAAAAAAAAAGCACAAAGGTCTTTTATAATAGAGTAGATCAGCTTTGTCAGAAAGTTCTAGAATCTTTATTTGTATAATAAAGGCATTAGCTTAATCAATGTGTTTGAAAGCTCAAGTTTGCAATTATCTAATGTTAAAAGAAGTCCAAAATAATTGAATTTCAACCATCATCAGAAAAAAATCAAACGTCTAGCTTGGAAACAATAACAATTTAATGGACAAATAAAACATCACCACAATAAATAAAGGATTGAAGCACTGTCCTTTTTTCATCCAACATCATGAAAAGGTTTTTTGTTGTCATACATTTAAAACTGGTTAACACCAAATTAATTTACTCACAACTGGGAAAAAAAAGAAAAGAAACGAAGACTACCACATTACAGAGACACAAAGCAAGCACAGCGGGCCTGGCACAAATAGCAAAACGCACGGCGCCCACAACCAGAGCTCCCTAGAGCGCGCACCCCCGATAACGCACCAGGCCATCTGACGTTACATTTCAGGCAAAGCAAGCCTTTTTTAAAAACCTTATAAACATATAAATCCAAACCACAAAACACCTCCTAAACATGACATTTACTCTAAGTACAAATGGATATTTGGAAATTGCATTCACAATGCCATCTAAACTAGATTTCGGGAAATTATAAGTATATAGCTATATTGGGGCTTAAATTCACTGGGCCACATCCCACACATACTTTCCCGTCATATTTACCCTGGGCATACATAGTCTCCAAGTTAACAGTTACAGAATTAAAAACTACTGTTCTAGAAAAGTATCGATTTTTCCTGAATAAACAGATTGGAACTGGTCCACTGTCTTTCACCCAACAAATGTTTCGTCACAAATACGTAAAGTAGCTTTAGTAATGCCCTTTTCTAAGAGTTATAAGTATTTAAACATTTATCATCAGTAATGAGTTTTAGGCTAAAAAACCTTTTTTTTTTTTTGCCTACTTTCTGTGGGCATTCTATTCCCTCAAACCTAAAATCTGTTACCCAATTTCTTCTCGTAAATATATACATTCAATGTCCCCTACCTCACGAAAAGAAGTTCATTAACTCAAGTCATATAAGCTTATGCTTTTATTTGAAATAAACTGCATGAGAACTTGAATCCATTCTAAAAGGGACTTAACAGGGATGGCAATATGGGAGATTGCACTCTGCCCTTCCATTTTGTTATATACTCCCTTGAAGGGCATCAGCTTGACATCTCTCTTGCCCATCCTTTTGCCTGAGCTACTGCACATAAGCCTAAACCATTATATTTTGGTACAGCTCAACAGAACACAGCAAAATACTTAGGTTCTCGGCATATCAAACCATGAGCTGGAACAGCTCCTGAACTGGGCCTGGGTTTCCACTGCCACAATTTACACCAAATTGTTACAGGATTAAGTTAAGTGAGTCCATAGTAGAATTTAAAATGAAATGGGGAAAAAATAATCAAAATCCACATATAGTTATAGCAACTAATTTAAATGGAACCCCATCCAGGATAAAGGATGGTGCTGAATGAACAATGTGGTTTAAAAAAAAAAGAAGAAACTAAACTAAAATGCTTTAAGGAAAAGCTCAAATTGGATCTCCATGAACTGCTCTGAGAGAATTTCAGAGAAAGCTGGAGAGCAGAAAATAAACATGGAGAAAAAAAAAAGGGTGTGTGTCCCAAACGAGTGGCCACATTCTGCTTTGAGGTTTACTGATGCCAATTTCCCGGCGTTTTAAGCTCTCTATAGTAATGTGACAAAACCGGCATATAGCTGAAACCACGCAAGAGGCCGGGTTCCTCTTGGCAAGTACCATGCACGGAGGGACCAGCATCTGAGCTGGAGAGGATCCAGAGAAGTGCCAACCGTGGGCCAGGGGCAGGGGTGTGCACTGTGCAGATGGGTGTGCCCTGGGGCTGCCCCCCTCCTGGGTCTACCCTCCATCCCAGGCTAAGATGATGAGAAGAGGCACCAGTTCATGCCTGACCGTCCACAAAGACTCCAGCCGCCACAGCACAACACGTCGGGCCCCGGGGTCCGTCTAGCAGCCCTGAGTGGCGGCTGCCCTGTCTCTGGGAAGACTCAGTAGCAAAGCGCTAGAAGGCTGAGCTGATCCCTGTCTCTTTTTTGCTAACACGTAAGTAGAAGTGAACATGTTACTTCCAGCATACAGGAAAACCACCGAGTCAATATCTGGATGGAAAACAGACCACAGACATATGCCCAGTGGCTCTGTTCACACCATGGGCGCCGATCACAGAGACTGTGATAGAAAACAAAGGCTAAGTGACCTAACTTGACACGTGGCAAGAGGTGTCTGACTTCTCGGCGCGCCAGTCTCGCTTAAGAGGACGGTGCCAGACAGTCTAGGAATTCGTGGCAGACACACTGGCAGAAGCCATACACCATCAGGATGACGAGGCTGGAGGGGACCAGGCTGACAAAGACGACCCCCAGTGTGACCTTCTTGGAGACCAGTAAGTAGATGCCCAAGGGCAGGGAGCTGAAGTACAGCAAGCCCAGCAACCACACCAGCACCCGGATGGACGTCTGAAAGACCAGGGACGTGCAGTTCCACATGGTCCAGTTGTGCGACACGGCGGTGGTCACCGAGTCGAAGCTGGAGGGCCGGTAGAACTCGACCACGGGCGTGGAGCTGAGCGAGGGCGAGCTCTCCCGCTGCACCTCCATGATGGTGATGACCAGGCAGTTGGAGGACGCGTGGGAAGGGCTGACCAGCGAGGCCAGCCGCTTGGGGGTCAGCAAGAGCTCGGTGGGGTTCTCGGGCAGGCACTTCTTGCCTTTGCCGCCGCCGCAGGTCAGGTTCAGCAGGATGTTGTTGTCGTCGGGCAGGCTGCTGACTTCGTCATCCGGTAGGCACGTCTCGAACCTGCAGAAAGGGCAGACGATGACGCCGTGCGGGGAGTCCCCGAAGTTGATGATCTTGCACAGGCATTTGGCACACACGCGGTGGCAGCACCCCAGCACCTTGGGCTTCCTCTGTTTCAGGTTGTACCGGTTGTAGCAGATCTTACACTCCAGCTCGTCTGAGACCTGAGACTCGGCTGCCTCCTCTGGCAGCTGACTGGCCATCCCGGGCTCTGTGCCTCCCGTCCTGGGCCGGACGGGCTGGACGGGTCCCGCAGAAGGAAGGCTTGGACGGCGCCTTCTCTCTGAATTATCACATCATCCAAATCAGACAGAGATGCACACAGGCAGGAAAAGGAGGGACAGAAATCGGCCGGGCGTTTTCAGTTTCTGCGTATCGCTCTCTGTCTCAAACAGCATATTGACAAAAGCCACGAGAGGGGTCTGCAAAGGAAAAGAGATTCTAATATGGTGAGCGGTTCGCTGAAAAGTGCTTTACGGAATTTCTGAGCTTCCAGCGATTAGAAGTGGCAGACTTGAAAGGTTAAATCCCCAGCATCTTTTCACACGTTTCTGCCTCCAGGATATAGGAAAGCATTATCTCCATGCTTAGCTTTTTTCAGTCCACAGATATGATAGTAAAGAAGGCATTAAGAATCTTAGCGGTGTGAAGTACACTGCAGAGCACTGTGTGTTCAGCTCAATAGAGAGATTTTTCTCTCTGAAATTGTACAAATTCGGCCTTTTTGAAGACAGAATGGGACACTTACCAGAAATAGATACATTTGCAGTTAAACTCCATTCAGTATAAATTAACTCTTTTAGAGGCCCATTGGTAATAAACTCCGATTGTCTAAATAACCCCAATAGTGCTTCAGAACACACTAAAGGAGGGAAAACTTAAGGATAGATGTTGAAAACGTGTTTTCAGAAAGTAATTTATACAGATGAGAGTGTATTTAAATACAGCAGACTATTCTTACCTTCCCAGTGTAAAGAAATCTGTTACAAGTGTCTTCCTTATTTGACTATTCAATTTCAAACTTTCTGTTTCAATACTAGTCTTGCAAACCATGGCTGTACACATATATTCACTCAAAGAAGAGTGAAGCATATGACACCTAAAATAAGCATTATATCCAAGTCAAGTCTAATTGCCAAGACAGAGAAGAAAACACAGAAATGGAGTTGTTCAGTCGTGTCTGACTCTTTGCGACCCCATGGACAGTCACCTACCAGTCTCTTCTGTCCGTGGGATTTTCCAGGCAAGAATACTGGAGTGGGCTGCCATTTCCTTCTCCAGGGGAATCTTCCCAACCCAGGGATCGAACCCAGGTCTCCTGCATTGCAGGCAGGCACTTCAGCATCTGAGCCAAGAGTGTTTAAACACAGAACACACATGCAGTTATGTCTCAAAACATGAAGAATCATGCATGCATGGCTATCACAAAGTACTCAAACTCCAGCCACTTGCCTACTTTAGCTCATGTAAACTCTCTCTATGGTGAACAGAAAGCATGATGGTTGCTATTACTGCTGACTTTGGACAAATGGCTGAAGACTGATGTCACATAAACAGTCCATTCTCAATTATTAGGACTAAAAGAAGGGAGCAGCAATGTGAGAAATCTCCAAATAATTTTTAGCTTTAATATATGTGATTGGGGGGTGGTAGATTTGTCTTGGGCTTCCCAGGTGGCGATAGGGGAAAAGAATCTGCCTGCCAATGCAGGAGACTTGAGAGACACGGGTTCAATACCTGGGTCAGGAAGATCTCCTGGAGGAGGGCATGGCAACCCACTCCAGTGTTCTTGCCTGGAGAATCCCATGGACAGAGGAGAATGGTGGGCTATGATCCACAGGATCGCTAAGATCCACAACTGAGCGACTTAGCACACAGGCACGCGCAAAGATTTGTCTTAAGTTATATTTTGCTTGGAAAAATATCAGAATGTATTTGAATTTCTGAGAAGACCCCCAAGGAAATAACAGCAGAGGGTGGTCATAAGAGTTCTGAGAAGTAGAATGCAACTATGCCAGCATTTTAAATTTGCCATGGACCCTACTGCCTTAACAGAGAAAAGCCAGTGTGCAGGTAAACTTGGATGGTTTTTGAAATCATGATTAACTGGTTTGTGAATATGTATTATGTTCCTTTTAAATTATGACCTTAGTTAATTTTAAACTGACTCAATATAGTACAAGAATGTATAGTGTAATGGCTAGCATGGTAAGATGTACTCTTGGTGGGAAAAGGAAGACAATCAATAAGTTAGGGTCTTACCTCTGGCATCAGCCAATAAGTATAGGTAGAGTTTTTTTTTTAATAGAGTTTACTATTGCAACCCACTCCAGTATTCTTGTCTGGAGAGCTCCATGGACAGAGGAGCCTGGTGGGCTACAGTCCATGGGGTCACAAAGAGTCAGACATGACTGAGCGACTTTCACATCACTTCACTTTACACTGTATATGAATGCGTGTATTTCAAAACTGCTATTAAAGCTAATTTCTCTGTAACTACACTGACATGCAAAAAAGAATATATAGAACTTATTGTGATCATTTCACAATATATATGTAAGTGACATCTGTTGGGATCCCATGGACTATATCCCGGCAGCCTCCTCTGTCCACGGGATTCTCCAGGCAAGAATACTGGAGTGGGTTGCCATGCCCTCCTCCAGGGGATCTTCCCAACCCAGGGATCAAACCCAGGTCTCCCACATTGCAGGCAGATTCTTTACCAGCTGAGCTACCAGGGAAGCCCCTATAATGCTGTATGTAAATTGAATCTCAATAAAACTGAGGGAAATGAAAAAAATTTAAAGGCTGTGTGTGTGTATAAGAATACATTACATTGTCAACATCTGATAGTCAGCTGGTTACTTTAATACTTTCTGTACCCAAGCTTCCTACCATTAAAGGAGCAGCAGGAAAGTTCTATTAATATGTTGAGCCAGCACAATTTTTATTTCCTAATTCTGGGAACATAAGTTATTCACTGAGCCAATGTGTGTCTGAAAGTCGCTCAGTCAGGTCCAACTCTTTGTGACCCCATGGACTATACAGTCCATGGAATTCTGCAGGCCAGAATACTAGAGTGGGTAGCCATTTGCTTCTCCAGCGGATCTTCCTGACCCAGGAATCGAACCGGGGTCTCCTGAGTTGCAGGCGGATTCTTTACCGAGTGAGCTATCAGGGAAGCCTCACTGAGCCAATACTGAGCTATTATTTTCAATAAAGCTTACCTTTTTCACAGAACCACTCTTCATTCCTATGAACATGTTTAGAGTGTTATGATCATAACGTTCTAAAAATTCATACAGGGGCTTCTTGGTAATGTGCAAAAATAAAAATACTGAATGTTTAAATATCCAATCAAAAAAGTACCTACTTTATCTCTAAGGAGTTTTCTAGAAAACCCACTCTATTAGCTTGAAATACTTCATCGACTCCAGGCTCTGAAAGTGGCACTTCTGGGCAGGACTGGCTGACAGCCTTGAGCTCGGGTCACATCCCAGGAAATGCAGCCAGCACAAGGGCTTTCTTTCTGGAATGGCATAACCAGGGCAGTGTCTGTTCCTCTTGGGAGGATGGGGTACCAAGCTCTAGGATACTTAAATACCTCATGTGTCTCATTTTAATTCTAAGGTCCCCCTAAGTACTCAAGTAATAGCCTAAAATCTGTAACTTTATAGGGTTACAATTAGTGGGAGTTGTTAATGTGATCATCTAAAAGTTGGACACTGCAGCTCATTCCCACCCTGCATTCACTCCACAACTGTGGGCCTCAATTCAAATGCTGAATGAAAGAAACTAGACCCCGGAGAGCACACGGTGTATGACTCCATCTTTAGAAAGCTCAAAAAACAGGCAAAGGTAAGCCGTGGTAGGGATGCAAGTGTAAGTGGTAAAACCAAGAAGCCAAGCCAGGAAGCGATTAGCATGAAAGTCAGGACAGCAGATACACCTGGGTGTGGGCTGAGAGGCTTGACACGGGCGGCGCCTGTGAGCGTCCTACACCATCAGGCAGCATGTTTTTCTGTACTGGCGTTACTTTCAGAGTAAAAAGTGTTTTGTTTTGTAAGTCCATGGCTAAATACATTTGCTACTTGGATAGCCCAGACTTTTCTGTCCATGGATACTTTGGATCAACTTATTTTTTTCCTCTGTGATCTGTAAGTTCATTCATTTTTTTTTTTTCCCACAAAATTGAGATGCCAGTCATTTATTTATCACGTAAATATCCAAGCGTCGCTATAAATCAATATTAAAAAGGATGGAGTCTTTAAAGTGAGCAAATCTGGAGCATTACTTGATGAGAAAAACTAAACATATGTCTCACCAGACACAGGGCAAAGAATCTGGCATGCTAAACTGCCTCAAAAACAAATACATGTGGTTACGTGAGGTGAGTGATGTCGTACCCCATCGTGTTAATCACTTTGCAGTACATCCGGGTATCAAATCATCACACTGTGAATGTTGAACTCACATAATATTGTGTACCAATTACATCTCAATAAAGCTGGAGGGAAAATAAATACAAAAGGTAGATTTTCTTTTCCTAGAAAAATATCTATTCAAATATCTGAAGCTGATATTCCTCATTAGCCACTTAAGTCTTTAATCTTTTTATAGATTATCTAGTGTAAGTATATACAAAGAGATAATCACCTACTATAATTCTTATAAATTAACTTGAGCTTTTAGACAAAGGACTAAATATTTTCATTGCCCTAAATGTGTTAAGGTCCATATAGTTAAAGCTGCGGTTTTTCCAGTAGTTATGTACGGATGTGAAATTTAGACCATAAAGAAGATTGAGAGCCAAAGAATTGATGCTTTCGAACTGTGGTGCTGGAGAAGACTCTTGAGAGTCCCTTGCACAGCAAGGAGATAAAACCAGTCAATCCTAAAGGAAATCAATTCTGAATATTCACTGGAAGGACTAATACTGAAGCTGAAGCTCCAATGCTCTTGCCACCTGATGCAAAAAGCCAACTCACTGGAAAAGACCCTGATGCTGGGAAATATTGAAGGCAGAAAGAGAAAGGGATGACAGAAGATAAGATGGTTGGATGGCATCATCAATTTAATGGACATGAGTTTGAGCAAACTCTGGGACATAGTGAAGGAGAGGGAAGCCTGGCATGCTGCAGTCCGTGGGGTCACAAAGATCAGACACAACTGAGCGACTGAACAAAAAGTGTGTGGTGGTTACTACTTGACTCAAACCCACTGTCTCCACTACTCAAGTCCTTTGCTATTAAAGATGCAAACTTGGCTTGTATTTCGAACCAAAGTCCCTCCAGGGGACATCTGTTGTCCACCCACCCAGGATCTTTTTTTTTTCCTTTAGGCCACACTGCTCCTTCCCACATGCCACGGCTTCTTTGGGGAAGCCTTCCCCTCACTCAGATTCTGTGATGTGGACAATGCCACACTGCCTCCCTTCTCTCCCAAGCTGGGATCCGTGACCCCGGCCTGCCTCACCCCAGGACTCCACAAACCCCGTGCTCACAGGGCCCACAGTCTAGGTGGGCATGCGACTCAAACCAGCCCTGTCACAGCACCTCCTGAGCCTTTTTCAATGTAAAGCTTGGAGGAAAGAAGAAACGTACTGAAGGCCAGGGAAGGGAGGACAGACCAAAAATAAATGTACCAGGAAAATGTCATGCCATCAAGAGGGAGAGAAGCAGAAGATGGGCCAAAAAGAGAGAGAGAGAGAGAGAGAAGTAAAGGAAGGCAGAGATGCAGGTAAAAGCAAAAGACTTTTCATGAAAGCTGAACTGAGCTTCTGAACCTAATCTTGTGTGAGGCGCACGTGAGTCAGTAAATCCCCATTTTTGCTCATGTTAGATTTTTTGGTAGGATTTCTGCTACTCACAACACAAAGAGCCAGGATATAATTACCATGCTGCATTTAACTTAGAGAATTTACTGTGTATTTATATCTAGGCTTCTGCTTAGTACTACAGAAATTATAAATAAATAATTGAGTAAAACAAGCCAAAGCCAATAGGAATTCTTTAAAAGTTTCATTTGCACATGTGTGTACATGTGCACGCCTGCATGCACACACACACAAATTTATATACAAAAGCATACAAACATTATCGCCTGTGTGTGTGTGCTCAGTAGTGTCCGATTCCTTGAGACCCTATGGGTTGTAGCCCGCCAGGCCCTCTGTCCATGGGATTCTCCAGGCAAGAATACTAAAGTGGGTTGCCATTTCTTCCTCCAGGGGATATTCCCACCCAGGGATTGAACCCATGTCTCCTGTGTCTCCTGCGTTGGCAGGCAGGCTCTTTACAACTGAGCCACTTGGGAAGCCCCCAAAGGCATCATTTTCAGTTCAGTTTCAGCTCAGTCGTGTCCGACTCTTTGCGACCCCATGAACTGCACCACGCCAGGCCTCCCTGTCCATCACCAACTTCTGGAGTCCACACAAACCCATGCCCATCGAGTCAGTGCTGCCATCCAACCATCTCATCCTCTGTTGTCCCCTTCTCCTCCTGTCTTCAATCTTTCCCAGCATCAGGGTCTTTTCCAAGGAGTCAGCTCTTCGCATCAGGTGGCCAAAGTACTGGAGTTTCAGCTTCAACATCAGTCCTTCCAATGGACACCCAGGACTGATCACCTTTAGGATGGACTGGTTGGATCTCCTTGCAGTCCAAGGGACTCTCAAGAGTCTTCTCCAACACCATAGTTCAAAAGCATCAATTCTTCGGCGCCCAGCTTTCTTCACAGTCCAACTCTCACATCCATACATGACCACTGGAAAAACCACAGCCTTGACTAGACGGACCTTTGTTGGAAAAGTCATCATACATGTTGTTTATTTATTAGTGGTCTCTCTATGTGTTCCCTTTTTATTTGGTTAATTTCTCCTCTTCACTTCCCTTCACTGGTATCAGCCTGAAAGGCACTCCCTTCGCTCCAATAACCCATATTAACTACCTGCTATGTTTTCTTCCAGGAGAAGGCAATGGCACCCCACTCCAGTACTCTTGCCTGGAAAATCCCATGGATGGAGGAGCCTGGTGGGCTGAAGTCCATGGGGTCGAAAAGAGTCTGACACTGCTGAGCAACTTCACTTTCACTTTTCACTTTCATGCATTGGAGAAGGAAATGGCAACCCACTCCAGTATTCTTGCCTGGAGGATCCCAGGGACAGTGGAGCCTGGTGGGCTGCCATCTATGGGGTTGCAGAGTCGGACATGACTGAAGCAACTTAGCAGGAGCATGTTTTCTTCCATATATATTCCAACGTGCATATTATCTATCCATGTACATATAATTGGAAAGACACTATAAGCACAGTTTTTTCCATTATTTTTCCTAACTATTATACTATATCCAGTTTTCTGCATCTTGTTTTTCCCACTAAAGACTCACTGTTAAAATCTCTCAATTCAACCAATACAGCCCCAAATTCCTTTTTAACGGCTGTATAACATTTCACCATTGGGATGAATGTAATATAGCACACCATTCCTCCCCTGATAAGCATTCATGTATCTCCATTTTATCCTCCATGCTAACATTACTGTAGAACACAATCTTGGAATACACACCCATGCATACAGCGTTTCATTTTTTTAAGAGAACAAGGAGTGGAATTCCTGGGTCAAACAGATGTTACTCCGCACACATGCTGCTGGATTGTCTTCTAAAAAGACTGTCACACAGACTTCAAAACTCAGTAATGTGAGAGCTCTTCTCCTCTAACAGCAATAGATGATATTGATGTAATTTTTGCCAGCCTGAGGGGTGATATGTCATGATTTGAGCGAGACTGTCTTCTCATTTGTTGGCCTCCAGGATTTGTTCTCTGGATTCTGTCTTCACGTTACTGTTGTTTAGTCGCAAAGTTGGGTCTGACTCTTTTGCAGCCCCAGGGACTGTAACCCACCAGGCTCCTCTGTCCACGGGATTTCCCAGGTAAGAATACTGGAATGGGTTGTCATTTCCTTCTCCAGGGGATCTTCCCGGCCCAGGGATGGAACCAGTGTCTCCTGCATTCCAGGCAGATTCTTATCTGCTAAGCCAAGTCTAATTTGTTGGCCTTCTGCATCTGCTTGACATGTATTAAAATCTCATGCGTTCCGAGATCTATTTCCGATGTTCTACTATATTGCATTGATCTATTTGTTTAGCCATCTGTCTCGACCATAGTAACTTGAGTATCATGGCTTTTTAGTATGTTTTGATACCTGGTAAGTTATTTCTCCTTGAGGAAGTCTCCTTTATTAATTCATTCAACTATTTATTAAGTGTCTCGTATGTTCCAGACACAATTGTAGGTGCTGACGATTCAACCGCAAGCAAAATTCCTTCTCTCCTGAGCTTACATTTCAGTGGTCTGGAGGGAGGCAATGGAGCAATTATTTTCTTGGCTATTAGTGGCACTTAACCTTCTGTTATAAATTTTCAGATCATTTTATGAAATTGGAAAAAAAAACCTGTTGGGATTGGAATCGCATCAAATGTATAAATATTAAGACTTCCAAGCAATTATCCTCCAATAAAAAATATACTAAGACTTCCAATCCAAGAACATGGTCTCTCACTTGTTCACAATCTTGATCTGTGTTCTTCAATATATTTTCATTTTCTCCATGTTTCATGCCTTTTAAAATTATTCTTTAGTATTTTTAGGGTTTTGCTTCTATTCTAATTTGTCCTTACTCTTCATTTATAAGGGACTGTTGCTATTTTGGGGCAAGAAGGAGGCTTTGATTTTATTTATTTTAAATTTAGCCACTTACCAAATTCTCTTATGTTTACAGGATTTACTGGGGGTGTCTTGGATTTGCAAGGTATACATTGATATTACTAGGGGGAAAAGATAGTTTTAGCTTGTCTTTTCTAGTATTTATTCCAGTTATTTCATTTTTCTTGTTTTAATGAACTTACCACAAACTCTAAGACAAAGTTAACAATTCCCACTAGAATGTAAGCTCCATGAATCACAGCCTTTTCTCTTTTTTATTCATTCCTGAGAACACAGACCAATATCCTGACCCAAAGGAGATGCTGGAAAAAACATTTGTTAAATAAATAAGTGATAGAAAGGTTTAGTTACTTAATAACTAAGTATTAGTAACACTACTGTAAATTTTGTGTTTTGCTGTTTAGGATGACACTGTTTATTTTGGTAAATGGTCCACTGTACTAGGCCTTATACAGCAGGGCTTCCCTGGTGGCTCAAAGGGTAAAGAATACACGTGCAGTGAGGGAGACCTGGGTTCGATCCCTGGGTTGGGAACGTCCCCTGGAGGAGGGCATGGCAACCCACTCCAGTACTCTTGCCTGGAGAATCCCCATAGACAGAGGAGCCTGGCAGGCTGCAGTCACGGGACTGCAGAGTCGGATTCGACTGAGCAACCAGGCACTACTATACTCATGTAGTTTCTTTCCATTCTTCCTGTTTCTGATTTATATTTTTTTACTGTGTCTACACATTTTATTAAACACTTTTCAGCATCTCCTGATATGACCATATGGTTTTCTAGCCCTAATTTGATCCGGTGAAGGATTTCACTGATAAGATTTCGACTCTTCTGTTCTTGGGATAAACCCTACTCAAATGGTAAAGAATCCACCTGCAATGCAGGGGACCTGGGTTCAGTTCCTAGGTTGGGAAGATCCCCTAGAGGAGGGCATGGCAACCCGATCCAGTATTCTTGCCTGGAGAATTCCATGGACAGACGAGCCTGGTGGGCTATAATCCATGGCGTCTCAAAGAGTCGGACATGACTGAGTGACTAAACATTCACACAAATAAATCTCATCTATAACTTCATATGATCCCATTGCCTTTTTAAAAATAATTTTTATTTATTTTTTGGTTTTGATCACACTGGGTATTCATTGCTGCAAGCAGGCTTTCTCGAGTTGCAGAGCACAGGCTTCTCACTATGGTGGCTTCTCTCGTTGTGGAGCAAGGCGCTGGGGCACTCGGGCTTCAGTAGCTGCTGCACAGGGGCTCATTAGCTGTGGTTCGCGGGCCCTAGGGGGCACAGGCTTCAGCAGTTGTGGCGCATGGGCTCGGTTGCCCGTGGCATGTAGGATCTTCCCCAATCAGGGACTGAATCCGTGTCCCCTGCATTAGCAGACCGTCTCTCACTCATTATACCATGAGGGAAGTCCCACCACGGCCTTTTTAAAGGGAAGATCTTTAATCACTTTTCCAATGTCTTTTATGGTATTTATTGTCTTACTCAAATTTTCTACTTTTTCCTGAGTCAAATTTAGACATTTATATCTGGCAAGGAAATAATCCATTTCAGGTTTCTGAAATTTTATTGTCCTGGAGCTGAAT
>NW_011494846.1:1001461-1014256 GCF_000754665.1 Bison bison bison | reverse complement strand
GAGCTGAATGAAGTTATCTTTTTTAATCTTTGTTTTTATTTATGTATTGGTTTGCACTGGGTCTTAGGTGCAGCACGCCGGATCCTTTCTGTTGTGGCATGCAGCGGGATCCTTGCTTGCAGCATGGGGGATCTCGTTCCCTGACCAGGGATGAATCCTGGGCCCCCGGCATTAGGAGCACAGAGTCCTAGCCACTGGACCACCAGGGAAGTCTCAAATGCAGTTATGTTTGTTATCTTCTTTGAATTGCTCCTGTAGCTCTGATTATATCCTTTTTCTCATTTCTAGTCTGTAAATTTTTCACTCTCTATTCATTTCCTAATCAGACACAAATCTTTATGTCTTATCTTACTGTTTCAAAGAACCAGCTGTTTACAGCTGGATCCCAGGGACAGAGGAGCCTCATGGGCTCTACAGTCCATAGCGTAGCAAAGAGTTGGACACGACTGAGGCAATTTAGCACATGTAAATTTAGCATATGTATTTATCCTTTCTATTATTTTTTATTTCACTAACTTCAGCTTTTGCTATTGTCTCCTTCTGATTACTTTAGTTTGTTTTGTCATTCTTCTTTCTCATTTCATGATGAGGTACACTTTGTCTCTATTCTTGAAAAATGAACACATCCCAAGGCTGTAAACTTCCACTGCCTATAGCTTTCATTCTACCTCACAGCTTTTAGAATAAATCATGCCCCCTTTATTGATTTCTAGATATCGTGTACATTGACTTTTGCCTCTTCTTTTGATACAAAGGCCATAAAGAGTGATTTTAAATTTCCAAGTAAAGTTTCTTTTTTATTACCTTCTCTTGTTCATTTCTAATCTTACTGGATTATGATCAGAGAATGAGATCTGTAAAAATCTCTTTTCCTTTGGCTTTGTTAAGGTCTTCTTTGTGGTCAAGTATATAATCAAGGTTTGTAAGTAAACCAGAAAAGAAATATTCTGTATTCAAAGGATGTAAGGTTCTTGCATATCTGTTAAATCTAACTTTTTTACTTATTCAATTTCTCCATCTTAGAGGTCTGCATGAAGTTAAGATGGGTTGAGACAAACGAGAAAGGCTTACTAAAGTGTCTCATCGTAACTGCATTTCTAATCCTCTGCTTTACAGATTTAATGGCTATGTTCTTTATATATACAGGCTTATGTATCTTCTTCATAAACTGTGCTTTTTAAGAATCATTATATAATCTCTTTCCTTATCCTAAGTATGCCTTTATCTTAAATATAACTTAAATACTAAACCTAATATTACTAGTTCTTCTGACTCTCTGTATTGACCTGGGATCTTTGTCTACCGTTTTTTTGTTTGTTTTGTTTTTTCAACTTCCATTACTTTGTTTCAAATGTTTCTTAAAAATACCATATAGCTGGGTTTTGCTTTTGAATTTAGTCTAATAGTATCAAATTTTTAACGGGAAAATTCAGTTCATTCACATTTAATGTAAAGACTATTTGAACTTACTCTTTCCTTTCCACTTCAATTAAATGGTTAATTTAGAAATTTAAAAAAAAAAATTCCTCTGCTATTATCTCTGCTCACCTTGAAGTATTTGATTAACTTTTGTTTAGATGCTTTTCACTTGATACTCTTAAGTACTTTTGTTAGAAAATGGGTGGTGACATCTCTGAATTTTTACGTAACAGTAAATTTATTTTACCCTAACAGAGAGATGGTAGCTTGACTGTGTATGAGATTTTCACTTTTGTCTCCATGGTCTATGGAAGGGACTCCACTATCTCTAGCTTCTGGGGTCATCAGTGAGAAATGTGTTGCTAGTCTGCTGCTGCTGCTGCTGCTGCTACTGCTGCTGCTAAGTCACATCAGTCGTGTCCGACTCTGTGCGACCCCATAGATGGCAGCCCACCAGGCTCCGCCGTCTCTGGGATTCTCCAGGCAAGAACACTGGAGTGGGTTGCCATTTCCTTCTCCAATGCAAGAAAGTGAAAAGTGAAAGTGAAGTCACTCAGTCGTGTCCGACTCTTTGTGACCCCATGGACTGTAGCCCACCAGGCTCCTCTGTCCATGGGATTTTCCAGGCAAGAATACTGGAGTGGGGTGCCATTGCCTTCTCTGATAATCCTTAAATGGTAGGTAATTCATTCTCTCTTTCTGGAAGCTTTTAAGGTTTTGCTTTGTATTCTTAAGAGTTCGAGAACTTTTCCAGTATTACAGAGAATTTAGAAATCTTGCCTGGAACTTGATGAGCCATTTGAATGTACAGACACAAGTCTTGATTTTCAAGCTCAGAAAATTTATTTCTTATATTTATTTAATTATTGCCTTTCCTCCATCTGTCCTTTTCCTCCCTCTGGCTCTCCTGTTACTCACATGTTATATTTCCTAGATCCATTTTCTCTTGTGATTTGGATCCCTTTCTTTATATTTTTGTTCTATGCTTTCAGCTTCTTCCACTTGAGAGACCTGGCTCTTCATTCAAGTCTCCAGGAAGACTGTCATCTCCTTCAATTCATTTACTGAAATGTTTGATGGGAAAATCATGCTTTTCCTCTCTAGGAAGTCTTCTTAGGCTGCATTTAAATCTCCTTATGTGCTCTTACTATATTTTGTCAGGTAGGCGTCTGTCTCCAGCTGCCACTCTACCGCATTAACCATGTGTTCATGGAACCATTATTTCTGTTATATCCCTGGGGATCTGGCTGGGAACGGGAGGACCCATGTGACTACACTTCCATGAGGGGACACAGAGGTCTCTATTCTGTGACCTTGAAGAGTGACAGCAGGCAGCCACCATTTATCATCATCCTACCTAAAAGACTTCCTTGAATACTTTGAAGCTGCCTAAGAGATCCTTGCAATTTTTGTTTGTGTTAGAAAGTTCTTGGTCAAAAGAAAGTCCCCTGTACCTTCCTCTATATATAAACTTTTATAATTTTTACTATAATTACTTCTGTTAATTAAGAGACTTTCTCTAAGAAACTGAAAAATTTTAGAAACATACATAACCTTCATAATAATGAAGGGCACCATCATTCCTATTTAATAGACATATGCTGTGCTGTGCTAAGTTGCTTCTGTCGTGTCAGACTCTTTGCGACCCCACGGACTGTAGCCCCCCAGGCTCCTGTGTCCATGGGGATTTTCCAGGCAAGAATACTCAAGTGGGTTGCCATGCCTTTCTCCAGGGGATCTTCCCGACCCAGGGATCAAACCCTTGGCTCTTGTGTCTCCTGTTTTGGCAGGTGGGTTCTTTACTACTAGCACCACCTGGGGAGCCCCAAAGGATATGTAAATGGACACAAAAGATAAGCATTTTTTCCAAGATCACATAAGAAATAAGAACAAAGGGAGCTCAAAAAATAAGCCATCAAATGTGATGCTATTTTGTCGCCTGTCCAGGGCTCTGTCCTCTGTCTCACTCCAGTGTCCATATAAATTATCTTTATATGTCTCAGGGTGAATTTAGTTTCTTCCAATATTTCTCATACTGGTTTCATTTAGCCTGAATCATGCTCACGGAGTCCATCAACCATTTTAATTTGGCATTAACAGGACAGGTTATATTTTTTCCCCTTATGAAACAGCAACACTGCCAAGTCTCAATTCTCATTTCCTGGATCCTCCTCCAATCCTGGAAAATAAACAGTATTAACATTGCTTCCTACATGGGTAGACAGTATATTTTAAAGAGTTCTCTAACCAAAAAACTGATACAGATTGAGCAGCAGTCACTTACATTACCTATGGTTCCTGTTTTTAGAGATGGTGCTAAAGACTTGCTTCTATCTTTAATTTCTTTTTGTGCAAAACTGGAACATCATTATTCAAACATTTTCGGTTTTTGATCATCAGTTTTTATGACATCTTAAATTCTTGACTGATAGCTCTAACCCACTCCCCACTCAAAAAGTGAAAAACAATATGAGAGATGCCAGCACTTGCAGCACCATCCTTCTTTGTGAATAACCAAGGCAGGACACTGATGTAAAGCTCAGCTACTAAAAATGACACATACTGGCCATATAATGCTAAATCGCATTCACAAATCCCTACACTCCAAATCTTAGTATTTATGGCTCTTGAGTCTCAAAGTAAACTTATACCATATATGTGGCATCTACCTTCAAGAATGTCCAGTCTTTCCATCCAGAGATTCATTAAGTTAGCTTCCAGTTAGAGTCTGAAAAACTCACATTACTGTTAATAATTACAAATTGCCAATAATATGCTGATTTCAGTCCCAATGATCATAGTGCCCCCTTAGGGAACATTAACAACATTTAAGCTTTTGTATAGCATGATAAGCTCAGATTGGTGGGGGTGGGGCGGTTGCTGTGCCTTTTCATTAAGAACAATCCTTCTTGCTATTAAAAAAAGGCTCTAACTTAGAAAACTCTGGAAGAAGAGGCTCAGTAGATGCCGAACGCTCATTCTTGAAGGATCACCAGCCGACTCTAAAATGAATTTAACCTCCAACACCAATAACCCTTAGTGGTTGCTTGGCAGCCTTCTGAGCACTTCCAGAAAACTTCCGTCAAAGACAGAAACTCTTACTTTACCCCTCCTCCACAACCAGGCAATTTAATTTGATGGGGAATCATAATCTATTTATTAGAATACAGCAGAATTAATGACCGAGCGCTCCAGGCTTTAACTGCTGGATGAGAGGCCACTGTTTATACAGATGGAGGAGGGATTTAACGATTCATCATTTGCCAACTCTCTTAAACCAGTGTGTATGTCCAGCAATGACGGAGAAAAGTCAGGTTCTCCTCACCCTACGTATATCCACACCTGCAATCTCAGGACTTGTGGGGAGCCAGAGGCATGGCCATCACTTGAAGGCAGTCTGAAATGAGTCAGGAGACCCGGATGTGGGGCTCGGCTCTGACACTGACAGGCTATCTGATCTTGGACTAAGAAGGAACACCTGTCTCAGCAGTTGTTGTAAGGATTCAATGAAATCATATGGGTAGAAATATTTTACATAAGTAAATACTATACGGATGCTGTCAGAAATTTATAAATAATGTATCCACTGATATTTTTAAGTACTTTGGCATTCTAAACCGGTAGCAGTTATAAGAATATGCACTGAACCAAGCAACCCAGGTTTTCTATCTATAGATAGAACTCACAGCAAGTAAAACGTTATCTACCAAACGTACAGGATTCTAATAATCTCCACGACCTGATGAGTTGAAAGGGAAATTTTATTTTATTTTTTTTTCAATGAGTATTCTGTCTGTATAGGACATGAACAGATGTCTTATTAAGTCTTATTAAGTTTTGGCTTCCCTGGTGGCTCAGATGGTAAAGAATCTTCCTGCAATGTGAGAGACCCAGGCTTGATCCCTAAGTCAGGAAGATCCCCTGGAGAAGGGAATGGCAATCACTCCAGTATTTTGCCTGGAGAATTCCATGGACAGAGGAGCCTGGTGGGCTACAGTCCACAGGGTCACAAAGAGTCAGACATGACTGAGCGACTACACTTTCTTTCATTCTTTCTTTTATAAGTTTAGATTGCTTGTCTGGTATCTTACTTTACTTGGAAGAAGCAAAAGTAGAATATAAGAAGATCAAGTGTTAACAGGAATATAGGCTACAAATTACATTGTTAAAAGTGACTGAATCCTTTCCCATTAGACAAACCTCTTTGCTATTAATCCTTCCCCCATAATTTCCCTTGGCCAAATTGAATAAAAGTCTCTAACTATATCAAGAAAGAATAACATGATCAAAGAGACTAACATAGGTGCTTTGCAACATTTCTACAACTTCAAACTTAGGTAGAAATAAGTTAATTATTTTAATGCTGATTTCAAATAAAACTAATACCACACATACACATATACTCAAATGCTCCTTCTCCCAAACCAATGTAACTGCCTTTATTTTGGAAAACAGAGGAAACATACCTACTGGTCAAAAAAAACTGCACAATCATACGCCTGAAATCATAGCTGAAAATCAAAGACTTTCAAAACATTTTAATCAATATATTAGTAATTGATAGGAAAGCCATCTTCAATTCCTACAGAAAATACTTAAAAGAGCAGTAGTTGGATTTTAATTCCGATAGACACATGATATAGCCCTCTTTTCATACCACCTCTTTCATTTAATTATTCAACAAGTATTTACCCAATGCCTATGATGTGTCAAGCTATGTGCTAGACGTTGAGGATACAAAAGCAAGTAAGATGAGATTTCTGAAGGCAGAAGTCGACTATAAAGGTAATAAATGTATCCTTCTCTGCCTTCATCTCGTTTCACCTCTCTAGAGTTTTCCACCCACTGCCCATGGCCTTCCTCCCCAAACCCTCTCTGCTCATCCCTGCCAGGATGCCACATTTCCCCAGTTCTCTTCGGGACCACTCGTTCTCTGCCAGCTCCTCCTCTACCACGTCTCTGAAGGTTGGGGCACCCGAGCACTTGGTCTGGAGCCACTGATCATCGCATCTGCTCCCACAGTTTTAAGTGCCACCTGACAGCCCCCCTGACTCTGGGTCTACAGCTCACACCTTTCCCCTGAGTCACAGACCGCCTACTAGACCCCGCCCCTTGTCTTCTCACTAACATTTCAGATCTGAATTCAATCCAAGACCAGTTTTTGATCTTCACTTCTAACCACACCCAGTACAGTTTCTCCATCATAATGAATGGCACCACCCTCCTCTGCTTTTTAAATTAATGATTAGTTACCTTGTAAACTGGGATAAAACTGCTTTACAATGTGTGCTAGTTTCTCATTCTCTGTTTTTCAGGTCACAACCCAAGAGTTCTGCTTCATCCTACCCCGCGTCTCACTCCTCACATCCAACTCACTGGGGAGAAGAGTCAACTCTGCCCACAACATGTGTCTCCAGTCTTCCATCTGCACCCACATGTGACCTTGTCCATTACAACTGCTGTGTTTGACTCTTTGTGACCCCATGGTGGGACCCCATGGGTGACCTACGTGGTCACCCCATGTAGCCTGCCAGGCTTCTCTGTGTCCATGGAATTTTCCCAGCAAGAATACTGGAGTGGGGTGCCATGCCCTCCTCCAGGGGATCTTCCCGACCCAGGGATCACACCCACATTTCCTGCATGTCCTGCATTGGTAGGCAGATTCTTTACCACCAGGACCACCTAGAAAGCCTATCTGTTAGGATATTGTCTCCTAAACAATCTTCCTGCTTCTGTTTTGCCCCATAACAAACTATCTTCTTTGCAGCTCAAATATGAACTTCTAGAAATGTAAATTAGATTATATTTTTATAGACATCAACCTAAGGAGGTATACTTTGTCATTAAGGTTTCTATATTTTCTCTAAATATTGTTTTATATATGAATATTAATACTAAGTTTCCCTGGTGGCTCAGAGGATAAAGTGTCTGCCTGCAGTGCAGGAGACCCAGGTTCGATCCCTGGGTTGAGAAGATCCCCTGGAGAAGGAAATGGCAACCCACTCCAGTATTCTTGCCTGGAGAATCCCATGGACAGAGGAGCCTGGCGGGCTACAGTCCACGGGATCACAAAGAGTCAGACATGACTGAGCGACTTCACACATTAATACTAAGCAAAACAGTCACCATCACTGAGTAGTTTTCCATTACCTAGAGATTAGAGTCCAGACTCCCTACGGCACAGTCTGGCCTCTACATTCCCTTCGGTCTTGTCTGGATTCACCACTCATGTCACCTTCCTGTCACATCCCCGTTTGCTAGTTCCAGGAATAGTCCAAACTCATTCCTGCTTTAGGTTGATATGCTGCAGCTGCTGCTGCTGCTAAGTCGCTTCAGTCGTGTCCAACTCTGTGCGACCCCATAGACAGCCTCCTACCAGGCTCCCCCGTCCCTGGGATTCTCCAGGCAAGAACACTGGAGTGGGTTGCATTTCCTTCTCTAATGCATGAAAGTGAAAAGTGAAAGTGAAGTCGCTCAGTCATGTCCGACTCTTAGCAACCCATGGACTGCAACCCACCAGGCTCCTTCATGCACGGGATTCTCCAGGCAAGAGTACTGGAGTGGGGTGCCCTTAAATCATACCATCTAGAAAGCCTCCAATATATGTTGAACAAATGAATGAATTCTTTTATCTTCATCATTGAAAATCCCATTTTCATCAATATTTATCCACAGTCAGCTTCAGGTTTAGGCTCCTAGATACTCATTAATAAAAATCAGAGATTACAACTTCTGTAGGATTGTTTGTCTGTAAATATCAGGACATTAATCTGAAGAGGTATGCTGCTGCTGCTGCTAAGTCGCTTCAGTTGTGTCTAACTCTGTGCGACCCCATAGACGGCAGCCCACCAGGCACCTCCATCCCTTAGATTCTCCAGGCAAGAACACTGGAGTGAGTTACCATTTCCTTCTCCATGAAGAGGTATACTTTGCCCTTAAAGTGTTTTAAATTTTCTCTAAATGTTTCCTTATACACTAAGTAAAAATGACCACTACTATTCTCGAAACTCACAACTTTCTCAAAATTATAAATATAGTAAAAGCCAGAAAGGTATTCTTGCTATACTATTATTCTAAAGTAAAAACAAAGTCACAAATGAAAATATTTTTCCTTTTCATCTCTCCCAAAAGTGTTTTGCTCACTTCCCATAATTCTAAGGAATGTATCCTCTCTCCTCCATCTTCAATAGAAATGCCTACATATCCTGAATATCTGTACTTACCAAGGCCCACCTGTGGTCTGACTCAGTAAAATGTGATCAATCCGATGAACAAAATACTTCAATTAATAATGGGCAAAGATTTTTAAAGGAAAAAAATCACTTTCTAAATTCTACCACATTTACTATTTGCCTTAATACAAGCTTGGTAAGCAGAAACAGAAATATTAGATTAAGTGTTATTGAATTTTCCCTGAAGGGCTTTTCTCAAAAGGCCTTTCAGCCTCAATCTTAATGAACGTGTCACTCTGCAACACAGTTACATAAAGTGGCTTTATTGATCGACACATACTCAACTGTGAAGATTAGGATACAGCAAAGAGCTTCAATGTTTTTTTAATGAGATAAAAATGATGTTTGTATAGGAAAAGGAGCATACTTTTAGGAAATAAAGTTTTACATTTATTACACATTAGGGTTAAATGATTTTGTTGTGTGTCAGCCATACTAAATACTCACATCTTCAAAAGATAAAAAATAAAACATTGCTTCCCTTCTTATCAGTGCAGAAAATAATGGGTTTGGGGAAGTTTTCAAGTCATGAAAAAAAAATCCCTCCTAATTTTGTGGTGTTGTTATTTAGTTGTTTAAGCATGTCAGACTCTTCTGTAACCCCATGGACTGTAGCCTGCCAGGCTACTCCATCCTTGAGATTTTCCAGGCAAGAATACTGGAGTGGGTTGCCATTTCCTTCTCCAGGGGATCTTCCTGACTCAGGGATAGAACCCTCATCTCCTGCATTGGTAGGCAGGTTCTTTACCACTGAGCCACCTGCTCGAGCCCCCCAGGTGGCTCAGTGGTAAAGAATCACCTGCCAATGCAGAAAACTCAAGAGACTGGAGTTTGATCCCTGGGTTTGGAAGATCCCCTGGAGCAGGAAATGGCAACCCACTCGAGTATTCTTGCCTGAAAAGTCCATGGACAGAGGAGCCTGGCGGGCTACAGTCCATGGAGTTGCCAAAAGCACACACACACACACACACACACACCAGTTTTATGGTTCAGAGAAAAGGGGTTCAGCTTCTGGTATCTAAAGATGGTCAGAATTCATCTGGAAAATCTTTCCAGAAAGAAGGGAAACTGGTGGTGTGGCAAGATATATTAAATAGAGAAATGTTATAAAGTAGTCTAAAGCAAGGACAGCCAGCAGATATAGGGCCAGAGCAGAGACAGGGTATAGCTGAAGATGGAAATGGAGAGGGATCTGTAGACAAGTTTCAGAAGGCTTTAAACCCATCTTCAAGATCGTTTCATTGATCAGCCAACCACCAGGGACTTCAAGAGGGACAGGACTACATTGAAAGATACCTCAGGAACACGGTATACTCTCTTCTCTTGGATCTTATCTTCAGTTGTTAAAAAAAAAATTAGTCAATGTTTAAACATCTCATCCTTGACAATAAATATAGAAATAGAAACATCGGAGCTCAGCGTTGGAGACAGGGCTCTAGAGTCATGTGCAGAGCAGGGATAATTAAAATCGTGAAAGCAAGACTGGCAAACCACGAGCTTCCCAAGCAAGTCAGAGAGAAACGCAGAGGTGAGATCAAACAAGATCCGGGCACATTGCTGGTGGGTTGGGAAAAGAGAGGAGAGGGAAGCAAGCAAGAGGAGGATGAGAAGAAAAACTAAAGGTTGCCCCTAAATCCAAGGAAAAAGAGGGTGACAAGGAGGTGTCAAAAGCAGCAGAAGGGCAGCGACACCAACACTTAAAGGAGACCTCACAGAACCTCAAATAACTGAGGGGAAGACAGAGCCTGTGGGTTTAGGGTGAAAGTCCGGCCACAACAGAGAGAAAATGCAGAGCGAACTCAGCGCTAAAACAAGAGAGAGAGGAAGCGAGAAGGAGCATCGGAACAGTCCACTGATTGAAGAGAACTTTGGCTGATTCACCAGGAGAGAGCATTTCAACATTTCTGACAATGTTAAATTTGAGCTCTTTAAATGTGTCCGTTTTTTCCCCCACTTGGCACTAATGAAAAACCAGAGGGTATTAAATCAAATTTCAGATTGCAGGCTAACTAAATAATATTGCATTGTGAACACTTAAATGTCAATCTCGCTTAATAGCAGTGACTTAGCCATGATTAAAAACAAATGTTTTAACACAGATTAAAAACTATGGAAAGCTATGTGAAAGAATCTCACTGTTGAATTTGAAAAACGTGTTTTTCTTACCTGATAAAACTGGAAACCAGAGCATCGTGGATTCTACAGCTGCAGAAGGAGACCACTTATTCTATAACAACTGTACATCAGAGCCTTTCTGCCAGGGATATAAGGATGCCTGGGAGGAAAGGATCCAGGACTGGGTCTGACATAGAATGGGCACTCATTTAACACCTGCCAAAGGAAAATATTTGAGGACATCTGTCCTTGAGATTTGGGATTTAGATTCACTCAAAGACAAAAAAAATAATAATAACAATAAAATAAAGACGTCTGGGAAGTGCCACACGGCTGCAGTTTAACTAAGACAACAGCCGAGAGGCTCTTCTGAGCATGTACAGGGCCCAAGTCTAGGAGGCCTGAAACATCGACCATGTCACAGATCTGGAATTCCATGATGGTACTTTAAAAACAAAATGGTCACCTCTGGAAGATGCTAGGAAACCAACACCATATTCTGAAGGTGGATAATAAACAAAGGGAAAGACTCCAGTATTTACCCTGCTTTTCCTTTACAAACAGTTGCTTAGAGGAGCCGAATAACAGATGAGGTCAAATTCTTTACAGAAGGCTTTCAGTGAATAAACAAAGAAAGAATGATAGAATCATATCATCGTGCAACCCCTTATGAAATAATTGATGTAGGTCAGGAGTCAGCAAAAAAATTGGCCAACAGGCCAGACCTAATCTGGTAAGTAAAGTTTTATAGGAACACAGTTATGCCCAGATATTTACATGTTACCTAAGGCTGCTATGTGCAATGATGGAGACCATATGGCTCTCAAAGTCTGAAATATTCACTATCTGGCCCTTTATAGAAAGAGTCTGCCAGCCCCTGATCTAGACAATAATTACCAGTGATTGCTAAAACCACCAGGCACAAAGCAGATGGGGGAGTTTATAATGGATGTGTCAGGCTGACGACACTTGTTCGCAGGTCAAACTTAACCCTACAAACAGGAAGGCCAGGTAGCATGTGGCCCCTGATGTCCTGCAGGACAAAGTATACGTGTGTGTGCTCAGTCAGTCGTGTCCAACTCTTTGCAACCCCATGGACTGTAGCCCACCAGCCTCCTCTGTCCATGGTATTCTCCAGGCAAGAATGCTGGAGTGGGTTGCCATTTACTCCTCCAGAGAATGTTCCTGATCCAGGGATCAAACCCATGTCTCCGGTACTGCAGGCAGATTCTTTATCACTGAGCCACCAGGGAAGGTCACTAGAAAGCATATGCCCCCTACCCCAAAATCTGCCAAAGCTCTGGTTCTAATTACCAGTTTATGGGAAATACAGGGGACAGGAAAATTAAGCTACATCAGGGCTATACAATTAGCAAAAATTCATACTGTAGGAAATTCTACAGGTGAAGAATTTGGTTTCTGCAATAAATCGCAAGAGGAGGGAGAAAAGGGTGAACCTATAGATTAAAAGAGGCCTGAGACATTTATCAACTAAGCGCATGTGTGGCCCTTATTTGGATCTGATTCTAACTCACCAACTGAGAAAAAATTTACAAGACAATCAGGGAAATCTGAATACGCATCAGATATTTTTGATGACAGCAAAGAATGCTGTTTTCTGGTGTGCTAATAGCATTGTGGTTATTTTTTTTTTTACAAAGGCAAGTCTCTTTATTGTTTTAAAGATACACTCTGGCATAGTCACAGATGAAATAAGACATCTGGGCTTTGTTTAAAATAATCCAGTGGGGAGGGGCAGATGAAAGAAGCTAGATTGGCCATATGTTGACCATTGTTAAGGCTTCATGACTAGTGAAATGCGGATTCATTCTACCATTTTCTCTACTTTTGAATACATTTAAAGTTTTTCCATAATAAAAAGACAAAAATAAAAACCACTAGCAACGCTTTCTGTCCCTACTTGCCAATGTTTGTGTTCAGGGATGCTTACTTTGTCCTGCTGGGTGTGGGCTTAGTCACTCAGTCGTGTCTGACACTTTGCGACCCCATGGACAGTGGCCCGCCAGGC
>NW_011494846.1:999117-1001361 GCF_000754665.1 Bison bison bison | reverse complement strand
CACATTGCAGATGGATTCTTAACCACTGAGCCACCAGGGAAGCCCAATTAACACCTAAAACAGCATAAATGAAAAGATTTGACATAAGTAACAAAAATGGTGCTTTTTAATCTTTGAAATTTTTAAAACGCTCTAATGCTCACATTTAGGCAAAATAAATAAATAAAGAAAAGAAAGGTTTGGGTTTTTTGTTTTTGTTTTTTAGATGTGTGTTGGGTTTTTTTGGACTTCGCAGGTGGCGCTGGTGGTAAAGAACTCACCTGCCAATGCAGGAGACATAAGAGATGCGGACTCAATCCCCTGGGTTGGGAAGAGGCCCTGGAGGAGGGCCTGGCAACCCACTCCAGTATTCCCGCCTGGAGAAGCCCATGGACAGAGGAGCCTGGCGGGCTACAGTCCATAGAGTCACAAAGAGCCGGACAGGACTGAAGCAACTTAGCACGCACGCAGTTGGCTGTTTTGTTGTTATTGTCATGTTGCTATTCTTTTATTTTTGCCGAAGCTATAGCATTGGGGCTAGGGTGGAGGGGGAGGGCCACTAAAAGCCATCTGGCAGATGGAGGCAGAAGTATCTATACAGAGAGTTCTGCTAAGCCATTAACGGGCTCAAGGACACTGCTGAGTCACTGTCATCTCCACCCACCGACAACTTCACCTTTTAAGGTTATTTTTCTAAAGGAATGCAGTGGAAACGCTGTGGCAGTTTGACATTTGATAAATATGTTCTGTGATAAGGACATCTTAGGGTAAATTTCCAAATCGGGCCACAATAATTTGTCGATTCCAATCCCAGCTCTGTCTAATGAGCAGGCTCTGGGATCTTGGAGTAAATCACTTGGGGAAATCACTTACCCTTTCTGGGTCATGACGTTTTCATCCAAGAAATTAAGATTCTGGACTTGATGGCTAAAGACCTCCCTGTTCCAACATCACAAGGATCTAGGATTAGGGCCGGCCTTTCCATAGGTATTAAGGGTGTCGGCAGTCATTCAAATGACAGCTGAGAGCATTTACATCTGGAAAAAGCAAAGCACTAGGAACAGTCTGACTTTCTCGCTATTCAGAGTTTATTAGATCTTACTAAATTTTCCCCTTAGGATCTGACACCTAGTAAGCAGCTTATTGATATTAACTGCTACTAATGTAAATTACTTCTAAGAAAAGTAGATTGCTGTATAACAATATAACACTGGTATATCAGAGTCAGATCAGATCAGATCAGTCGCTCAGTCGTGTCCGACTCTTTGTGACCCCATGAATCACAGCACGCCAGGCCTCCCTGTCCATCACCAACTCCCGGAGTTCACCCAGACTCATGTCCATCGAGTCAGTGATGCCATCCAGCCATCTCATCCTCTGTCGTCCCCTTCTCCTCCTGCCCCCAATCCCTCCCAGCATCAGACTCTTTTCCAATGAGTCAACTCTTCGCATCAGGTAGCCAAAGTACTGGAGTTTCAGCTTCAGCATCATTCCCTCCAAAGAAATCCCAGGGCTGATCTCCTTCAGAATGGACTGGTTGGATCTCCTTGCAGTCCAAGGGACTCTCAAGAGTCTTCTCCAACACCACAGTTCAAAAGCATCAATTCTTCGGTGCTCACCCTTCTTCACAGTCCAACTCTCACAGCCATACATGACCACAGGAAAAACCATAGCCTAGACTAGACGAACCTTTGTTGGCAAAGTAATGTCTCTGCTTTTTAATATGCTATCTAGCTTGGTCATAACTTTCCTTTCAAGGAGTAAGCGTCTTTTAATTTCATGGCTGCAGTCACCATCTGCAGTGATTTTGGAGCCCAGAAAAATAAAGTCTGACACTGTTTCCACTGTTTCCCCATCTATTTCCCATGAAGTGGTGGGACCGGATGCCATGATCTTCGTTTTCTGAATGTTGAGCTTTAAGCCAACTTTTTCACTCTCCACTTTCACTTTCATCAAGAGGCTTTTGAGTTCCTCTTCACTTTCTGCCATAAGGGTGGTGTCATCTGCATAGCTGAGGTTATTGATATTTCTCCCGGCAATCTTGATTCCAGTTTGTGTTTCTTCCAGTCCAGCGTTTCTCATGATGTACTCGGCATATAAGTTAAATAAACAGGGTGACAATATACAGCCTTGACGAACTCCTTTTCCTATTTGGAACCAGTCTGTTGTTCCATGCACAATTCTAACTGTTGCTTCCTGACCTGCATACAAATTTCTCAAGAGGCAGATCAGGTGGTCTGGTATTCCCATCTCTTGAAGAATTTT
>NW_011494846.1:998616-999017 GCF_000754665.1 Bison bison bison | reverse complement strand
GCAGATGTTGGCAATTTGATCTGTGGTTCCTCTGCCTTTTCTAAAACCAGCTTGAACATTAGGAAGTTCACGGTTCACATATTGCTGAAGCCTGGCTTGGAGAATTTTGAGCATTACTTTACTAGTGTGTGAGATGAGTGCAATTGTGTGGTAGTTTGAGCATTCTTTGGCATTAAGGAATGAAAACTGACCTTTTCCAGTCCTGTGGCCACTGCTGAGTTTTTGCTGGCATATTGAGTGTAGCATTTTCACAGCATCATCTTTCAGGATTTGGAATAGCTCAACTAGAATTCCATCACCTCCACTAGCTTTGTTCGTAGTGATGCTTTCTGAGGCCCACTTGACTTTCCATTCCAGGATGTCTGGCTCTAGGTCAGTGATCACACCATCGTGATTATCTG
>NW_011494846.1:977253-998516 GCF_000754665.1 Bison bison bison | reverse complement strand
TAGGTCAGTGATCACACCATCGTGATTATCTGGGTCGTGAAGATCTTTTTTGTACAGTTCTTCTGTGTATTCTTGCCATCTTTTCTTAATATCTTCTGCTTCTGTTAGGTCCATACCATTTCTGTCCTTTATCAAGCTCATCTTTGCATGAAATGTTCCTTTGGTATCTCCGATTTTCTTGAAGAGATCCCCAGTCTTTCCCATTCTGTTGTTTTCCTCTATTTCTTTGCATTGATCGCTGAAGAAGGCTTTCTTATCTCTTCTTGCTATTCTTTGGAACTCTGCATTCAGATGTTTATATCCTTCCTTTTCTCCTTTGCTTTTCGCTTCTCTTCTTTTCACAGCTATTTGTAAGGCCTCCCCAGACAGCCATTTTGCTTTTTTTGCATTTCTTTTCCATGGGAATGGTCTTGATCCCTGTCTCCTGTAGTAGGTGAATGTAATTTCTGTGTATCTAACAATTTTTTGAAGACTTTAATTTTTTTTTAGAGCAGTTTAAGACTCACAACAAAATTGAGAGTAAGATACAGAGATTTCCCACTTACCGTTTCCCATCACACCTGCACATCCCCCCACATAATCCATATCATTCATCTGAGCAGTGTATTTGTTACAACTGATGAACCTGACCTAATAATTTTTAAAAGCTATTTTCAAGATTGATTTTTACTTTCTATAATAAAAAGTATTAGATCCAAAATTAACTAGCTCTAAAAATTAAGCATTCTGTGTTGTTTCACTTAAAATAAAAAAACCTAAACAATAATTTGACACTATAAATATTTGTGTTTTCCAAATCGTAAAAACAATATGATTCTTTGCTGTTGTTCAGTCACTCAGTCGTGTCCAACTCTTTGTGACCCGCTGGACATGCCGGGCCTCCCTGTCCTTCATTATGTCCGGGAGTTTGCTCAAACTCACGTCCATTGAGTCGGTGATGCCATCCAACCATCTCATCCTTTGTCGTCCCCTTCTCCTCCTGCCCCCAATCCCTCCCAGCATCAGGGTCTTTTCCAATGAGTCAGCTCTCCGCATCAGGTGGCCAAAGTATCAGAGCTTTAGCCTCAACAATAGTCTTCCCAATGAATATTCAGGGTTGATTTCCTTTAGGAATGACTGGTTTTATCCCCTTGCTGTCCAAAAGACTCTCAAGAGTCTTCTCCAGCACTGCAGTTGGAAAGCAGCAATTCTTTGGCGCTCAGCCTTCATTATGGTCCAACTTGCACATGCATACATAACTACTGGAAAAACCATAGCTTTGACTGTACAGACCTTTGTCAGCAAAGTGATCTCTTTGCTTTTTAATACACTGTCTAGGTTGGTCATAGCTTTTCTTTCAAGAAGCATCTTTTAATTTCACGGCTGCGGTCACCAAATGCAGTGATTTTGGAGCCCAAGAAAATAAAGTCTGTCACTGTTTCCACTGTCTCCCCATCTATTTGCCATGAAGTGATGCATGTTAAAAAGCAGAGACATTACTTTGTCAACAAAGGTCCATCTTAGTCAAGGCTATGGTTTTTCCAGTGGTCATGTATGGATGTGAGAATTGGACTATAAAGAAAGCTGAGCACCAAAGAATTGATGCTTTTGAACTATGTTGTTGGAGAAGACTCTTGAGAGTCCCTTGGACTGCAAGGAGATCCAATCAGTCCATCCTAAAGTCCTGGATGTTCACTGGAAGGACTGATGTTGAAGATGAAACGCCAATACTTTGGCCACCTGATGCGGAGAGCTGACTCATTGGAAAAGACCCTGATGCTGGGAGGGATTGGGGGCAGGAGGAGAAGGGGACGACAAAGGATGAGATGGTTGGATGGCATCACCGACTCAATGGACATGGGTTTGGGTGGACTCTGGGAGTTGGTGATGGACAGGGAGGCGTGGCGTGCTGCCATTCATGGGGTTGCAAAGAGTTGACACGACTGAGCGATTGAACTGAACTGAACTGATGGGACTGGATGCCATGATCTTCGTTTTTTGAATGTTGAGTTTTAAGCCAGCTTTTTCACTCTCCTTTTTCACCTTCATCAAGAGGCTCTTTAGTTCTTCTATGCTTTCTGCCATTAAGGTGGTGTCATCTGCATATCTGAGGTTATTGATATTTCTCCTGGTAATATTGATTCCAACTTGAGATTCATCCAGCCCGGCATTTTGCATGATGTACTCTGTACATAAGTTAAATAATCAGGGTGACAATATACAGTCTTGACGTTCTCCTTTCCCAATTTGGAACCATGTCCAATTCTAACTGTTGCTCCATGTCTGCTGTTCCATGTCCGATTCTAACTGCTGCTTCTTGACCCGCAAACAGGTTTCTTAAGAGGTAGGTAAGGTGGTCTGGTATTCTCATCTCTTTCAGAATTTTCCATAGTTTGCTGTGATCCACACACTAAAAGTCATTATCAAATTTTTGTAAAATTTCCTTATATAGTCATGATTAATTTTACTGTAAGAAGTAATTCAAAATAAAGCATTCATAAGACCAAAATTATAATAACACTGCAGGTCAATTTATGCAAAACAATTTTGTCTCTTAGCTACTGATATATTTTGAGTAAAATTTCCCTAGTTCAAATTTTGCAAGATGATTTTTCAGTCTTTCCAGTCTAGTTATTGTATCTTCAAGAGACTCCTTGATTATTCCAAGATTCTAATCTAGAGAAAAAAATTGCATGATCATACATCTGTCAACTTAGATCAAATAAAGTATAATGACACTAAGAATACTTTTGTGGAGCTCCACTTCCATAAAGAGTGAAGTAGTTGCTATCAGACCAGTAATCCCATGAAGAAAGAGGAGATAAGATTGAAAAAAGCAAAAAGCTGTTCGAGTCCTTAAACAGCAACCCAAGCAACCAGGACTTGAGAGACAAGTTGCTGGAGAGAAGGGAAAAGCACTAAAGTGGGTAACTTGCCATGATCTGCCACGTCGATGGTCAAGTGCACACAATTTCTGTGTACACTTGGGGGCCAGTAGACCATGAAGGAAGTGGTGGTTCAAATATTTTGGTTCAGCGGTATGTGCTCAAGAATTAGAATTCAGGTTTACCAAAGTGAGTAGGACTGGATGAGCCAAGACACCAAAGAAAAGACAGGTGCAGAGAGCAAGACTAACATTCCACAAAACATTTCCCTTCAAGATTCCTAAGCTGCACACTCTGAGAAGCCAGAAAACAGTGGCACACGTGAGGTTAAAATACTCAGCAGAGATTTTGGTAGATCTGTAGGACTGAAGAAAAGAAAGTGGGGCTCAGGCTCACCAAGGAGGAAGCCCCCAGCAAACACCTTAGGTTTCAACTGGGATCTCTAAAAGCTTGTGCCCCAGGAATAAAAGAATATCAAAGTAAGATATTCCTCAAGAAGAATAAAACTCTGCCACGGTGGACCAGAATCCACCCAGCAATGCAGGGGACATGGGTTCGATCCCTGGTGGGGGAAGATTCCACATGCCTCGGGGCAGATAAGCCCGAGCGCTACAACTACTGAAGCCAGCACACTAGAGCCCGGGCTCCCCAACAGGAAAAGCCACCGCAAGGAGAGCCCGAGCACCACAAGGAAGGAGAGCCTCCATGTGTCACAACTAGAGAAAGCCCGCACAAAAGCAGTGAAGACTCAGCGCAGCCAGAAAAACAAACGAAACTCAGAATCACATCGTCTCGATTCTTGACCGAATCAGAACAAGCAGCCCCCTAACTGTCTTCCAGAAGAAAACTTACTGCACTCTGAAGAAAGATTGCATCATTCAGAGCTTCTTACAATTTTTACAAATACACGCTCTGACACTCTAGCAAAAATATCATGTGAGGGGATAAGACCAAATGTCTAAAATCAGGGCAGAGGTGTGGGGTGGGGAGACATGAGGTAAAGTGACCCCACTGGTGATCCAAATACTGGAAGTTATCCAACATGGACATTAAAAGAAATATGATTAATATGTCCAAAAAAAATAAAATGACAAGTGAAGAATTACACCAGAGAACTGGGACCTGTTTTAAAGAGAAAAAGGAAAGGTAAAAATCAAATAAAGATTGTAAATCTCAAAAATACAATAGCTAGAACAGATTCACTTTGGCATGATGAAGAGGTTGATAAATCATCTCCCCACAAAGCAACTATAAAGCCAGTCAGAACTGTCAAATACAATCATTTCAGCATTCTAAAAATTCCAGCAAACAACAAACAGAAGGAGAACTCTGGCGAGCTTAACCTAAGTATTGAGAGCTCTTGCCTGGGCCCTCCCATCACCCCCCGCCCCTGCCCAGCAGCATGCTTCTTCACCCAGGGCACGACCAATTGCGAGAAACAGCAGCTCCATTGCCACTGTCACGGAAGCTCACTGATACGAAACAGTGTTGTTCAAGGTGGTGATCTCGGTTACAAGCTAATAGAGACAGCATTTCTGCTAGCCTAAGAAAACAATTTGAGACAAGCCATAGGCAGGATGTTCCGGAAGTTAAGATGGCAAAGACAGGCTTGAAAAATTTTCCACATAGCCTGGGGTTAACCAGAGGCTGAGCACATACATCTCAGAGACTAATGTGTAACACACGAACACATTCACAGCAGAGTCTGAATACCTGCATAGAGAAGACATGAGTGCCCGTGGAAGTAAAAACAAGAGCAGACTTGAAAATGCCCTGAACTCGAATGGACTTCCCAGGCCACATGCAGCTCTCTCCATAGAGAGGGGAAGTCTTCCTGGCTTGAGAAAATTGCACACAACCTCTGTCTCTGGCTGAACGTACAGCTATGCACACACAGAAAAGATCCCCAGGAAGCCAAGCTTTAAAAATAAAAGACGAGGGAAAAAAACTCAGCAGAGACATCAGTGTGTAGACTCATCATGGGGAGACAGACTTCATAGCAAGTGTCTAAGTTACCTAAAGGTCAAAGGAAAAAAGTAACATGACCATTTTAAAACATCTTGAGCAGAAAAATTAAAATACAACATCAAAACTTCTAGGATGCTATTAAAACCACAGTTTAAAGGAAAATGTAGAGTTGTGAATGCATACATTAGAAATGCAGACTGAAAATCAATAATCTAAGTATCTTTCTCAAAAAAGGTAGACAACATCTAATTTTAGTCCAAAAAAAGTTAAACTGGACACAAGAAATGGTATATAGAAATATGTCTAGGCCTGTACTTAATATAATTACATCCATAATATAAAACTTTGCTACAAAGAAAACTCCAGTCTCAGATGCCTTCACTAATAAATTTTCTATCAAACACTGAAGACAGAAGTAATACCAATCTCTTCCAGAGAACTGAACAAAAGAGGGAAACACTTCCCCATTGATTTTATAAGACCAGCATATCCTTGATGCCAAAACAAGGCAAGTTCATTACACAAAAGGAAAACCACAAGCTAACCTCCCTTCCCAAACACAGAAGCAAAATTCTTAAAATATTAGCAAATTGAATCCAATCAAACACAAAAATGATAGCACATCTGTTGGGTTTATGACAGGAACATGAGACTGTTTTAATGTTTTTTAATATGATTACCATGTTGACAAAATAAAGGAGAAACAAATTATATGACAATCCAGTAGCTGCAGAAAAAGCATTTGATAAAAGTCAACACATGTTCATAGTTAACTGCCTATCAAATTAGAAATTAGAGAGTTTTCTTTAACAAAAAAGTTTTCAACCAGACTCCTAAGTAAATGCCCTACTTTAAATACTGAAAGCTCTCCTTCCTGATTTTGGGAACCAGAAATATATGTTATCATCACTACTATTCAAAATTATAACTGAGGCCCTAGTGCAAAAAGGCAATAAAAAATAAATAAATGGAAAGTATAAGAACTGGACAGTAAAAAATAAAACTCTTCCCTACATAAAATGATCATGCACAAAGAAAATCCAAATGAATCTATGGGTAAACTATTAAGACTAAGAAGTGAATGGAGCAAAATCCTTGGAAACGAGGTCAATACAAGAAAATCTATCACATTGCAACAGATTTGTACAGGCAACAAAAATTAGAAGATGAAATGGTAAAAGATGTCATTTGCAATAACAACAAAAAGAATATAAGTTGATGAAAGATATACACGAATGCTACCAATAGAACTTGAAAATATTAAAGACAACCTGTAGCATTCATTGATTAGAAGAGTCAATATCGTAAAGACAGTAAACTCTCCCAAACTGATCTACAAATTCAATGCAATCCCAACCCAAGCCTCGGCCAGGTTTTGTGTGTGTGGAAATTGATAGAATGATTCTAGGATTTTTATGTAAATGCTAAACACTAAGAAAAAGACAAAAAAAGGAGAAAAACAAAAATGAAAGACTTACTCAACTTGACATCAGAACGACAATAATTTAAGGCATTTTATTAAAGAAATAGCCCAGTAGAACAGAATATAGAGAGTCCAGAAACAGATTCACAAACATTACATGATTATTTGATTGATGAAAGAAGGGCCACTGCAATTTAGGGGAGAAAGGATGATCTTTATAACAGATAATGCTGAGTCAACAGGATATTTACATAGATATAAATAACCTTCACCCCTACCTCACACCATATACAAAACTCAATTCCAAGAGGATTATAGATCTAAATGCGAAAGGTAAAACAGATGATTACACAGGTGATAACTAGTGACTTAGTGAAAATGCATAGAGCTGTATGTCACGTTCTGCCTTGTATACCTTTCTGGCTGCATGCTAACTATTAATGACACAAGTTTACTTAAAAAGAAAAACAATGCTTCCTTAAGTCTCTACGTGATACACAAAACACAAAACAGATAAAAGAAAGTGATTCTGAAAAGTCTACACTCAGCAACCAGAGAGATTTTCTAGAACTCAAAAGCAATCACTTATGCCCCGGCTGAAAATACCGTGCTGTTGTTTAGTCACTAAGTCTTGTCCAACTCTTTGCAACTCCAGGGACTGTAGCACACTAGGCTCCTCTGTCTTCCACTGTCTCCCAGAGTTTGCTCAAATTCATGTCCACTGAGACAGTGGACATGACTAACCATCTCATCTTCTGCCTCCACTATCTCCCAGAGTTTGCTCAAATTCATGTCCACTGAGTCAGTGGACATGACTAACTATCTCATCTTCTGCCACCTCCTTCTCCTGTTGACTTCACTCTTTCGCAACATGAGGGTCTTTTCCAAAGGGTCAGCTTTTCAAATCAGGTGGCCAAAGTATTAAGCTTCAGCTTCAGTCCTTCCAGTGAATGTTCAGGGTTGATTTCCTTTAGGACTGGCTGGTTTGATGTCTTTGCAGTCCAAGGGACTCTCAAGAGTTTTCTCCTGCACTGCAACTCGAAATCATCAATTCTTTGGTGCTCAGCCTTGTTTATGGTCCAACTTTCACATCTGTAAAGAATCTGCCTGTCAGTGCAGGAGATATGGGTTTGATCCCTGGGTTGGGAAGATTCTCTGGAGAAGGAAATGGCAACTCACTCCAGTATTCTTGCTTGGAAAATTTCATGGACAGAGGAGCCTTGTGGGCTACAGTCCACGGGGTCACAAAGACTCGGACATGGCTGAGTACACACACATGCACTCACATCCATACATGACTACTGGAAAAACCATAGCTTTGACCATACAGACCTTTGTCAGCAAAGTGCCGTCTCTGCTTTTTAATTCACTGTCTAAACTTGTCATAGCTTTCCTTCCCAGGAGCAAGTGTCTTTTAATTTCACGGCTGCAGGAACCATCTACAGAAGTTTTGAAGCCCAAGAAAATAAAATCTGTCACTGCTTCCCCTTTTTCCCTTCTATTTGCCAAGAAGAGATGGGACTGGATGCCATGATCATCGTTTTTTTGAATGTTGAATTTCAAGTCAGCTTTTTTCACTCTCCTCTTTCACCCTCATCAAGATGCTCTTTAGTTCCTCTTCACTTTCTGCCATTAGAGTGCTATCATCTGCATATCTGAGGTTGTTGATCTTTCTCCCTGAAATCTTGATTCCAGCTTGAAAACATTTTAATGTCTTCCTAATCTGACTTCTGCTTCCTCACCAGCCACTCCCTCATCCCCTCCCCACTTCACTCCATCCCCTCCCCAACTCTACCTGTTCTAGAAGCCATATTCTCCCTAGAATAGATTCTAGGATTTCAATATGCAAAGTTCCCTCCTTTTACCTCTTGCCTACTCTCACCAACCTGGCCAGTTTGTTTTCTGTTTGTGAGTCTGTTTCTGTTTTGTAAAAAAGTGTATTTGTATCGTATTTCAGAGTCCACGTGTGGTATCATGTGATATTTCCCTTTGCCTGACTTACTTCGCTTAGTATAAACCTTCGGTCCGTCCATGTTGCTGCAAATGGCATTGTTTCAATCTTTTTTAGGACTGAGTAGTCCTGGGTGTTCACTGGAAGGACTGATGTTGAAGCTGAAACTCTACTTTGGCCACCTGATGTGAAGAGCTGACTCATTTGAAAAGACCCTGATGCTGGGAAAGATTGAGGGCAGGAGGAGAAGGGGACGACAGAGGATGAGATGGTTGGATGGCATCACTGACTCAATGGACATAGGTTTGGGTGGACTCCGGGAGTTGGTGATGGACAGGGAGGCCTGGCGTGCTGTGGTTCAAGGGGTCACAAAGAGTCAGACACGACTGAGCGACTGAACTGAACTGAACTGACGTTTCCCATTGTCTATATGCATATGTATATATGTACATATATACATACACCACATCTTTATCCATTCATCTGTCAATGGATATTTAGGTTGCTTCCACGTCTTGGCTATGTAAACAGTGCTTCTATGAACATTGGGATGCATGTATCTTTTCAATCTTGAGAGTTTTCTCTAGATGCACGCCCAGGAGTAGGACTGCTGGGTCATATGGTAGCTCTATCTTACTTTTTTTTTAAGGAATCTTCAGTAAAACTTTTAAAAAAGGCACTACCACAATATATTTAACCTAAATCCCACAATTTAACCACAGTTATTTTAATTTTATTTTTCTATCCTGATTTTAAAAGATGGCTCCATCTAAAAAAAATAGCTGCTACATGAAATATGTCTTGTAAAACACATCAATTGATGAAAATGTATTTGTAGAATCAGTTTAATAAGAAACTCCAATTCTATTCACGGAAATATCATTGATGCTGTAGTTAGTATGTCTGACATTTTAATATGCTAAACTATTAAACAGTATATATATCATTTATTTTACCTATGTAAATGAATATATTCTCTTATAAAACCAAAAAATTCATGGGCTAAATATAGGGTTGACACCATCAAAAGTAAAAATATGCCTACCTGAAATGTAAAATTACATATTGGACAGCATCGGTCTAAAGATTAAAATGCCAATACTATATCTAAAGAGCATGGTTTGGAATCACTGGTTGTCATGGTGACTACAAAAAATGGGTGAAGCCTGTGCACGAAGGTCACGGGAATATTACTCAGGATGTACGCAGCCCACGTGCAGTATCTAAGCCTTAAATCTGTGATCCATAAGGAGCTGTATTTTAATGAAAAACAGTCAAACAGTAACTTGAAATCAATGTGGAATGGGATGATAACAACAGTTCACCTAAAATGGTACCTCCAGCTTACCCGAAATAATATACTTCTTTCTAATGGGTAAGTGCCTCTCCAATCTAGACAAAGTTTAGAATCAAACAGAGACTCTCAGGTGGCACAGGAGTAAAGAACCCCCCTGCCAATGCAGGAGATTCAAGAGACTCAAGTTGGATCCTGGGTCAGGAAGAACCCTTGAAGTAGGAAATGGCAACCCACTCCAGTATTCTTACCTGGAAAATTCCACGGACAGAGGAGCGTGGTGGGCTCCAGTCCACAGGATTGAAAAGAGTCAGATGAGACTGGGCGTGCACAGTAGCATAGAGACCACAAGGAAAATGAGACTCATTTTAATATTTTTTAGAATATTTTAGAAATATGTTTTATATTAACTGGAACAGTTTGTGCATAATTATTATGTTTTTAATGTTTAAAAGAATCTGACATAAACTGACATGTGATTCTCCTTAAAATGTGAGCTATATTTAGACATACGATTTATTTAGATTGAAGTGTTTAAGAGGATTTGGCTATGTCTATAAAATATTAATTTTGTAAGTGATGGAATAGTCAAAGGAAATTGAGCTAAGTACTTGGAAAGGCTTCACTCATTTGAATCATACATTTGCCCACTGAGCATCTGATTTGTTTAAAAAGAAAATCAAATATATTAAATAAATATATACAATTGAAAATATTTTAGGGTTTAAATTTAACTAAGTTTACAAACAAGACTGATAGTTTAAGGAACTCAATCTGTTCAATTTGAACTAAAGTTTCATCAAAGAAAAAGGGATTGTGATTGCTCACATTTAGCAGATTTATAAGCAGAATAAGAAGATATGTAACTTAAACGCTTAAAGGCAACTCGATATTTATTTTTACCTGTAAAAACTTAAAATATTACCGAAATTGTCCTTTCTGCAGACAAAATTGATTCTTAACAGCTAATAAGACTTTACAAATATTAATTCACTTAACCCTCACAACCCAACCAAGTAAGTAATATTCTCCCCATTTTATAAGTCAAGAAATGAAGGCACAGCATTATTAAGCCACCACCCTAAGGTCATAGAGCTAGATGGTAGCATGGCCGGAGTTCAAATACAAGCTGTCTGGCATCAAAATTCACGCTCTTAACCACTGTGCTTTGCTGACTCTCAGACTGCCCTTGAACATGAAAGAAAGAGCTCATCCTGACAAAAATAACTAGTTGTTCAAAAAGGTGAGCTTTTACACGCTGTTAAGATGTTAACGAAAAATCTCGTTTCTCTTTTTTTCCCAGTAACTATCAAGAAAGGTTTGCGCTAGGAATTCCAGGAAAAACCCGTGATGCACAAGGGAGGGACCCAAATGAGAGCAGTTTCCAAGGTTTCTAACTTCATCCTGACCTTGCGACTCCAGGCTGCTGGCGTTCTAAGACAAGGAACTCTCCCGCAGCGACAGAGAACATGTTGCTCTGACCCTCAAAGAAGTCCAGCCTGAGGGAAATGACACGTATTGAGTTACTTTTCATTGCATTTCTTTTCATCCTACAACATCTCATCTGGCCTCTTTTTGGGTGTGTGTTGCCGGGGGCGGGGGGCGTTAATTCTGAATCCAGGGCACAGTACAAAATAAAACAAAATAAACTCAGGAAAGAGAAGATAATTCCTTTTAATTTTGTTTTTAATTCTAAAAATAGATTGGGGGAGGGGGAGACCTTGCCCCCTCCTTCTACACCAAAACCCTATCTGGGGATCTGAGGCAATGAGCATAAACAAGGACTATGGTTTTGATTACCTCCTGAGAACAATCTCCCCCTTCAACACTGACCATACCTACCATCCTGAATCTTCCCCACCAGGCAGCCACTCTTTCCAAAGCAAAGGTAATTAAAATGCATGTTCACTGCAGCAGGAAGGCATTCTTTGTTGACTGGCAATTAACAAAGCTGCTGCTGCTGCTGCTGCTAAGTCGCTTCAGTCGTGTCCAACTCTGTGCGACCCCATAGACGGCAGCCCATCAGGCTCCCCCGTCCCTGGGATTCTCCAGGCAAGAACACTGGAGTGGGTTGCCATTTCCTTCTCCAATGCATGAAAGTGAAAAGTGAAAGTGAAGTTGCTCAGTCGTGTCTGACTCCCAGCGACCCCATGGACTGCAGCCCACCAGGCTCCTCCGTCCATGGGATTTTCCAGGCAAGAGTACTGGAGTGGGGTGCCATTGCCTTCTCCGATTAACAAAGCAAGCATAGTCAATTTCAGATTGTGACTTATCACACAGATGATGGTTTTAAATTTACCAACCTTGTGTGATCTTGGATAAGCTATTTATTAGCATTTTATAGATGAGGAAAGAAGAGTGATTGTGAAGATCAAGAGATAGTTTGTATAACATACTAAATGGACTACTGGGGTGCCAGGTAAGTGATCAATAAATTATAGCTATGACAATATTTATTATTAAAAGAACCTACAGAACTGTGTTTCCTTACTTGCTTTTATGGACACCTGTCTCTTATTTAATTTTGCTTTTCATATAGCTTAAATAAGAAAAGCCTCCTGAAAGTAAAACACTTGATCACTCTTCTATGGAGACAGTGAGAACATGAGTTTATAACGGGGTGGGGTAGATAGAAGATAAAATAGTAAAAGCAATGTAAAGACAAATGTAGATGATTTTTAAAGATCCATTTTTTGCTCTCTTTGACTTGAATAATCAAAAGCTTATGCATAACTGCGAGTATAAACTTCAGCTCAGTTCAGTTTAGTCACTCAGCCGTGTCCAACTCTTTGCAACCCCATGGACTGCAGAAAGGCTTCCCTGTCCATAACCAATTCCCGGAACTTGCTCAAACTCATGTCCATCCAATCAGTGATGCCATCCAACAATCTCATCCTCTGTCGTCCTCTTTTCCTCTCGCCTTCGATCTTTCCCAGCATCAGGGTCTTTTCTAATGAGTTAGTTCTTTACATCAGGTGGCCAAAGTACTGGAGTTTCAGCTTCAGCATCAGTCCTTCCAATGAATATTCAGGATTGATTTCCTTTAGGATGGACTGGTTGGATGTCCTTGCAGTCCAAGGGACTCTCTCAAGAGTCTTTTCTAACACCACAGTTCAAAAGCATCAATTCTTTGGCGCTCAGCTTTCTTTCTAGTCCAACTCTCATATCCATACATGACTACTGGAAAAACCATAGCTTTGAATAGATGGACCTTTGTCAGCAAAGTAATGTCTCTGCTTTTCAATATGCTATCTGGGTTGGTCATAGCTTTTCTTCCAAGAAGCAAGAGTCTTTTAATTTCATGGCTGCAGTCACCATCTGCAGTAACTTTGGAGCCTAAAAAAATAAAAGTCTCTGTTTCCATTGTTTCCCCATCTATTTGCCATGAAGTGATGGGACCGGATACCATAATCTTCATTTTCTGAATGTGGAGTTTTAAGCCAGCTTTTTCACTCTCCTCTTTCATCAAGAGTCTCTTTAGTTCTTCTTCACTTTCGGCCATAAGGGTGGTGTCATCTGCATATCTGAGATTATTGATATTTTTCCCGGCAATCTTGATTACTGCTTGTGCTTCAAAATTAAGCTAGCTAGAGTTTTTTGTGATATATATATATACACACACACACACACACACACACACACACACACATAGGTGAAGTTGCTCAGTCACGTATACACACACACACACACACACACACATAGGTGAGGTGAAGTCGCTTAGTCGCGTCCGACTCTTTGCGACCCCATGGACTGTTCCCTACCAGGCTCCTCCCTCCATGGGATTCTCTAGGCAAGAGGACTGGAGTGGGTTGCCATTTCCTTCTCCAGGGGATCTTCCCGATCCAGGGATCAAACCTGGGTCTCCTGCATTCCAGGCAGACGCTTTAACCTCTCAGCCACCAGGGTGAGCCACACACACACATACATAACCTTTTAAGATATGACCATCAGGAATCCAAATAAATTGAAAATGAAACGATGATCTTTGATTTCTTATGTTGTATTTCAAATAACTAAAAGCTACAGTGATTTTCAGCGCCCTGATGACACACTGGAGCTTGGATAACTGAAGTAATGCTGCTCTGTTTCCCCCATGGTGCTGTGGTCTCTCTGCCAATGCAGGAGACAAAAGAGGCGAGTTCCACCCCTGGGTGGGGAAGATCCCTGGAGGAGGTCACGGCAACCCACTCCACTATTCTTGCCTGGAGAATCCCCATGGACAGAGGAGCCTAGTGGGCTACAGTCCATAGGGTCGCACAGACTCAAACATGACTTAGGATGCACGCGTGCAGGAAACCTGAGTCACTTTCCTAAGACCCTAACATTGACACTTGTAAGGTCCTCAATACTGACTTTGGAACTAGACTTTAAAATAATCTTTTTATATCACATAAAAAATCTTTTAGGCATTCATTTAAGGAAAGCACATTTGTATTTATCTTATCTTTGGAAATGAATAAGGCATAGTTCTTGTTTACAGTCTGGCACACATTTGGTAAAGAATCCACCTGCAATGCAGGAGACCCTGGTTTGATTCCTGGGTTGGGAAGATCCGCTGGAGAAGGGATAGGCTACCCACTTCAGTATTCCTTGACTTCCCTTGTGGCTCAGCTGGTAAAGAATCCGCCTGCAATGCAGGAGACCTGGGTTCAATCCCTGGTTTGGGAAGATCCCCTGGAGAAGGGAAAGGCAGCCCACTCCAGTATTCTGGCCTGGAGAATTCCATGGACTATATAGTCCACGGGGTTGCAAAAAGTTGGACAGGACTGAGCAACATTCACTTTCACTTCACACACACACAAAAAAGATATATGTGTTTTCAAACAACATGCTAAGTTGTTTTTCGGTTTTGGTTTGTTTTTTAAATAGGTATAGACAGAGTTCTCTTGGAAGAGAATGAGTGAGAAGGGAATATTACCTGGTCCTCAGGACATGAGAGAGCTACTGAGAAAAGACCAGACGAGCCTACAGCTCAGGGAATGATAGCCATTATCTTGTAGTAGCTTACAACGATTATGCTGCTGCTCCTGCTGCTGCTAAGTCGCTTCACTCTGTGGGACCCCATAGATGACAGCCTACCTGGCTCCTCTGTCCCTGGGATTCTCCAGGCAAGAATACTGGAGTGGGTTGCCATTTCCTTCTCCAATGCATGCGTGCATGCTAAGTCACTTCAGTCATGTCTGACTCTGTGCGATCCCATGGACAGCAGCCCACCAGGCTCCTCTGTCCACAGGATTCTGTAAGCAAGAATACTGGAGTGGATTGCCATTTCCTTCTCCATACCATGATTATAACCTGCAAAAATACTGACTCACTGTGCTGTCCACCTGAAAACTAATATAATACTGCAAATCAACTACATTTCATTCTTTTTAAAAAGGTGTGCCTAGACTGATGATACACCACATAAGGCAATCCCAAATAGACAAATGTAAAAGATACCTTCACATGTATATAGCAAAGCTAACACCACCAAAAATATACATTCTTTTAATATATGAATACAAATAATAAGTGAAAGAACAACTATCTTCAAAAGTATCTTTTCCATAAATTAGTCTGTTCTAGTTTTTAAGTAAAGAAAATACTGACATAGGTCACAATATGCTATGAAGAAATAATTCTTGCTTTATTCTTGAAGAAATCATTCTGGCTTTAGGTTTTGTTCCTTTTTATTAAAATAAGGGGGAAAAAACGAAGTACCATTACAATTGACGCCTTTATTTCTACACTTGATATCAGTTAATTAAAAAGCACAGTTTGCTGCATTCCTTGACATAAAGAAGCCAGGATTCTGGTACATATTTTGCCTGCGTGCTTGTGTGTGCTCAGTCATGTTCTAATCTTATGACCCCATAGACTGTAGCCCACCAGGCTCCTCTGTCCATGGAATTCTCTAGGCAAGAATACTGCAGTAAGTTGCCATTTCCTCCTCCAGGGGATCTTCCCAACCCAGGAGTCGAACCCGTGTCTCCTGTGTCTCCTGCATTGGCAGGTGGATTCTGTACCACTGAGCCACCTGGGAAGCCTCTGTACTTTTAGAATAATATAACAGAAAGATCACATCAGTTTCCTCCTTCTTAAAATGGGGATCACAGTAGTACCTACTTCACAGAGTTCTTAAGAAGATTAAATAGATTGATATTTGTGAAGTATTCAGAAAAGCGCCTGGCCATTAAGAAGCACTTGCAAGGGTTTGACTGATAGAAAAGAGATGGAACTGCAATCATGCTAACCAGGGTCTAAGGAAGCCATATGAAACAAGACAAAATGCCAGATGAGACCACACAGAAACCTTTCATTAGAGATTTACAATTCAGGAGTTTGAGTAATCATCTGTCCTTCAATTCAACTCTGCCTGACACATCACGTAGTAATAAAATTGTGTAAAATGCCATGTCTTCCTTGAACAGCTATGACTGTACCAGAGGGAAGATGGTTCACAATAGACTGATACTCAGAGAAACAATTTCTCATTTAAACACCCCCAAATACATGGGACAAACCCATAGTTTTCTTTTCAAGCTCCATTACTGTCTTGGCTATTCAACTGGTCTCCCTGACCAATTATGGGCTTCCCCAGTGGCTCAGATGGTAAAGCGTCTGCCTGCAATGCGGGAGACCCGGGTTTGATCCCTGGGTCAGGAAGATCCTCTGGAGAAGGAAATGGCAATCCACTCCAGTACTCTTGCCTGGAAAATTCCATGGACGGAAGAGCCTGGCAGGCTACAGTCCATGGGGTCGCAAAGAATCGGACATGACTGAGTGACTTCACTTTTCCTGACCAATTATACACTATAATCATGTGGAAATCTTTATTCTTATGTCCTAACTTGTGGTTTATAATATTAAAAGTGCACTTACATCCCAGTTCAGGGGAGTCACTTTTTACTCGGTTGTAAGGAAAAGTGGGGGTAAGTGAACAGAACAGCCTCTCTGCTGTAGGAGTGATCAGTCTCTGGAAACCATGTAAACACTCGCTGGGGAGTTGCTTTAGGATTCTGGACCACAAGGTGCTGAAGAGATGATCTGTGTCATCCATCTTTTTCCTCCCCTTCACCCGGTCCTGAAAGGTCTCAGTATATATTAATCTCAAATCCCTTGGACAACAAGGAGATCAAACAACTCAATCCTAAAGGAATTCAATCCTAAATATTCATTGGAAGGATTGATGCTGAAGCTGAAGCTCCAATACTTTGGCCACCTGATGTGACTCATTGGGAAAGACCCTGATGCTGGGAAAGATAGAGGGCAGGAGAAGAAGGGGGTGACAGAGGATGAGATGGTTGGATTGCACATGAGTTTAAGCAAACTCCAGGAGATAGTGCCAGACAGGGAAGCCTGGTGTGCAGCAGTCCATGAGGTTGCAGAGAGTCAGACACGACTTAGTGACTGAACAATACTTTTTAACTCACCGAACTCTCCATCTTGAGATTCTTTGGCTTTCACTTCAATTGGTTATGAGGTAAAGAAGCAGAGATCTAGATCTAGGCAGTTAGGGAAAACAGCACTTCATCACCTAACAGGATTCCAGATTTTCCTATCCACCACACGACCTTTGTACATGTCCAGAATGTGAAATTAAGGATTATAACATGGCCTGGATTGGAGGGGAGTTTGGGAGAGAATGGATACATGTATATGTATGGCTGAGTCCCTTTGCTATCCACCTGAAATTCTTACAACACTGTTAATCAGCTATACTCCAATGTAAAATAAAGAAAGCTTAAAAAGAAAAAAAAAAGATTATAACATGAATTATGAGTTTTTTAATACACACCATTATAAAGTAAGTTTTCTAATATTCTGGTTGAAAAACAAATTAACCAACTTATATTTTCTAAAAGCCCTGGAGGATATAAAATTACTTACAAAGCATTAAAGAATTAACTGGTAACTTTTCCCCATAAGAAAAGGAAGGCTAACATAGAATATTTGGGTATTAGGTATCATAAACAATGAGTTACACATATAATAAGAATAATCGTAATAGTTGGAAAACAAGTAATTCCTCAACTATAAAATCTCAGGTGACTTTATCAAGCAATATGGAATAAAGAAAAGGAATCAGCTGATAAACATTTGCTGACTGATGTCCAAAACTATTCTATATAATTGCTACAAAGAACTGGCACATATGGAAATCAAGCATTGATCTCGAACTATGTTTATAACACTCCAATTCTGTGTCAGACTGAATAAATATATGCATTTCCCATTTTGTAAAGTGGTTTACAAAATGGCTTAAGAGATCTTACCCTCATTTTAACTGAGAGCAGGAAAAAAATGAAACACACGCCCACAGAAGTTTCTCAGCCTCCGTCAATCTCTACTAACTGTCCGTAGCACAAACACCCCTTCCTATCACCACAAGCATGGATTCCCATGCCTTTTCTCAGCACTGTGGTTACAATCAATACTCACCACACACAGCAGGTCAGCTGACAATACCTTACATTTACAGCATTTTTTCCTTGAAGTCCCAGGGCTAACATTATTCTCCCCAGCCACAAATCCAAATCCAAGTGTTTTGGCAGTGAAGAAATTATGTTTTAAAAAACTATCATCTTTTTCACAAATACACTTTTACAAATGCTACAACACGTTGTACGAGACGCTAAATTACCAACCAGTCATCACGTTATCACAGAGCTAGAAATTGCTGGAGAACACTGACCCAGAAACAGCCAACAAAGCCTCCAACGGCCTAATGCTGCCCGTGCAGGCTCATATGGTTAAAAATATGACTTTCAGTGGCACAAGAACAATGTTAATCTGACTTAAATGAGAACATTTCTTGACTCCTTTTATCTCTTTGGACATGCTCGCTAAGTCAAGTTACAGAATTCTTCAGGCTGTGTTTATAATTATCAGACCAAATTTTACAACGTATACCAAAAATTAGGACCAGGGTTTTATTTTAATTATTAAATTAAGACTATAAAATTATGATGTTACAAAATTATAAAATAATTTTACAAAATTGAGACTTTTCTAATTTTAAGGCTCTGAAGCTTAGAAATGCAAAAGATTTCTACTACTATGAATGAGCCGGTGACAACTGGCATATTACACCTAAGGATGCTCTGTGCTGTTCCCTACTTCCACCAGGTGGCCGATCTCAACCAGGGACCTACTGCACACTCCCATCTGCATTTCCTAAGGGGCTTCTATAGATATCACAGCATTTTTTTTTTTTTTGGCTTTCATTCAAGGAGATCCAACCAGTCCTTTCTGAAGGAGATCAGCCCTGGGATTTCTTTGGAAGGAATGATGTTAAAACTGAAACTCCAGTACTTTGGCCACCTCATGCGAAGAGTTGACTCAATGGAAAAGATTCTGATACTGGGAGGGATTAGGGGCAGGAGGAGAAGGGGATGACAGAGGATGAGATGGCTGGATGGCATCACTGACTTGATGGATGTGAGTCTGAGTGAACTCCGGGAGTTGGTGATGGACAGGGAGGCCTGGCGTGCTGCGATTCATGGGGTCGAAAAGAGTCGGACACGATTGAGCAACTGAACTGATTCGGTCATGCACATACCTCGTGATGCTAGTAACATATATAAATATGCCAAATTATTGTTTTTCACTTCACTGACAAAAGCTTCATTTCTTGCTTCAGAGCTTGTGTAAATAAACCACTAGGACAAAGCTGTGCTTGCAATATATGCCTGTTTATTTCTGATGTTTACTGACTTTATTTTCTTGGCAAAAAGTGATCCAGCTTTAAAGATGCCAAACTATATTGAATCCTGTGCCTTGGGTGAGCTAGTAGCAAAGGCAAAACACGAGTTATCACTGTGCTGAATTAACACTGGCTATCACCAATCTTCAGAATCCAAACCAAGGACCACAGACTAGAACTCATAGTGAGGGGCCCATGTAGCTGAAAAGCAGGTCCAGAATCCTTGCACTTGAATGTTGGATTTGCTAACAAAGATATGAATAACGCTGTACTGTTGCTGCCTCAGAAAGAACACAAAACTAATTATTTTTAGCACAAAACATGAAACGATATTCTGTCTATAGAACAGGACAAGGCCTCAATATTCATCCTAGTTGTCTTTCATGCTCAAGTGAAAAAGGCTTATTTTTCCTCTCCTGGTTATCTTCTGAAAACAGATCAACTTCATTTTAATCAATGTACCATTTCACTACCATCATTGCAGAGTGTCTGTGAATCACTCTACAGGTTAAGATTCAGTTTAATAACAAAACCAATTGTGAAATAATCTGCAAATTGTTGCTGCAACTCAATTCTTAATAGTTTCCAATACAATCTTCTAATGAAGTGACATTACTTAAAATTACTAGCAAATATGAACAGACTCAGAAACCTAGTAATCAGCCAGCTAACAGGTGTTGAAATCCCAAAAGAGAGAAGTATCAGATAATCACTTTATGTCTGACACCTCAAGTAGCTTTAATATCCATAATTCTAATCAACTTAACTGCAATTCAAAATGATCAGTGCCAATGGTTTCTTCTCATTGACTACCTTTAAGCAAAAATACAATTTCTTGCTTTCCATAAAATTTTCTCTGACCTCTTCCAACTTAAAGATTATTTTACTAAGTTGGGTATACAATTCAATATCTTCCTATTACCCCCTATTTCAAAAAAATTAACAAATACCTTATTTCCTTCTGCACTGATCAGCTTCTTAAAAATGAAAACTGTCTTCTTCCACATAAGTACACCTAAAGATGGTATCTAAGTCTTCACAATTCTATTTTTAATCTACTCTAGGTCTGCTACAAACTAAATATCACGAAATGATGGCAAGGTTGGGGCCCGTTGAGAAAGGAGGAGACTACCCATAACTTGAGCAGGTCTCCATCCAGTAACCCTATGCCCTTGACAACCGATCGTAACCCTCTCACCACACTCATAAACAGACGCCAACACCGCCCAGACACCTGCCCTCAGAGGTGCTTTGGTTTGCTTCCTCACATAGAGAAACCAAAAAAAAGGCATTTCCAGTTCCTTAAAGCAAGAACACATTGCCTTCCAGAAACAACAGCGCTGACACGGGTGCCAAGCATCTAATCTACAAGTACTGGTCCTGTTAACTCTTGTATTGCCAGAAGGAATCCCAGGCTACCTCTCCCATTTAGTTACAGGTGCCAGCACCCATTCCAAAGGTGCTGATGTTCAAAAGCCCAGGGAACTTTAAAAGCGCCTCAAAATGCTCCCGTCCCAGGCATCGAAACCTGGGCTCACTTTTCAGAGATTGTTTTAAAATAATAATAATAATAAAGTCTCATTTGTTCCCTTGGCGACCTATAGCATCATCCCGCCCTCAAAGAGGATCAACTCGGCAACATCAAAGTCCCAGAGGGAAATATTTTCGTATCTTTTTGTCTCCCCCCCCCGCCCCACGCCCCCCACCCCCGCCAAAAAAAGCCTCGCTAACACTCCAAACGAGACAGAGAAGGACGGATAACGTAGACAGGTACCACCCCCGCCTCTCCGCACGGCCTCACCCCGCGCACCCCGCTGGCTCCGGGCACCCCAGCGCCCCGCACTCGGTCGAGCGGAACCGGGACGGGCCGGGCCCGTCGGGCGCGCCCGCCGCGAAGTTTGCCGCCCGCCGCCGCGCCCCGGGGCGCCGTCCGGGATTGCGGGGCGGCCCGGCGGAGAGACCTTGTCCGGCGGGGGCGCACCCCTCCCCGGAGACCCGCTCCCCGCGGCGGGTGGACGCCCCCCGTCCCCACCCCCCGGCGCCCGGCCCGAGCCTCCGCCCCCGCCAACCCCCGG
>NW_011494846.1:972286-976796 GCF_000754665.1 Bison bison bison | reverse complement strand
CTTTCTCCTCTCTGGCGCTGTGCCCTCAACATGGAAATTCACTGAAGAGAGGAGAAAGCGGTGCAAACAGATAAAGTGTGGAGCAACTGGTCCCGGTGCATCTGTTGCGAGCTGCCGCAGAAGCCCGGCGCTGCCAAGAGGCTCCGGCGCCCCGCCGCCTCCCGCCCTGACCGAGCTGCGCCTCGACGGGTCTGGGCTCGCTCCACCCAAATCCGTATGTTTCGTGGGGGGCTCCAGTAAGAGAAGAGAGAAGGGGGCTTCGTGTTTTTTGGTGTGTGTTTTTGTTTTTGTTTTTTTAATTTAAACACTGGATACACTTGTAACCTCACGCTAAAACAACTTGGAGGCTGTCCTTGTGAATCTCTGCTGCTGCTACTGTTCGGCTACTGGCCGTGACCGCTTAAGCGCCTACCTTGAGCGCGGGCTCGCTCGCTCTCTCTGTGCCAAGCCCCCGAGCCGTGCACTGTAGGTCGTGGTGCTCCGGGGAAGATGAAAGGGTGAGGCTGACCTTGGCACCTGGTAGGCATCGTCTCCTATGGAAATTCTTGGAGAGGGAGGGAAAAGTACTAGCACGGTCACAGTAATACTTCCTCTGAAGGACAGAGCTGGAGGACAGCTACCACCGGGGTGAGTCATCACCCCATCCTATGTTTTCCTGAAATATCAGTGATTAAACCGAGGACCTACAGTGTCTTCGTTTAGACCCCGGGGAACGCGGCATTTATTTTCTGGCACTTGTGAATCACCAAAGGAATGTCAATAACATAATAAAACCCCAGGGTAGCTGATGTTTTCTGGATTTGCTCCCTATCTGAGAAGCCATAAAGGAAAACAAGGTTATTACCAATGGAAGCCACACATTTTAATTAATGAAAATAGAAGATTCATTTTAGGGTGAATAGAAACAGCCTGTTCCTCAGAACAACTGGCCTCTTTCCTGTACTGGGAACATTGGTGATTCCAGACGAAGTCCAGAGACAAGGACTTCTCACAGGCTCTTAAGCAGTCTGACAGTATTTGTCAAAATTTTAAATGTACATCCCTTTCTCCTGGCTAGCTCAATTCTCAGAAATTTGTCATGCGGAAATACACAAGTGTAGAATGATAGATTTACAAGGATGTGCATTCCAGCAATTATTTATTAGCAAAAAATTGAAACAACTTGTTTGTCCATCAGGTAAATAAGTTGGGCACACTCATACCATGTAGTCCAAAGTGACTTGTTCAGTAAGTGCAAAATGCTCACCAGATTCCAAACACTTGGAACAATAACCCCCCAAAAGTATTGCTACTGCTAAGTCGCTTCAGTCGTGTCTGACTCTGTGCCACCCCACAGACGGCAGCCCACCAGGCTCCCCCATCCCTGGGATTCTCCCGGCAAGAAGACTGGAGTGGGTTGCCACTTCCTTCTCCACTGCATGAAAGTGAAAAGTTAAAGTGAAATCGCTCAGTCATATCTGACTCTTAGTGACCCCATGGACTGCAGCCTACCAGGGTCCTCCATCCATGGGATTTTCCAGGCAAGGGTACTGGAGTGGGGTGCCATTGCCTTCTCCGCCCAAAAGTATAATATCTCATTAATAATCCTTATATTGATCACATGGTGAAATAACATTTTTAATATATGGGGTCAAATAAAACATATTAATTAAAATTAGTACAGTTTCTTTTCACTTTAACATGCTTACTAAAAAATTTTAAATTATGTAAGTGGCATATTGGACTGCTCTGTTTTAGAGCTAGTGTTTATGCTAAAAATCAGCAGGAAATCCAAAGTTAACTTTTAGTTAAAACAAGATATAATTTTCACATTAATGTTTTCATACATGTGTCATAGCAATTTATGTTAAATATTTTTTACTTATTGAAAATGTTAAACATAGACAAATGTTAGAGATAAAACTAGCTCATTTGTTTATATTTTAGAAAGACTTTACCACAAGCACTAAAGTTCAATTACCTGGGCCTGAATCCCAGCTCTCCTACGTATCAGCTATATGACCCAGGCAAGCAGTTTAATACATCTGGTCCTCAGTTTCCACATTTGTTAAGTGGGTCCCATAATAGTACTTACCTCACTGAGTTATTTTGAGAACGAGATAAGTGAATGTGTGGAAAACTCTAATTATGATGTCTGATCATATACAATGCTGAATAAATTTTAACTATTTTTTTTATTATACTTTGTCAGATCTGTCACTATTCTATTAATCTTCAATTCTGGTTAGTCTAAATTTGTCTGGTTAGTCATAACAAATCTTTTCATCTTCCTTTAAGTAAGCTGATTGGCACTGTGACTGAGACATGAAATTTAACCCTCCTCACCCCTGAACTGGTTATAAAATTACTATCAAAATCAAGGAGATATTTTAATCCATTTAAAAATAAACAAAAATGTTCAGTTACATCATCAGTCGTATGTTTCAGAGTCTCCAAAAGATGCTCAATTAACATTCTCAATTCCTTTATCAGAGTGAATCTCTTGGAGAAAGAAAGATCCAACCAGATGACAAGAATGTCACCTAACTTGAAATGAGCTCTGTGCATCAATTCCTTCATCACTGGGAATTTCTTGGAGACATAAAAAAAATCCAACAAGCAACAGGAATGTCACCCAGCTTGAAAGGAGCATTTTGTGTAAAGTGTTGGTTGACGAAAGGCTATGCATCCCCAAATGGCTCTAGTCAGGTTTCCTACCAATGCCAAAGTGAAAGTGTTAGTCACTTAGGCATATCCAACTCTTTATGACTCAGTGAACTGTAGCTCGCCAGGCTCCTCTGTCCATGGAATTCTCCAGGCAAGAATACTGGAGTGGGTAGCCATTCCATTCTCCAGGGGATCTTCCTAACCCAGGGATTGAACTTGGGTGTCCCACACTGCAGGCGGATTCTTTATCATCTGAGCCACCAGGGAAGCCCATCAAATGTCAAACAGACCCATAACTGCTTACAGGAGGACTAATTTTTCATTGCAATCCATTCCACAAAGATAAAATGAATTTTGAAATTCAGTACTTGAAAGTAGCAATGTATTTACTGAGCTATCTGACATATCAACCTCAGTGTGAGAAACTGGCTGCTGATTAAAGAAATGTATCCTGTAAAAATCCTGGAGGATACAGGCAAAAGTAGATAGGATTGAGAAGTACTGTCCATTTTATCATTTCTTAGCTCTGGTGTGTATTGTGCAGCCCAATTAAAAATATATACATATTCTGTGCCAGTGGGGAAAATGGCAGGGAAACAGAGAGTTAAACAAATACATCATAGTTCTTTGCCAAGAGCTCCCTATGGAGAGATTCCACATGATGTCTCAGCCAAAAGTATAATTTGATATCGACCAGATCCCATTAAAGTTAACTTTTGATGTGCTTTAATCTGGTTTAAATAAGTTTTGTTTTAAATCAATTAATTTGGAGCTGTGTTTAAAAATGTCACAGTGTAAAGATGTTGCTTCCTTTTTTTGAGTCATTAATAGAGCCTCACACCTCTTTTCAGGGTTCCCTGGTGTCAGACTTTACCCACACTCATAGCTTATCTCATTCCAGTGGCAAAAAGTGTGTCAGAATATTAACCAGTTCAACATGATGTTTTAAATTCATAGGTCATTTACTTATTGATCCCTGACATAGCTCTCAGCAGACTGGAAATGATTTGTTTCTCATTTCCTCGCCTATAAATTGAGGGTACTGAAGGCTGCTCTTGTTAGCGGCAAAGGATTTCCTAAGTCTAAATTAGATCGTTCAGTAAAGCTCATTGATCAAAGGTTCTGTGCAACTCTAATGCTGTAACACTTTTGAAGTGAAAGACTAGAATTGGTGTCAAAAGGAAACCCTGTGCTGTACACATCATTAGAATAGTAAAATGATGTGAAAGGCCTTCTTTGTGACTAGCTCTTTTGAACATTATAAACGAAGAACTCTGTGCCATCAAAGCCATGGATATTGTGACCAGACAGGCTCTCCGTGGATGAGGCACACAACACAGGGAAGGAAAGATGGCTCGGGACCCTTCCACTGAAACCTCACCCTCACTCTGAGAGCTTACCTTGCTCTGCTAGACAGGCATAGATGACCGGAAGTACCCACTTGTAGGCTTGTTTACTGTGGCCAGACAGGGTAGTTCAAGCAGAGGGGAGAGAGACAAACTCTGCTCAGTAGGGTGGCAGAACCCCAGACAAAGGGCAGGATAGAGTGACCAGGTAAAATACAGGACATGAAATCTGGGGGACATGCCAGTACTTTACTCCTTGGAAGGAAAGCTATGACCAGCCTAGAGAGCATATTAAAAAGCAGAGACTACTTTGCCAACAAACGTCCGTCTAGTCAAGGCTATGGTTTTTCCAGGAGTCACGGACATGAGAGTTGGACTGTAAAGAAAGCTGAGTGCCAAAAACTGATGCCTTTGAACTGTGCTGTTGGAGAAGACTCTTGAGAGTCCCTTGGACAGCAAGGAGATCCAACCAGTCCATCCTAAAGGAAATCAACCCTGAATATTCATTGGAAGGACTG
>NW_011494846.1:952014-972186 GCF_000754665.1 Bison bison bison | reverse complement strand
AGCAAGGAGATCCAACCAGTCCATCCTAAAGGAAATCAACCCTGAATATTCATTGGAAGGACTGATGCTGAAGCTGAAGCTCCAATACTTTGGCCACCTGATGTGAAGAGCTGACTCATTGGAAAAGACCCTGATGCTGGGAAAGATTGAAGGCAAGAGGAAAAGGGGACAACAGAGGATGAGATGGTTGGATGGCATCACCGACTTGATGGACTTGCATTTGGGTGAACTCTGAGAGTTGGTGATGGACAGGGAGGCCTGGCGTGCTGCAGTCCATAGGGTCGCAAAGAGTTAGACACGACTGAGTGATTGAACTGAACTGAACCGATACGAAAACATTTTTATGTGTTTATCCTAAGTTCAAATCTAACTGGGTGTCCTCTATCTGTATTTGCTAAATCAGGCAACATCAGGTACAGGAGCAGCTCTGGGAAAGAATCTATTCTAGTGGCAAAGCAAGATCTCTCAGTGACGCGATGGTCAGTGCTACTAATGGCGGTGCCCACGAGTCGTCCTCGAAGGAAGTGAGGGCCAATGTGAGGGCGCTCACGGGGAGGAAGAACAGTTATTAGAACAGGGAACAAGATCGAGGCTACACTAACAAGAGTGAGCTGACTGTGAGTTCCAAAATAGTGGGTGGCAAGTGTGCTTCTCCGTGTTTCTGCCTCCATACCATTCCCAGAACCCGACAGTCCAGAGAACCCGGAGGTGTATCAAATTTCCCAACAGGAGGTAGAGGCTTAAAAAAGCCACCCTTCAGCTTCTAATCGTAAATGAGGCTATCTCCCCAATTAGCAGCTTTTTGCACATCCCTCTGGTTGATGGAGAATGGATTTGTGGTGAGCAAGATGAAAACAGGGAAACTCACATGTGTATCAGTTTACTAGAGCAAGTGGCAGATGATTTTGAGCTGGACTGGGTGGGTGGTGACAGATGAAATGGCGAAAAGTAAAAAGATTAAAGAGGCATTTTAGAAGAAGAACAGAAACCTCTTCAGAAGGTTTCCTCCAGGTCATGGAGGAGAGGACTGTGCCAAGAATGCCTTCTAGGTTTCTGGCCATGAAAGGTTCTGTGCTGAGGGAGGTCACCTGAGCCAATTAGATTCTCTCTCTTGAAAGAAGAGTGGGGGACGAGTGGGTGGAAGTGGACAAAGCTGGGATATATGATGCACAGCCAATGCAGACCACCATGTTCATCCCAGGGCCAGAGAAGGACAAGCTACTGCAAACAGAGAAACAGACATCATTGTGTGACCTGCTAAGAGACTAAAGCCTCACGGGCTTGCTTTCTGCTGTCTGAATACATCAAGTCTATTCCTGTCTGAGTCCCCTGCCCAGATCTCCTTCCCTCGTGTCTTTCGGCCACCCACTAAAGCGTCACCCACTCAAAGATGGCTTTCCCGACCAATCTGCAAGAACACCCAGTTTCTCATCATCATATCAGCATCCTCTTTTAATATTTTCAAAACGCCACCTTCTAAAACTGTTGTTCATTCGTATGTGTGTCTCCCACCACCTCTGCCTCTAGAATGCAAGCTTCCAGACCACAGGGACTTGCCTGGCCCTTTCAGACTGACCACCTTCCACCTCTAGAACAACACCGGCATGGCCGGACACTCAGCGAACACCTGGTGAGCCGGTTCTGATCTGGCCGGCTTCCCAGTGCCGGGTTCTAGCTCACAGAGATCCAGCCATAAACTGCTTTCTACCCTTGGCTGCTGTAAAATCGCCACATCCTCATAAGAATCTTTTCTTTTCCTTGATCTTATTTGAGTGACTTCTTGACCTTACCAACAAAAGGGCTGTACCAGAATACACATAGAAATCTAAGTCAGTAGAGGGCTGGACAAAGACCAGGAAAGGTGCCAAAAAGATCAACCTCTAATAAAAAGAAAAGCCACAGCTTTTTGTGAAAAAAAATTAGGACAGATACATCAAGGGAAGAATACTCCACTAAGACACTAGCCTGTCTTACTGCTGACGAATATTAGCTAATTCAAAGGTTTTATTCCTTCCATGTGCAATCTCTGAGCAAGGCCAGGGATCCAGAGATGAAGAAGGGGCAGCCCAGCTGTGAGGGAAGGCAGCGTGCACAGGGCAGATAAGAGTCTCGGTAATGGTAGCATGGGAGATTCCCAGGTGGCGCTAGTGGTAAAGAACCTGCCTGCCAATGCAGGAGACACAAGGGACTCGGTTGGTTTCCATCCCTGGGTCGGGAAGATCCCCTGGAGTAGGAAATAGCTACCCACCATAGCAACCCACTCCAGTCTCCTTACCTGGGAAAATCCCATGGACAGAGGAGTCTGGCAGGCTGCAGTGCATGGGGTCCCAAAGAGTCAAACACGACTGAGCACACCCGTAGCACAGGTGGTGAGCCTTCTGTAGCAGTCTGCAGATCAGGCTTCAGGTACTGACAGCCACCAAGGAGGTACTGCTGCTGCTAAGTCACTTCAGTCGTGTCCGACTCTGCGTGACCCCATAGACGGCAGCCCACCAGGCTCTCCTGCCCCTGGGATTCTCCAGGCAAGATCACTGGAGTGGGTTGCCATTTCCTTCTCCAATGCGTGAAAGTGAAAAGTGAAAGTGAAGTCGCTCAGTCGTGTCCGACTCAGCGACCACATGGACTGCAGCCTACTAGGCTCCTCCACCCATGGTATTTTCCAGGCAAGAGTACTGGAGTGGGCTGCCATTGCCTTCTCCGCCAAGGAGGTAAGTTTCCCATTATCTTGAGATAATGAAGGAAGGAGGTCATTGCAGGTAGAGGAAGCAGCAGATGCGAGGCGCTAAAGATGCTGAGCCAGGGTATCAAGTTCTGAGCCCTTGATTCAGTGTGGCCAGAATTCAGGGTGTTCAAGAGCCAGTGACAGAAAGGATACTGAGACAGTAGCAAAGACCAGACTGGATGGACTTTTGTAAGGAAAAATCATTTTCTTTAGTAAATAAAACCCAAGACAATAAAATCTAGTCCTGGAAAAAAAGTCTTGCCTGGTGAACAGGAACTCACAGAGCCTGTGTTCCCTTCTGGATTTTTCCCACCTCCTGGCAACTCTCAATACTAACAAGCCTCAGGGGGACCCTTGTTCTTCCAAGCTGGAGAGCTGGGACTTTATTTTCTAGCTGACCACACACACAAACACACATACACATCCTTTCTTGAATGCTATTTGACATTCTCCATGAGACTGCCTTCAAAAGAGCTGAGCAAATATTAAAGCCGCGTGTGATTATTAATGAAGTGCATTGGAAGTTAAGAGGCCGGCTGGTCCCAGTCCAGGTTCCCATGGATGGATATCCAGTGTCGCCAAGACCAGCGCCATTGTCAGCCTCCTCAATGACAGCTTGCCAGAGGAAGGCGGCGAGCCAGGAATCCTCCAAAAGCTGCCTGTTGTGTAGGCTGCCGGGGATCACAGCATCACAAGGGGCTTCAATTCACGCATTTAACAGGAAAGACATTCATTAGAACAGTTTGATTTTCATGAAAACAAAACCTGTTGCCTGGGAGGTACTCTGTCCTCTCAGAAACATTACGGAGGAAACCCGGGGTAAACTTTTTCCTCTGCTTTCTGGCAATTTGCCACATTCTGTCAATTCCATCTTTGTATTTAAATTTCAAACCCACCCTCCTGCTTCACTTTCATTCTCATAATTGTAGTAAGGACTTTAGTATATTTTTATCTGAAATATCATAATAGCGTTTTAACTGGTCACGTGATTGTCGGTCTCCCCTTAGCATCACTCATCATTGGACTCATTGTTTCTGGCTCCATCTTCCTAAAGCAGTGCTTTGAACATGCCATGCTCTGCCCCTGAGCTCTCTGTAACTCCCCGCTGTCTACAGAGAGACATCCTTGCCCAACTCTCACTCTCTGTGCTCTGGCGCTAACTCACCTTTCCCACTGTAACGCCTACTACTTCGTCTTCATATTGCAGCTGAACTAAAACATACTGTCCTTCTGTAGTGACAGGTTTATTCAGCTTAAAGTGCCCTTTTCTCCAACTTTCCCCACCCTTCAGTGCTGACTTCAGATGCCCACACTTCACTGAAGCAATCTCTCATCCTTTGGTGGGGATGGACTCGCCTAGTAGCTCCCATAGCCCGTGACCTCACATCTCTCTTATAGAGCTAATCCCCTGGCATTTTGTGCCAGAGTGGTATTTGCATGCATGCCTGTGTGTATGGTGGGTGAGCAAGCTCAGTCGCTAAGTCGTGTCCTACTCGTTTGCAACTCCATAGACTCTAGCCCACCAGGCTCCTCTGTCCATGGGATTTCCCAGGCAAGAATACTGGAGTGGGTTGCCGTTTCCTTCTTCAGGGGATCTTCCCAACCCAGGGATCGAACCCACATCTCCTGCATTGGCAGGAGGATTCTGTACCACTAAGGCACAAGGGAAGCCCGGTATTTTCATATGTCAAGAATAAAAACTCCCAAACCACAAAGTGCGTGTCTTCTTTTGAATCCCTCATAGCCCCTAGCATGGCCTGTCTCTCCCTAGCCTAGTGTCTCGCCCTCGCTGGCAGTCTGTCTGTTGATTTAATGACGTTAAGTATTTGCTCCCACATAGAATTCCCAGCCCAGGTGTAACTTCATGTGGCATTGTGTTTAGTTGTCAGACAAGAGTGCCCACCGAGGATTTGTTTCATTTTTCTGTTTTGTGCGGGAGGAGGTGGTTGGCTGTTGGGGGTTTGGGGCAAAAGCAGACTGAAGAGGTGCCCATTTGTAAAACATGGGCTGGAAATCAACTAAACCCCTGCCCTGAAGGGGCTCTTTCTGGCACAGAAGCCCAGCTTTGGCTCTGCAATCTGCGCTTCCTTTCCTGCGTCCCTAATTACTCACGTGGGCTCCTTTGTTGGGGGGTTTTTCCATCTTGGACCTTTGCCCTGCTTAACAGCCCAGAACACCCTAGCGCTAGCAACACATTTGTTTTGTCAGCTTTTACTCCGAAAGGATTTTATAGGATCAATTTGCTTAGGCAAACTTTTAATTTGGTTTTGTTTTCTCTTCAGGGACTTTATTTGTAAGAACTGAAACGCGTGTGTGCAAAATCGGATGATTAAAGTGCTTGAAATGCCAGGGAGCAGAAAGACAGCTCAGTCTCAGGGGGCGCCGAGACGAACTAGCGGCATACACCCCAGATGTTCATCTGGACTGTTTGCACGTTTGCAGCGGCAAAATGTGCAGTGGTTACAGTACCTGTATCTACGTCCTTTCAGGCTGCTATAACAAAAATACCATATACTGAGTGGCTTCAACAACAGACATTTGTTTCTTGTAGTTCTGGAAGCTGAAAAGTTCAAGATCAAGGTGCCAGCAGATTCCTCTTGGCAAGGGCCCACTCCCCAGTTTATAGATAACCATCTGTTTGCTCTAACCTCACATGGCAGAAGGAGAAGAGCTATCTCTGGGGTCTCTTTTATAAGAGCACCAATCCCATTCATGAAAGTTTCACCCTCATGATCTCAGCATCTCCCAAAGGCTCCACCTACTAATACCATCAGATGGGGGCAGAAGGTTTCAATGTAAGAATTTGGCGGGCGATGGTGAGGGAGCTGGTGCACAAGCATTCAGACCACAGCAACTTAGAGCAGGTAAGACACCTTCAACTAACAGGAAGGAAATAATGATTAAAAGTCGTCCTGGGACTACTCTGGCGGTCCAGCGGCTAAGACCCTGCGCTTCCAGTGCAAGGGGCACAGGTTAGATCCCTGGTCGGGGAGCCAAGATCCCACATGCCATGGGGGCATGGTCAAAAAAAAAAAAAGTTTTAATAAAAGTAGTCCAAATAATTGTGTTTATTTCATCAAACAAGACATCTAAAGGAAGGTACACCTATAGGAAGGTAGTTCTAACATCAGCAAAGGATAGGACTCTTGCTGTCTCCTTGCTCTCCTCTCCCAGTAATTAGCAGGGTCCCCAAATGACTGGCATGACTGCAAGTATCACGTCTTCACACAACCACATCCAAACAGGAAGAAATGGGGTGTGACAAACGGCCTTTCTCATCCTGCTGCTCCTTTTCATCAGAGAGGAACTTTTTCCCAGAATTCTTCAGTAGCTTGTCTTGGTGGACTGAACTGGGTCACATATTCATCCCTGGACCAATCACTGTTAAAGGGAAATCCTGAAGTCCTGATTGGTGTAGGCCAATGACATCATTTGCAGGAGCTGGGCAGCTTGTCAGATAAAAAAAGAAATGGGTTCTGAGAGCAAGAAAAACAGGGCATGGTTATCGAGTAGGCAGCCCACTTTACCTGCCAAGTGCTGTACACGGCTCTTCATCTTGTTCAAAATCAAGAACGTATTTTTTGTGGATAATCAATCAGTACTAATAAGAGTGAAAGGATTTCTCATTACTCCAAATCAAATATTAATAACAGCCCACTGTTATTTTTATTGTTGTTATTATTATCGGCATCATCAAACAGGATGATGATAAAGAACAGAATCTAAAAGACCAAGACTGTCTTCCCGCTTTAAGCTATAGTTTGTTTTATTGTCCTGGGTATTTTTATACAGGGTTACTGAAAACATTTATCTTATGTTTACTTGAATTAAGCTGAAATACTATCACTATTTATTCTTTTCACATCAATTGCTAAATTAAATAGTGGCTTATGTATAATTACTGGGCCTGGAGGCTTATCCCAACCTGTGGGAAAATTCCTCTCCATCTGTATGTCACTGTGAGTTTTCATTCAAACTGAGTCACCCAACCTTTGACCCTTCCTGCTAGTCCAGCCACAGCTGTCATTTACCTTTTACCACTGCTTCCCAGGATACTTCCTGCTAGCCTTTCTTCCTCAGTGGTTCTGTCTCACCTCAAATTTATTTCCTTTATTTTTGCGTGGGTGGCTCTTCCTCTGTGTCCTGCATTCACTGCCACGTTCTTCTGAACACATTGCAATCTGACGTTGCCCACAGACACAGACATTCCCCCAAGGAAAGCCGTCAAGGTTACAATTCCAGTGTAAGACTGCAAATATCAGAGTCTTCTTTGAAGCTGTGCTCCACTTTGAACCTTTCAAGAAACAGTGATGGAACAGACAGAGCAGTTGAACAATTCAAGGAGGACGAAAATGCCAGGGAACAGAAAGATAGTTCAGGCTCAGCAGAAACTCAGAAGACCTTGGACCAGATGACTGCCCTTATTGTAAAGAGACAGGGGAACCTCAGAGCTGTCGGAGGTCTGTTCTAGGAGGCTGGTTTAGTGAATAAGAGAACGGCAGGGGAATGGTGATGGCGAATTTGATCATACGCTAATTCTGAAGGCTTTTATTGGTCCCCTGTCTTTAAATCAGGCTTCCCAGGTGGTGCTAGTGGTAAAGAATCCACCTGCCAATGGAGGAGATGTAAGAGACGTGGGTTCGATCCCTGGATCTGGAAGATCCCCTGGAGAAGGGCATGGCAACCCACTCCAGTATCCTTGCCTGAAGAATCCCATGGACAGAGGAGCCTGGTGGGCTACAGTCCACGGGGTTGCAAAGAGTCGAACATAACTGAAACAACTGAACATGCACACACGCCTTTAAGTCACTTAATAGGATATTAAGGTTTATCCCTGCTCTCCCATCTTTCTCCATAGCCTGCTGCTACCCACACTCTTCCTAACTAGATTTAACAGTGAAGCAGAAATGGCATGTGGAATACCTGAGTTTCTCCTATAAAAAAGAATCCCTCTAACTTCAAGCAAGATCTCTCTGCAAATTTAGTTGCCTTGAAATCCTCTGATAATACATAATGAAGAATGAGACAGGCACTATTTCGTGGACATGCTTGCATATTATTTCAGTTTCTCTCTCATAAATTCCCAAATCCCCAACCAATTTTATTGCCTGCTCCATCATTTTCTTCTATTTAATACTCCTGCAACGCCATCTATGCAGTCTGACCTACCTCTCCCCCTAGATTCAAAAGTAATAAATATGGAGTTTAAGAAAAGACTGTCTTTCTGTGTATGCAGATGGCTCAGACTTTGTCCTTGCTAGGCCTTCTGTATCTGAGTGACGGGATTCATTGGAGAGCCCCAGCTCGGGCATATGTGGCAGCTGCACCCTAAGTGTGCCTTCTTTTCCTGTATATTAGCTCAGCTGGTAAAGAATCCACCTGTAATGCAGGAGACCCGGGTTCAATTCCTGGGTCAGGAAGATCCCCTGGGGAAGGGATAGGCTACCCACTCCGGTATTCATGGGCTTCCCTCGTGGGTCAGATGGTAAAGAATCCCCCTGCAATGCGGGAGACCTGGGTTCAATCCCTGGGTTGGGGGAGATCCCCTGGAGGAGGGCATGGCAACCCACTCCAGTATTCTTGCCTGGAGAATCCCATGAACAGAGGAGCCTGGGGGGCTACAGTCCACAGATTCAAAAAGAGTCGGACATGACTGAGTGACTAACACACACCTGTAAAATAAGGAAGATTAAAAGTTTCCACCTCATGAGATTTTTGAGAAGATCACAAAAATTAACATATGAAAAGCCTTCAAAGTTTTACATAGGTAGCCATAGGGGCCTATGGATTCTTTTTGGTTTTTTTCCTCTCTTTAACAGCTTTATTAAGGTGTAATTCACATATTCACCATTCACCCAGTTCACCCATTGTATGAATCAGTGTATTTACGGAGTTGTGCAACTATCATGACACTCAATTTTAGAACATTTTTATCACCCAGAAACACCATGCTCTTTAGCGATCACCCTGTCCCCTCACATCCCACCCCCAGCCCAGGGCAATCACTAATCTGCGTCTGCCTGTGTAGCTCTACCTGCTCTGCACATCTCGTATAAATGGAACCACACACCACGTGGTCTTTTACGACTGGCCTCTTTCAGTTGCAGCATAGTGTTTTCAAGATCCGTCTATGTTGTAACACATGTCAGTGCCTTGTTCCTTGTCATTGCTAAATAATATCCCTTTTTATGGATATCTTCATTTATCAATTAATGGACATTTGTGTTGTTTCCACATTTTCACTATTATGAAAAAATGCTGGTATAAATATGCATGTGCGAGTTTTTGTGTGGATGTACGTTTTCATTCCCTTTGGGTATAAACCCAGGAGTGGAATTGTTAGTTCATTTTGTAGCTCTAAATTTAATCAAACCGCCAGACTGTGATCCAAAGTAGCGGCACAATTCTTCATTCCCATTTGTAATGCATAAGCATTCCGGTTTCTCCACATCTCTACCAACATTTGCTGTTTTCTGACTTTTGGTTTCTAGCCATCCTTAATGGGTGGGAAATGGTATCTCTTTGATTTGCATTTCCAGATGGTTGGATGGCATCACCGACTCAATGGGCATGAGTTTGAGTAAACTCTGGGAGTTGGTGATGGACAGGGAGGCCTTGTGTGCTGCACTCCATGGGGTCACAAAGCGTTGGACAAGACTGAGTGACTGAACTGAACTGAATAACTAAGGATGTAAAGCATTTTTGCATGTGCTTATTGGCCACTGGTAAGCTATGAGTTATTACAAAATACCTCTTGTTGATGCTTCAGGAAACTTACATCACAAGAGAGATTCTGAGAGCAGATCTAGCTCCTACGTTCTCTTGAGATTTTGAAATGATCCAGATTACTCCTACAACTCAGCCCTTGCCAGGTGGGAATACTAGCCATGTTTTTAAACATACCAATCAAAAGAAACTGAAAGAACAGAACAAGTTCATCTTATGTTCAATACTTCTCCTATTTAGCTTACATTTCTACCCAGGCCTCTTCTGTTTCTATGAAAACTCTTTTATTGCAGTATCTCCCCAAGATTACACTTACCGTAATTTGGGTTTTCTCAAATTCTGCTGCCTTGATGTCTTTTTGATGTGTGTAAGCCGTCCCACTGTAAAGTCTTCAAAGATACGGAACATTTACATCTTTCACAATGCACATGGAAGCAGTCTGTACATACTGAATGAGAAGGTCAAAGTCTTCCCACGCCTCAAGAAAGGGCCTCCTTAAACCAGCCAAAGCAGTTTAAACCAGATTTATAAACTTCAACAAGTTAATTCACTTCCATTTCCACACTGGTCAAATGAGATTCATAATTTCTAATTTATGGAGCTCTTGTGGATAGTAAGAAGTTGTATATATAGTATTTGGCACAGTGCTAGTCAAATAATAAGCACAGAATAAAAGTTTTATGCCATTTATGCCAACTTTAAATTATTCTGTCTAAAATCATGTGCATGCTGGCTCTCTAGTCTCCAGGGACCAGTGATACACATGAGGACTCGAGTCAGGGGCTGCCCAAGAATACAATTTGCTGAGAGGTTGAGAAAAAAGAGAGAGAGACTCCAGACCCACAGGGGCCAAGGGACAATGCTGAATTGTCAGAGGCACTTCCAATTCTTAAGGCTTGACCTGAATGAGTCAAGGCAGGAGGCAGAGGCCCTGGGCAATTCAAGGAAGGCCTCAGCCATGTGCACTCCCTGGATGACCTTGGCCTTCCCATCCAGCCTGACCCTCCCTATTTGACCTTGATGGCTACTTCAGTGCTGCTGGGGTTCTCCAAAGCCACAGAAGAAGAATCAAAACAGAACGGAATTCTCCAGCTCTAAAGACGAGGGCTACATCTCAGAAAACAAAATGAAGCATCCGTCAGAGATGCAGTCTGTCATCTTCCACGTTCTTTCCTTTACCAGGGTTTTACAACAAGGGGCTGATAGAAAGAGACTCGAAGGCCCTGCAGATGGTGACTGCAGCCATGAAATTAAAAGATGCTTTCTCCTTGGATGGAAAGCTATGACAAACCTAGGCAGCATATTTAAAAGCACAGACATTACTTTGCCAACAAAGGTCCGCATAGTCAAAGCTATGGTTTTTCCAGTAGTCATGTATGGATGTGAGAGTTGGACTGTGAAGAAGGCTGAGCGCCAAAGAATTGATGCTTTTGAACTGTGGTGTTGGAGAAGACTCTTGAGAGTCCCTTGGACTGCAAGGAGAGCCAGCCAGTCCATCCTAAAGGATATCAACCAGGAAAAGTCATTGAAAGGACTAATGGTGAAGTTGAAGCTTCAATACTTTGGGCACCCTATGCAAACAGCTGCCTCATTAGAAAAGACTCTGATGCTGGAAAAGACTGAAGGCAAGAGGAAAAGGGGGCAGCAGAGGACGAGATAGTTAGACAGCATCACCAACTCAACTGACATGCGTTTGAGCAAACTACGGGAGATAGCGAAGGACAGAGGAGCTCAGTGTTCTGCAGTCCATGGGGTTGCAAAGAGTCGGACACAGTTTAGCTTCTGAACAGCAAAGGCCCAGTGGTCTAGCAGAGTAGTCACTTGCTGCCACCTATGGGTAGGACATTAAAAGTGACCCAAGGGGAAATGGAAATTTCTCTCATCCCTTACATGCATTTAAATGTAATTCTACAGTAAGTACCAAGGAATATTTTTCGCTTATTTGTTGATTTTTATATTATGCAGAAACAAAAGAAAAAAGATTAAAGATAGCTACCAACTCTACAACAAATATCACCAAATCTTCCTGAGAACAGTGATTCACAGATTATGCTATTGGTTTGAAAAATAGATTGATTCTGACTTGTCTAGCCCACCACAGCCTTTAACTGAGAGCAAGTTGAAAAACACACATCAAATTAGGTTAAAAAATTGTCATTGTTCTGATTTAAAATAAGCTCATCAAAACCTATTATAGCAAAAGTCTGTTTGTCATGGTTACCATGGAATTAGGCTCTTCACAATTATTTGAAAATAGTACTTCCACTCCACAGCTCGAAACTTCTGCATACAGAAAGGGAAGAATGGGCAATAATGAGAAAAGCTCAACTGTGTCCTGAAATATTTATACCAGCTTTTCAAATAAGTATAAAACATTTAAGAGTTCTGCCTCCAAAGATATCCTTGAAAAAGATGGGAAATGTAACCTCTGATTCACCAAAAACAGAAACAAAAATATGTTTTGGCTTATCTGGTCTGCAATTTTAGGCAAATTTAAAAGTATAGGGTAGATGAATAGAACAAGAAATCGGGAAATGGTGACTTTAATTGGGGCGATAGAGAAAGAAGATGCTGTGCACACAATTCTTAAAGCATCCATATTTCTGGTTAATATGCCTGTCTCCTAAGTAGATATAAGATATTTGAAAGCAGAAGTAGTATTTTATACTTATATCCACCAAAGGTATTCTGAATGCCTAAAGTTTAGACAATAAATATTTTTAGATATCTAGCCTCCCAAAATTTATTTCCCATCTACTATGTACCAGAGACACAAGCTTGATTTAGAAAAGGCTGAGGAAGGACAGATCAAACTGCCAACATCTGCTGGATCATAGAAAAAGCAAGGGAATTCCAGAAAACATCTGCTTCATTGACTACACAAAAGTCTTTGCCTGTGTGGGTCACAATAAATTGTGGGAAATACTCAAAGAGATAGGAATACCAGACTACCTTATCTGTCTCCTGAGAAACCTGTATGCAGGTCAAGAAACAACATTTAGAACCAAACATGGAACAAGGGACTGGTTCAAAACTGGGAAAGGAGTACATCAAGGCTGTATATTGTCACCCTGCTTATTTAACAGGGTACATATGAAAAGTACATCATGCAAAATGCTGGTCCAGATGAATCACAAGCTGGAATCAAGATTGCCAGGAGAAATAGCAACAACCTCAGATAGGCAGATACCATTCTAATGGCAGAATTAAAGAGCTTCTTGATGAGGGTAAAAGAGGAGAGTATAAAGGCTGGCTTGAAACTAAACATTCAAAAAACTAAGATCATGGATCCAGTCCCATCACTTCATGGCAAATAGAAGGGGGGAAAGCGTAAACAGTGACAGATTTTATTTTCTTGAGCTCCAAAATCACTGTGGATGGTGACTGCAGCCATGAAACTAAAAGAGACTTGCTCTTGGAAGAAACGCTATGACAAACCTAGACAGTGTATTTAAAAGCAGAGATATCACTTTGCGATAAAGGTCCGCATAGTCAAAGCTATGGTTTTTCCAGTAGTCATGTATGGATGTGAGAGTTGGACCATAAGAAGGCTGAGCACCGAAGAATTGATGCTTTCGAACTGTGGGCACAGCTAGGCCTGAGGGCACAACTAGGCCTGTGCACCATGACTGCTGAAGCCCGCATGCCCAGAGCCCATGTTCCACAGCAAGAGAGGCCCACGCACCATGGCTAGAGAGCGACCCTCACTCACTGCACCTAGAGAAAGCCCGTGTGCAGCAAGAAAGACTGGTCGCAGCCATAAATAAATAAACCTGCTTTTTTTTTAAAAGGAAGAGTCCTGACTTCAGCAATGCAGGCCTGATACAAGGCAGGAGGAATAGTATCTTGTTGAACGGATAAGTCCAGATAAGTTCGATTGATTTGGCTAATAAGTTTGGCACAGTTTAGCCTGCCCTGTGGCTTCCCCACTGGCTCAGATGGTGAAGAATCTGCCTGCACTGCAGGAGACTTGGGTTTGATCCCCGGGTCAGGAAGATCCCCAGGAAAAGGGAATGACTACCCACTCCAGTATTCTTGCCTGGAGAATCCCATGGACGGACAGAGGAGCCTGGAGGGTTACAGTCCATCGGATTGCAAAGAGTTGCACACAACTGAGCAACTAACACTTTCACCATCAGCCTACAATACCAAGAAGAGGTGATACATGAAGGCTAAACTTCAGTGCGGTATATTGACAAAATTCAAGCAGATTAGCTGATTACTTCCGGGTGAGGAAGTCAACAACCTCCCCTTTAGGGGAAAAAAAAAAAATAGATTATCTCTTGTTTACAACTGTATCTCTAGCTCTTACAAGAGATACAGCTGAATAAATACCTGTCAGTTCAGTTCAGTCGCTCAGTCATGTCCGACTCTTTGCGACCCCATGGACTGCAGCACACCAGGCTTCCCTGTCCATCACCAACTCCCGGAACTTACTCAAACTCATGTCCATCGAGTCGGTGATGCCATCCAACCATCTCATCCTCTGTCATCTGCTTCTCCTCCCGCCTTCAATCTTTGCTAGCATCAGGGTCTTTTCCAATGAGTCAGTTTTTCACATCAGGTGGCCAAAGTATTGGAGTTTCAGCTTCAGCATCAGTCCTTCCAATGAATATTCAGGACTGATTTCCTTTAGGATGGACTGGTTGGATCTCCTTGCAATCCAAGGGACTCTGAAGAGTCCTCTCCAACACCACAGTTCAAAAGCATCAATTCTTCATAAATACCTATGACTAATATTAATATGATACTCTCCTACTGGAAGCATTATCTGCATATTAGTGAGAATGAGGGCTTCAGAGAGATGGAATGATCATCCCAAGGTCATTTAACAAGAAACTTTGAGTTCCAACTCAAATCGTATCCAAATGGGAGATTTCTGAGGTCCCAACATTAGTCATTAGACCAGACTGTGTTATACTGCTCAGATCTCAGACCCCAGTCTTATCGACACTAGCAAATAAATACACACAAAGAAACTAGTGACTCCAGCCTCTTTACCTGCCTCTGCCCCAAGCCTAGCTCAGTCCACCTTCTGTCTGAGGCTCTCCGAAGGCTTTCATGAGAGTTACTGAGTTATATAACCATCCAGATGAGATTGTCCTTCCATCTGTCAAGGGCCATCAGAGCCCCTGTGCACAGAATTTCAATTTAAGGAGTTTCATGTCCCATCTGGAGCAAGAGGATTCATTCGTACACAAGAGAAAGAGATCACTGTGATTTTAACCCGGTTTTAACAGAAATGACTCAATTCTAGTTTTAAAATTTAAATGACGTTTACATATGGCATGTTCCACACACAGCGAGAATTATCTTGCCAACCATTGTTTTCAAAGTCACATTAGCACAGCAGTAAATGCTCTTTAAAAATAAACCATAAAGACAAGAACTCTCATGGCAGCTTTGTTTGCCCGAGGAGAGAACTTGAAGCTAACCCATAAGTCTATCAAAGGAAATGAGATAAAGAGATTGTGTTATGTTCCAACCATGAAGCTATTAAAAAGGATGAAGTTGATCTACATGTGCCAAGGTGACAATATTTAACATCTACCGATAAATGAAAAAAGTGAAATGCAAGACACTATGCATGTCTCTAATAGTAATGATAACAGCAATAAAGGTCAGTATGTGCAGATCACAAAATCTGGAAGAATAGGCAACGAATTTTAGAGAGTAATGACTCTAGGAAATGACATTATGGGATAATTTCACTTTCGACCTTATTCATCTCTGTATCTTATAAACTTTTATAAGCATTACCTATCGCTTATGTAATTTTTTAATGCTTCTGTCTCATTTTAAATATAAATAGGTATAATAAATTTAAAATTAATAAACTGGAAGTTTTCAACGACAGTTTATACGTCAGCAGAGCATGATCCTTCTAGAGAGTTACCATGTGCCACAAGCATTGTTCATGCTCTTTGGTCCAGTAATCTTTAATACAGAAAACCTTCATCTATACAGATGTCTATTACAGTTCTGTTGTATTAGCAGAAAGCTGCAAACAACCCAAGCGGTTACCAGAAAAAAACAGTGAAATAAAATGCCATTCTCAAAATATTATGCAACCTTTTAATAAGAAGTGTTAGAAGACTATGAAATACCATGAAATCCTTACATTATAATATGAAGGGTAAATGCAAGATATAAAATTATATATTCAAATGTGTGCAGTCAGATGTCTCAATGGAAAATGAACTAGAAAGAAATTTACCAGAGCTGAGAATAATGTTGTTTTGATGGCGGTGCTCGAGTTCATTTTTTTTCCTTGCACATTTTCATAGTTTCCAATTTTTCAATTACCTCTTACTGCCTGCATCATGGAAAATAATGCCATCAGTGCTGTTGATAGGAAATTAAAGACACAGCAGCATTCTTATTACTGGCTTGGTAGAGAAATTCACATTTTTTCTTTTACTCAACTGTCAGGTTCATTCGAAGGAAAAATGAGTTCTCACCCTATGGTTGGCCCTGGCTTCCCCTGTGCTCTGGTGCAAACCCTTCCCAGCCTCTTTGCTCCTTAACTGTGAGATTAGACCACGCCATCAGGCTCAATGAGAAACTGAATAGTTTATGAAAGATGAAATTCCCACAAAAGTAGGTCATTTCTTCTAATGATTAAACTTAGCGTCACGCATGAGCAACCAGTGACTGCTAGAGAGATTGACAGGCCCGTGTCAGGACAACTGAGCTCCAGTTACAGTTCGGACACTTAGTGAGTATTCTTCCTGTCTGTTTTCTAATGGCTCCATGTTTCAACTTTTTCACTTGTGAAATAATTGTGTTGAACTAGAATCTGAATTTTAAATGCAGCCTTTTTCTAAAATGGAAGGAATAGGAAGTACCTTTTGGATTCAAGGATAATATTAGATATCGTTACCTTTATTTGATGCGTAAAGAAATGAATATATAAAGAAGGTAAGAAAGTTGACCAAGGTAGCAACTAAGCTAGGATTCAGTTCCAGGCCATCTGACTCTTTCTCTTTAAGATTTTGTAGATTAGGGAACTGAGGCTTCAGAAGACTGAATGATTTATCCAGGGTACATAGCAAGTTAGAGTTGGGGCCAGAATCCAAATTTCCTGATGCCTGTCCTACATTTACTTTACTTAAAAAAAAACAAAACAAAACAGTTGCAGATTCAAGTTACTTATAGTCCTCCATTTATAGTTGTATAATCAGTTAGTGATGGACAGGGAGGCCTGGCGTGCTGCAGTTCATGGGGTCGAAAAGAGTCGGACACGACTGAGCAACTGCTCTTATCTGATCTGATAATCAGTTATCGGTATTGCCTACCCCCCTTGTTTTATTTTATTTTTCCCTTTTACTTCCTATCTTCACTATAATTTAATTTGCCCTCTGGGGCTGTTTCTGGATCTGTTATGGCAGTTCACTAATTTGTCCTTTGGCTGTATATTTTCTATTGTGTATCCTGCCCTCAAATTGGATGCTTTAACCATTTTCAAAATATAATCATTATATCCAGTAGATTCTCCTTTATAATCTTTCATTCCTATGTCATTTACCAAATATTCTCTATTTTAAGTTTTTGATCAATTTTTTTCAATTCCTATGGGCTTTCCTTGTAGCTCAGTCGGTAAAGAATCTGCCTCCAGTGCAGGAGACCCGAGTTCGATCCCTGGGTCGGAAAGATCCCCTGGAGAAGGAAATGACAACCCACTCCAGTATTCTTGCCTGGAGAATCCCATGGACAGAGGAACCTGGCAGGTTACAGTCCATGCAGTCGCAAAAGTCGGACATGACTTAGCGACTAGAGAGAAAGAGAAGATAGTGTAGAATGTGCTGCAGTAACGAGTGATACTGGACATTTCAGCAACGAATACCCACAAAGCTGTATTTCTCACTCACAGGCAACTTTAGTTGGTTTTCTCAGACTGTGACCCAGGCTGCTTCCACACTGCAACCCCGCCATCTTGGAGGTCTTCACTGTAAGTCATAAAAACAGTAGCCCAAGTACCACGGAGAACTCACACTCCATTAGCCAGAACTAGTCACGTGGCCCCAAGCCAACTGCCAGGAAAGCCGGAACACGACAAATGAGCACATGGACTTTTGGTGAGCACCAATTATCTCCTTGACAAGGGCAGCTTGCTTAATTTGTTGCCTGTGAGCTCATTTTCGCCTGGGACCTCACAGTCCCCCACCCCCTTTTTGGCTGGAAATATGGATCTGGGGAAAGTCCAGGAGCTGTACAGTGGGTGTATTAGTCAGGGTGTGCTAACACATATCCCAGGATCCCCAAAATCCCACAGGCTTATCATATTAGAGGTGTTGCTTCCTACTCATACCATAGATCAACCATGCATTTAAGCAGGCAGCCCCCCACGTAGTACTTCAGGAACCTGCTCTTTCCGTCTGGTGGGTTTCCCAAGCAGGCATGCAGAGCAAAGACCCATGGTCACCCTGGACCATTGCATGGGAAAAGCCCTAGGCAGAAAATAAAAGACACACAGTTCATGTTCAAGGTGAGATGCTCTCAGCAAGAAATGAGCCCCAGCCCAGAGGCAACTATTTGTTCTAGCCATTACTGAGATCAGAGTTGGGGCTGAGAGGATGTAAGGCCGTATGTGAAAGGCGTCAGATACCCCAACGCATACAACATTGCTCGCCTTCAAAGGACCATGATTAAGCCTAGCTCTAAGTCCGTGAATCCCGAGTTTGGTTGAACAACCCGACACATCTAGGATTGAGACGCATAAGGGAAAGTGGCAGAAGTAGCCCCAATGTTCTTATCAATTTTAAACCAATCACAAGCCTCCATTCAATTCTCCCGGGATATTGAATGCCCTGTCATTTCAGGCCCTTGCTATACCAGAAAGTTCTGCCATGCAGCTCCAAGAATTGTTTCCTGCAAGTGTCTGTGTGTGTGTGTGTGTTAGTTGCTCAGTCGTGTCCGACTCTTTGCGACCCCATGGACTGTAGCCCACCAGGCTCCTTTGTCCATGGGATTCTCCAGGCAAGAATACTGGAGTGGGTTGCCATTTCCTTCTCCACAAGTAGGAACCACTTACTGGCTCAGTCATCTTGAGTGAGTATACATGCCAAGGATGCCTATATCAAGTCCTGACGTCCCTGGGACAAATCCCCACACGTTTAAAAGTATGTCTTGCCCAGGTCAACTTTTTCTGGGATAAGACATTTCCGCTTTGGTCTGCACAAAGTCTGCACATGAGATTTCCATTTCCTAGGAGCTTTACTTTCAGGGGAATAATGCAAGGGAAAATGAAAACAAAAAGAAGAAAGGAAAGCCTATTTTCTGATCTTCCGGATATCTCCTCCTTTTCACCTCTGAACTCACACCCCAGCTGCTTCCCTGAGTGACTCACTTGGCAGGGTTGGATCAGAGCTCACAGGATGTCCTCAGGCATCTAGCCAGGAGTCTCCCGGGGTTTCGATCAATGTGCCCCTTTCCTTAACCACCAGGACCCTTCCCTCTGGTGCCTGCAGGGTGGGTCTACAAGCAGTACTTCAGCAAACTTTCTGTAGTCCTGCAGGTGGTACCACAGCTGCTGCCCCGCGGGGCTCCTGGTGGTACCATTCCTCCTGCGTGCTTGCAGAGCAATTAAACGCAATGCTAGCTTGCTTTAATATTAATAAACAAAATAAGTATTGTTCATTAATCACATACTACAGACCAGGCACGATTGTATGTTTTGACCTTTCATTTTAATCCTTACCTAAGAGGTAGATGGTATTATTATGACAGAATTCTTTTTAAGAATGGGATAATTCAGTGTGAGAACAAGAAAGAAATCACCTAAGGTCATATAGTTAGTAAATGTCAGTGTGGGCACCCACAATCTTAACACTGTGCTATTTTGCAAATAGCTCTTAATTTTGGGAATACAAAATTTAAGTGACTAGATCTCAATTTTTGGAAGGCAGACAACATTCCAGGACAAAAGTCTGTCTGTTACCTGAGAAATGTTAATATAACAGAGCTTGGCTCATACTGAGAGTTACACCACCTGTCTCTCCACAAACAAAACTACATAACAAAATAAAATGGGGTTACTGTAAAGAGCTCATGAAAATTTGAACAGTTTAATCCTTGGGAAAACCCCAAAGGGGCCCATCTGGTTTTGAAATGCAAAACTGGCCAAGCAGAGTCTATGCGGAAAACTTGTAGACAAGATACACAATTGTGCTCAGACACTCAGCTGTGTCTGACTATTTGTGACCCCACAGACTGTAGCCCGCCAGGCTCCCTTGCCCATTGGATTTCTCAGGCAAGGATACTGGAGTGGGTTCTAGGGGATCTTCCCAATTTGGGGATCAAGCACTCATCTCCTGCATTGGCAGGAGGATTCTTTACCATTAGCTCCACCTGAGAAGCTCACTGTACACAATAAAGTATGAAGAAAGTTTGGAGTTGTCAGCCAGTGCTACAAAAGGGAAACGGACTCCAGAAGAAAGAGAGTGGGGGATGGCCAGTGGGGGTATGCACATGTGGACAGAGCCTGCTCATCACTGCTGAGAGTGATGGGAAAACTTACAGAGAGGGACATTGTGGGGAGCGAGCTCCGCCCGTGGCAAAGGTCATGAGGAAGGAGGCTTGACATACGCAAAGGCGGGATCAAGCCTCAGGAGTCTCCCTGGAAATTCTCGAGCAATCTACCCCCAAAACCAGAGTCTGCCTACTTTCTGCTTTGTGCTTTCACCTACACCTCTGACTTTACGGGGGGCTGTCCCCCACTACCT
>NW_011494846.1:950782-951914 GCF_000754665.1 Bison bison bison | reverse complement strand
TTGTGCTTTCACCTACACCTCTGACTTTACGGGGGGCTGTCCCCCACTACCTCTCTGAAAAAAGAGTTAGCTTACAGCTCCAGTTAATAATTCCTGGGTGTGACAGTGTTTCAACCTACAAACTCCCTTGGAAGTCCTCTAGCCTGCCTGAATAGGTTTTTCCGGCCACATGTGATTGCTCAGAGCCTCCAAACTGTGAGAGGCATGAGATGTTCTAAACTGTCTAAATACAGATTCCTTTGAGCAGTTAAAAGATTGATTAGAAATTGTATTGGTGAAGGGATTCTCACTTGTTGGGCCAATGTTTGCTGCTAAGTCTCCATATCCCTTACCTGCTGTGTCCCTGGCAGTGTATTGATTAATATAATTGGTGTAAATAGTAGCTTTAATGTTTGTAACCTGGGACCCTTGAATTAACCACACCTTTGCTCTGTAGGAATGCAACTTTATCTAATGCTTTTTGGAGGCTGGCGCCTGACTTTAGAATAATCACCTTTAGAGGAAAAGGCCTCCGGGCCAGAAGATGATGCAAATCACCTAAACTTTTGCATATGATAAGTTTGCAGGAAGAAAGCCTGGCTTGCTGCATGACTCTACCCCTTCCCCCATTATCCTCTATGCATAACTTAAGGTATAAAAACTACTTTGGAAAATAAAGTGCGGGCCTTGTTCACCGAAACTTGGTCTCACCATGTCGTTCTTTCTCTTACCTTCTGGCTGAATTATTCAGCCTCTTTTCTCCACTGAATTTCTTCACTGAGCTATCCTCATTCTATTACTCTTTATATCCTTAATTAACGTTTAATTAAGCAGTTGTTTCCTGATCCTCGCCGACGCCGTCCCCGCTTCGAATACCCTGGATCAGCCGGGGCTGGTCCCCGGCAGGACATCATTTGAAGTCCTTTTCAACATTTGCTATCAGTTCAGTTCAGTTCAGTTCAGTCGCTCAGTCGTGTCCGACTCTTTGTGACCCCATGAATTGCAGCATGCCAGGCCTCCCTGTCCATCACCAACTCCCAGAGTTCACTCAGTCTCACGTCCATCGAGTCAGTGATGCCATTCAGCCATCTCATCCTCTGTCGTCCCCTTCTCCTCCTGCCCCCAATCCCTCCCAGCATCAGAGTCTTTTCAA
>NW_011494846.1:948305-950484 GCF_000754665.1 Bison bison bison | reverse complement strand
CTCCTTCAGAATGGACTGGTTGGATCTCCTTGCAGTCCAAGGGACTCTCAAGAGTCTTCTCCAACACCACAGTTCAAAAGCATCAATTCTTCGGCACTCAGCCTTCTTCACAGTCCAACTCTCAAAGCCATACATGACCACAGGAAAAACCATAGCCTTGACTAGACGGACCTTTGTTGGCAAAGTAATGTCTCTGCTTTTGAATATGCTATTTAGGTTGGTCATAACTATCCTTCCAAGGAGTAAGCGTCTTTTAATCTCATGGTTGCAGTCACCATCTGCAGTGATTTTGGAGCCCAGAAAAATAAAGTCTGACACTGTTTCCACTGTTTCCCCATCTATTTCCCATGAAGTGATGGGACTGGATGCCATGATCTTCGTTTTCTGAATGTTGAGCTTTAAGCCAACTTTTTCACTCTCCTCTTTCACTTTCATCAAGAGGCTTTTTTTTTTCCATTTTTATTTATTTATTTTTTTAAATTTTATTTTATTTTTAAACTTTACATAATTGTATTAGTTTTGCCAAATATCATAATGAATCCATCACAGGTATACGTGTGTTCCCCATCCTGAACCCTCCTCACTCCTCCCTCCCCATACCATCCTTCTGGGTCTTTCTGCCATAAGGGTAGTGTCATCTGCATATCTGAGGTTATTGATATTTCTCCCGGCAATCTTGATTCTGCTATAGTTATCCTCAAACTTCATAAACATTTGTTAATCAAAACAGCCTTGTATTAGCACGGTTTTGGAGAAGCAATGGAAGGGTGGGTAGAAGTGACCCAATAGCAAAATGAATACTGTTCCCAGCAATGATGAGATGACAAGTTTCAGCAGGAAACCCACCTGAGCTGTGGAATAATTCTGTGTGTGTCCCAAATCCAGGAGACCCTTGGAAGGGGCAGAGAGAAGAACTAGATGCTATCAGCAGGTAGAACAGAGGGTGTGATATAATAAGAAATAAGTAGATTTGTTCTTTGTCCCCAATTCTTGGCACCTAAAGCCCTTGGAATCTCCAAAGTGATGAGTGTCTTTTGTGCACCGAACTGACTGGAGGCTGGGGGCCCCTGGATAGCTTCAGGACGGGGGCTGGTTTCCAGAAAGACCAAGGCATAGAACTTGCAGCCCCACCCCCTGACCTCCAGAGAAGGGAGCAGGGCTAGAGGCTGAGAAAAATCACTGGTGGCCAATGAATTAATCAATCATGCCTAAGTAATGAAAGCTCCATGCTGCTGCTGCTAAGTCGCTTCAGTCGTGTCCGACTCTGAGACCCCATAGATGGCAGCCCACCAGGCTCTCCCATCCCTGGGATTCTCCAGGCAAGAACACTGGAGCGGGTTGCCATTTCCTTCTCCAATGCATGAAAGTGAAAAGTGAAACTGAAGTCGCTCAGTCGTGTCCAACTCTTCGAGACCCCATGGACTACAGCCTACTAGGCTCTTCCATCCATGGGATTTTCCAGGCAAGAGTACTGGAGTGGGGTGCCATTGCCTTCTCCAAAAACTCCATAAATACCCTTAAGTGACAGAATTCTGACAGCATCTGGGTTGGTGAACATAGCCACTTATTTAGTCAGAAGTACAATCGTCCCTTGGTATCCACGGGGAACTGGTTCTGAAACCTCTGTAGATACCCAGATCCATGGATGCTCGAGTCCCTTGTATACAATGGAGTAGTACAAACAAGTAACAACCTGAGACGTGAAATTGGCTTCAGAAACTGAGCCCTGAAATGCATGTTGTCTGACACCAACTTCCCAGAGTTGTTGAACTGAATTCTAAGACATCCAATTGGTATCTGGAGAGTTGGAGAAAGTGGCTGTTGAGAAAAATATCCCCACCCCTGTGATGTCAGAAATGTGAGTAAAAATGGCTCAGAGAGGATAAGGCCATTTATTGAATGGGTGACACTGGAAAAGTAGCACCTTAAGTCAATTGGTTTTCACTGGTTTATTAAAAATTGGATAAAATACTGACCAGCTTTTATGTCCCATAAAACATAGTCACAAATGAAAACCACCCATGTAATTTAAACGGTTTTTTTTAGTAGGCATGTTTTAAAAAAATAGAAAGAAATACATGAAGTTAACTTTAATAATATATTTCATTTAACCTAATATATTCAAAATTTCATTTCAACAAGTAACCAATGTCTGAAAATACAAGAGGTATTTTGTATT
>NW_011494846.1:943645-948205 GCF_000754665.1 Bison bison bison | reverse complement strand
TTTTTTTGCAGTAAGTCTTTGAAATTCATTTTATATTTTACACTTACAGCTCTTCTAAGTTTGGACCAGCCAAATGTGAAATGCACAAATCACTGAAGTTTCTCTGGTCAAGATTTAAAATGAAACTTTTAAATAATTTTTCATGGAAATTTGCATAAAAGATAGTACTATATACTATTCCTATTTGCAGCTTCTTCTCTATTATAAAAGCAATACATGTTCATTTGTAGAAAATTTGAAAAACAAAATACAAAGAAAAATAAATGCATCTATTAACCCCCTTTCAGAAATAATCACTGTTAAATATTTTAATACATGTGCTTCTAGAATAACATATATATATATATTACTCTTTATATACACTCAGCACTTCAACCTAATTCATTTCTCCCCAACATTACCATAAGAGTTACCTCTTTAATCTCCCTGAGTCCAGTGTTCTCCATTTCAATCCATCTTGACTACTGATGCAAAACTAATCTTCCAAAAATGCTGTTTTCCAGCTATTGAGGGGAAGGCAGGTAAAATGAGAGCTTGCATAGCCAGGTGTGACTGACTCATTCTAACAGAAACATACACTCAGTGAAATTTTTCCTTCTAATGGAAATAGAATTACTCCTCTGTTACCTCTTTCTCATATCTAGCCCATTATGGTGACGCAAAGTCTATTGCAAGATACTTAATAAGATCGAAGAACGATTTGAGAGTACAATCTCTCTAAGAAAGGCTGGAGGCAATAGCAGCTGAGCTCTCCCCCATGAGTGTTATAGCTTCAGGCTATGGCCAAGTATATAGAGCCCAAGAACTACACTCTCAAGCTGAAGTACAGACATCGAGACAAAAAGGTCTCACGGGAAAATCAGTAAAGATGTAAGACGAGACCATCCAAGCAAACTGAAGGTCTGGTTAGGGCTGCCTACATTAAGTATGTGTGTGTGAATGCTAAGTCGCTTCAGTCATGTCCAACTCTTTGCGGCCCCATGGACTGTAGCCCACCAGGCTCCTCTGTCCATGGGATTCTTCAGAAAAGAGTACTGGAGGGGGTTGCCATTTCCTTCTCCAGGGGATCTTTCCAGCCCAGAGGTGGAATCCTGGTCTCCTGCACTGCAGGCGGATTCTTTACCATCTGAACCACCAGGGAAGCCCAACCTTAAAATAACTTCAGGCAAATATTTTCTTTCTCATATTAGCGTACAGCCTTGTGGCTCTTGCCTTTATAAGCCTCTGACTCTCTTCCTTGGAACACTCATTTGGTTTTACCCTACAAAGTGTCTCCCAAATTGCAATTTTGAAGACAACAACAACAAAAACTTTCATTTCCAGACTTTCTCAGATTTTTTGGTTGACGTTACATGGTGTCAGATGTAGATGCAGGCTTTCTGGTTTTTCTAAATTTTTGATTGACAATACTCACAACTGTTGGCACACGGTGTCTAAGGAATTTACTATTTTGCAATAGTAAACAAGTCACACATTATTGTTAAGTGTATACACACATACATACAAGATACAGCATGTGTGAGGCATGATTCTAATTCTTTACACTGGTAACTATGTGGACATTAAAAACTAAAACTGCAAATCATTTTCCAATACAAAAAGATTTATGTGGTTGTATTCCAATGTATACAATTAAATAAGCTGTCAACTTTAATTTTGAAATAAAATTTTGATTTTTAATTATAATTATTTTTCTTTTAAAAGAGCAACTCCAGTATTTTTGAAGAAAATGTATAAATTATCAAAGCAATCTACTTTTACAGTTTTTGCATTTACCTTATGTTTTTGATGTAGATCATTCAACTTTTGTTCAATTTGAGTATATTTCGCTTTTCAATTCTTTAGATCTTTCCTATCCTAGAAAATGAACTATGTGAAAGTCTCCACTATACCAAGATAATTTGATTTTGTTAAAATGAAGGAAAGAAAAATTAATTTTATAGAGTAGGTAAAAATTCATAGGATAGGAAAGTGTTTCAGTACTCATCTAAACATCACTGGTTCAGGAACTCAATGTGCCCAATGATAATTACATTCATCCTCTTTAATATTTTGCCAAGTTTCAATTATGTAAAAACTCTGCAAAACCATGAAAAATCAAGTTTTACACATTTTCTATTTTTCCAGTCTGAAAGTATATCTGTCAAGTGTAAGGAAGAAAAATTGTTTTTCCATCTTAGAATCATAGGCTAGGGCCCTGTATATTAGGCTGATTAAAAAGATAGATTTACAAGAGAAAAACAGACAAGCTTATTAACACGTATGAAGAACATACACATGGGAGTACTCAGAGAGGAGTAACACAAAGGAGTGGTCAGAACTTGGACTTACATAGCGTCTTAGCAAAGAACCATAATTTTGCAGAGAAGTGGCAAGACAGAGGAAAAGGACTTTGAGCATGTAAGGCAGCAAATTGTGGCAAGGTCAATATATGGAAAGTAATAGATAAGGGCTAGTCTGAGTGAGTTGATCATATAGATTCCTCACATGCTGTCTCTGGGCTGCTAAGAGTTCTCTTTGGTGACTACCTTCTGCCCTTCACAGTAGAGCGGGGAGGGGGACACCCTTTACAAACTTATGTCCTGCTTTTAGGCCAAAATGAGAGTAGAGAGATTCTCTTCTATCAGCTTTTTTTCAACAGCCTTCAGTTCAATATAACCTTCATGCCAAAGTGGTGTATTTTGGGGTGGCATATTTTGCTACCTTTCAGAGGGAAGAGGGATAAACCATATTTTATTTAACAGTATATTAGCTTGATTTTCTCTGGTATAGACAATTTACATTTCATATGATTATTACTACATTTGAATTCGGGTCTACCATTTTACTATTTGCTTTCGGTTTGTTTCCTCTGGTCTTTTATCTATTTTCCCTTTGCTGTCTCTTTTTGGGGTTATTTGAATATTTTTTATTATTACATTTTACCTATTATGTGTTTGGACTATATCTCTTCAGATAATATGTTTATAGATTAGGGATTATGGTGTACATATTTTTTTTAACTTTTCTAAATCTATTTAGACTCAGTATTTTAGCACTTCAAGTGCAATGTAGAAAACTCACCACCACAAAGATCTCTTTATCCCTGCCCCTTTACTTTGTAGTTACATTATAGAGACGTCACCCTCAGGTCACCACATGGTAACTACACCCTGGCCAGGCCCAGGGCCTCCAGGGACAGCCCTGCCATCCTTCACTCTCTTCTCCTTGGTGACCTCTGAGTGTGTGAGGCCTGCCTAGAGATCTCACAGCTGGTGGGTCTCAGAGCATTTGCTCTGCGAACCCAAATTGGCTCATGCAAGTCCCCAGGTCCAGTTGTGGGGAGACAGCAGGAGGGCCCCATGTCCAAACATATTCTCCAATCCAACTTTGTCAGAAAGTTATGAGCCCGTGGGTTGTTTGGTCCCTGCCTGAAGCCTTAATTTGTAGATACTTCTTTTTCGTTTGGCCTTTTAATCCCTGTATCTAGTCTGTCTATTTATTAAGATTTCTGTGTTAGGGTAAGAGACAGAAACCTTACTCTATCAAGTTTAAACAAAAACAGTTTATTGATTTATGTAAATAAAAATGTTGTTTTCAATCTTTTTTTTTTTTTTTTTTGTATTTCCTAGGCTGGTGCCTTAGACATTTCATTCCTTCGTCCAAGGAACACCTCTGAGTTCACACAATGGACAGTAACTGAGACAGGTGCAGCGGGCATTCAAAAAGCTCACTGAACTAAACACTGCTAGTATCAGATATCCTTTTAGACCAGAAGGTTTCATTTAACACTCAAACCCCCACGTTTTAAATTCCCAGATTGAGAGTTTCTCACTTGATCCACTAATCCGGAAACAAAAGCTCTTCGAGTTTAGATTTAAATGCGTTGACTACGTTAAGTGCTACACCCTCGACCCTGTTAATAATTATTAAAATGCACTTCGGCGCCAACACTCTGAGGGACTTCGGACCAGGAAAATCAGGAAAACCCAGGGCAGTTCGGCGGACTTTCCACGGGATTCTAAAGGGGCCCAGGATAATTAATGTCTTTATAAGGACATTAGTGTAATAAATACGCAAATCGTGGCAGTTCCAAGCTCATTCCAGCTCTGTGAAGTCCCACGACCACCTCCTGGTCTCCCTGGTCGCCGTCACGAAGCAGTATGAGGGTTTGATGTGTACCAGACTCTGAACTGTGTTGTTGGAGAAAACTCTTGAGAGTCCGTTGGACAGCAAGGAGATCCAACCAGTCCATCTTAAAGGAAATCAGTCCTGAATATTCATTGGAAGGACTGGTGTTGAAGCTGAAACTCCAATACTCTGGCCACCTGATGCGAAGAACCGACTCATTGGTAAAGACCCTGATGCTGGGAATGACAGAAGGCAGGAGGAGAAGGGGACGACAGAGGATGAGATGGTTGGATGGCATCACCGATTCAATGGGCATGAGTTTGAGTAAACTCCGAGAGTTGGTGATGGACAGGGAGGCCTGGCGTGCTGCAGTCCATAAGGTCGCAAAGAGTGGGACACGACTGAGCGACTGAACTAAACTAAAGACTCGCCTCTCTTCGGGTGCTGGCT
>NW_011494846.1:926792-942779 GCF_000754665.1 Bison bison bison | reverse complement strand
ACGGGAGGGTCCGACCCTTCCGGGAGGCGGGCGCCCGGTGTCCGGCGCAGGTTGTGACTGATGGCTGCGGGGAGGGGGGGCGTACTTCTGCAGATCCCCGGGGTCGGGTGCACACACGGCGTGTAGTAGGCTTGCGATGGGAGGTGCGAAGCTATAGGAGACGAAGGGATTGTTTCACAGTTTAATTTCAGACCCTCTTTTGGTTCGTTGCTCTGCCTGGCATTTTTCTAAGTACTCAGGGTGTATCGGTCAGCAAACTCTTTTCCTTCTTGGAGCTTAATTCTAGCAAAGGAGATTATATATATATAATATAATAACATGTTATAATATATAAATATCATATATTATATACAACTATATATGTGTATATAATAACATCTGATCAATGGTGTCGGAAAAAATAGAGGGGGTAAATGTTGGGAAGTGGAGTGGTCCTCCAGTTATTCATTTAAATGGAGTCCTCGTAATAAGCTTCATTGAGAAGTTGGCATTTGATTAAATTCTTTGAGAACGTGAGATCAATCACTCCCTTGTATGAGATGAGGAAAGTCTAAGCAGACTCAGTGTACTAGATTGAAAACTGTTGATTAAAAAAAAAAATCATTTGGGGTAATCGTTATTTATTAGCAAAAGTCTAACTTTGGGGAATCTATACATATACATCCGTGACTCTCCCTAACCACACTGATGGCTATTTAAAAAATGTTTTCCTCAACAGAAATGCTCGGTAAATGTTGGTTGCTTCTGAAATTTAAGAATATCTTTGGCTGGGCAAGAAACTGGTTAGTTTCTTGCAAAGCGTGAGGAGAGTTGTGTAGGAGACTGGGAAGTGAGTGGTCAGCTGGCAGTGCGCTGCAGTAATTGTGAGTCTTTATTTCTGTCCTTTGCCTTTTGTTCCTCTTTTTTTGAAAAGCTAGTAACTAGTAATTTCTTTTCCTCTCATGATCCCATCAGCTAATGAGAATTTTGTTTCTTGGTCTTCAGCCTAGTGGTCTGTTTGGTGTCCAGAATTCTCCGTAGAGCTACTCAGACCTAAGGATGATTTATGAATAGGAACTTTGTGCTGAGTTTCTTCGTCTGTCCAGGGCTAACTTTGGGCTTCTTTTGTGTATGCTTTTGATGTGCTGCTGCTGCTGCTGCTAAGTCGCTTCAGTCATGTCCGACTCTGTGCGACCCCATAGACAGCAGCCCATCAGGCTCCCCGGTCCCTGGGATTCTCCAGGCAAGAACACTGGAGTGGGTTGCCATTTCCTTCTCCAATGCATGTGAAGTCACTCAGAAGGTCCCCAAAGGAGAATTACATACCATAGCTCAGTTTCCTTGTTTCCTGGTGATTAATTCTGGGAATTCATAGTTCTTGGACCTCAATTTGTTATCACAATAAAGAAAGAAAAGTGGACCAGAGCTGCTTCTGGTGTCCCTAGGCCCTGCCCTGTGATGGAGGCAAGATGGACTTCACCTTCCATCAGCCGGGGTTGGAGGGTCAAGCGACACATGACTAGGCCGTCTCCATTTTTCAGCCGATAATATTTATTTAAAATAAGCTTGCAGTATTGTTTTAAATTACGTGAATGATTGTTGTTATTAGAAGAAAGGAATTTTGTACTAGAATAATTGCATCAAGCCAGTTCTGGATACAAATATATTTAAGCTCTCTAACCCATGGAACAGTCCAGCACGGTTCTGAAATGGGTGGGGTGGCCTGTAAAGAGCCCTGTAAGAGGTGCATTCATTCATTCACCTGCCATCCAGCTAGGGCTGTTCTGTGTCGGGGTCTCTTCTCATAAAGGCCAGTTTTTGCCCAGAGCTGGAGATAAAGGATGAAGAAAGAGGTGCCAGATTTAAGTGACCTCACTTATGTGAAAAGGGAAAACCGTAGGTGAAGAGGAGAAATTAGTTCATCTCAAACTTTCTTTGTAGATGGTTTATAGATCTGGATCTAAGAATTCATACAGTTGGATATTTTGTTAAGTTATTTCTGGCCTGCAATGTACCAGGACCTCTGCTAAATGCTAGTGATACAAAAATAACTGACTGAACACTCTTGGGGAGTTTGGAATGATACACAGACATGGAAATAAATGTAGTAAGTGCTATGATGGGGTTGTCTGTCCTGGGCTGAGAACACAGATAAGGAAGGAATACAGGCTGCTCCCTTACCTGGGAGGAGTTAGCAGAGAGAACCTTACAGGGTAGCATAATGCCCTGCCCAGAGCATAATGGGTGCTTAGCACACTGTTAGATCAGATGAAGAGGGGTAAAAGAGATGCTTAAAATTTACCAGTTGAGAAAGGGGAGCAAGCCAAGCTTAAGGATGGAGTACAGAGTCTGACAGTGCGGGAAACAGAAAAGCTTAGGTGGCCAGAACAAAAGCTAAAGGGGTGAGTGGGCTAAATTGGGATGAGCTTTGTGTGCCTTGTCAAGGGCCTTATGCTGTAGGCGAGTGCTTCTTTGAATCTAAGCAACTCTCAAGTTTTTCTGTTCTGTTTTTACTGTTTGCCACACACATTCATACAGTAGTTGCTGCATTTGATGTTTTGTTGGTCTGCAAACGGTGCTTGGTACAAAGTGATTATTGGTTTTCTAGTCCTTATCTTGGTACAGACTGTGACTGCAGCCACCCCACTCTTTCCAGTAACTTGGGAATCACTGCTGTCGTCTTACAGAAAAGCATCAGATCTGTAGGGTTCTGTCCATGTCACATTTTTGCTTACTTGGAATTTCCTTTGAATGTTTAGGGGATGAGAATAAGAGTTGATCAGCTGAAGGATGTTTAGGAGAGCTCCTGAGAAAACCTTTGAACTCTGAATTAATAGATGACTATTCTGTCTTCTCTCACTCTTCTACACCTGGCATCTTAGACAAGTAAGAACAAAAATGTAGTAGGTTTTTATATTCAGTTCTGTGCAGTCGCTCAGTCGTGTCTGACTCTTTGTGACCTCATGGACTGCAGCACACCAGGCCTCCCTGTCCATCACCAACTGGTGGAGCTTACTCAAACTCGTGTCCATCAAGTCGGTGATGCCATCCAACCATCTCATCCTCTGTCGTCCCCTTCTCCTCCCGCCTTCAGTCATTCCCAGCATCAGGGTCTTTTCCACTGCGTCAGTTCTTCGCATCAGGTGGCCAAAGTATTAGAGTTTCAGCTTCAGCATCAGTCCTTCCCGTGAATATTCAGGACTGATTTACTTTAGGATGGACTGGTTTTTATATAGCTATGTTTATTACATTTAATTGAAAGATTTTTATTTTATATTGTCCATCTCTCTTTTTCTTTTGCTGTCAATTTTAGTATGCTTGTAAGAATAAGAAACTATAATGTTTAAATGGCCTTTCTTGATAAAAATTACAAGTTCATTTTGCAGTTGTTCCCTGTCTTTTTAAAACTACTTTTATGGTTTGTGGAATACAAAACCCAGGAAACCATTACTATGCTGCCTCTTTCAAATGAGCACCGGGAGGGACTTCCTGGGCTGTTCAGTGCTTAGGACTCCACCCTTCATGTAGAGCGGCTGCAGGTTCAATCCCTGGTCAGGAACTAGGATCCCACATATCATGAGGAGCAGCCAAAAAATTTTTAAAAATCAAATGAGCATCTTGAAACAAATTTGCAAAACAGGTTGGATCTGTGGTTAAACACACAGAAATTTGTACAACAGGTAATATATGAATTGTTAGAACATGTCTCCCCAAAGGTGAAAGTGAAAGTGAAGTCACTCAGTCGTGTCCGACTCTTTGCAACCACATGGACTGTAGCCTACCAGGCTCCTCTGTCCATGGGATTTTCCAGGCAATAGTACTGGAGTGGATTGCCATTTCCTTCTCCAGGGGATCTTCCCAACCCAGGGATCGAACCCGGGTCTCCCACACTGTAGACAGACGCTTTACCGTCTGAACCACCAGGGAAGTCCCTCCCCAAAGGTAGACTTTTGCAAAGTCAAGGAAAGAAAACTACAGACAAGTATCTGTTATGAAAATACTAGCAAACCAGATCCAGCGATATGTGAGAGGGAGTCAACACCAGGACCACGTGGGCTTCCGCCTCAGGAACAGCAGGTTCACTTATGAAAAAATCAACGTGTGTAGCACACCACACTCACCGTGCAGAGGAGGGAAACCACACGATCATGGGAAAAAACGAAGAACTTGATGAAATTCCGTAATCCATTCATGACAAATCTGAATCAGGAGGAAACTGCCTCATCTGATTAAGGACATCTGAAACATCCATAGTGAACTTTGTACTTAATGGTGAAAGACAAGATTATTCTCCCCCCAAGGTCAGGGACAAGGATGTCTGCTCTCGCTGTTCAGTTGAACACTGCCAGAAGTTCTAGCCAGTACAGTTAGGCAAGAAAATGAAAAGGCATCCAGATTGTGAAAGAAGAAGTAAGTTATCACTATTCACAGATGACATGACCTTGTACATGAAAAACTCTAAGAAATTCATTAAAATACTTTCACAGCTAATACACAAATTTAGCAAGATTGCAGGATACAAGATCAACATACAAACTGTACAAAAACAAAACTCAGTTGTATTTTTATATACTAGCAATAAACAGTCTGAAAAATCTAAAGAACAATTCCAGTAACAATAGCATCAAAAAGAACAAAATCCTTAAATTTAACAACAACAACAAAAGCACTAAAGTTATATTCTGAAATCTATATATAACATTATTAAAGGAATTAAAGACCTAAATAAATAGACATTCCATGTTCATGGTTGGAAGACTTTAATATTTTTAAGATGGCACTGCTTCCCCAAATTGACCTACAGATTTAATGCAATCTCTATCACAGTTCTAAGTAGCTTCTTTGCAGAAATTGATACTATATAATCCTAAAATTTGTATGGAAATGCAATGGACTCAAAATAGCCGAGACAATCCTGTAAAAGAACAAAAAGAACTCACTTCCTGGTGTCAAAACTTATTACAGAGCTGCAAGTAATCAAGAAAATGGGGCACTAGCAGATGGACAGACATATAGATCAATGGAATAGACTGGAGAATCCACAGATAAACCCACCCACTTAAAATCGGTTGAATCTTTGATGAGAGTCACAAGACAATTTAAGGGAGAAAATAGTGCTGAGAGAACTGGATAACCACATGTCAAAGGATGAAGTTGAACCCCCATCTCACACCATATACAAAAACTCTCAAATGGGTTAAAGACCTACATGTGAACATTAAAACTGCAAAACCCTTAGAAAACAGATGTAAATCTCTGTGCTCACATCTGCCAGTGGCTTCTTAGTTGTGACACCAAAAGCAAAAGGACCAAAAGGAAAAGATAAATTGGACTTATCTTAAGATATATTTAAGAAAAAAAACTCTCAGTAATAAAAAGATAGCCCAATTTTTAAAAAGTGGGCAAAGGGTCTGAAAGTATATTTCTCCAAAGATGTACAGATGGCCAGTAAACACATGAAAAGATACTCAGCATCATTAACTGTCAGGGAAATGCAAATCAAAACTACAGAGAGATACCACTTGACACCCAGTAGGATAATTATAATTAAAAAAAAAGACAGATAATAACAGTGTTGAGGATGTGGAGAAATTAGAACCTTCATACAGTTAGTCCTTTAACTGGTGACTACATTAAAAAAAAAAACAACTGGTATATCTGTACAATGAAATATTATTCGGCAATAAAAGGAAATAAGATACTGACATAGAACACGGTGGGGTGAACCTCGAAAATACCACTCTATGGGAAAGAAACCAGTCACAAGATATCATATACCTAATGCTGCGAAGTCACTTCAGTCGTGTCCGATTCTGTACGACCCCAGAGACGGCAGCCCACCAGGCTCGGCCATCCCTGGGATTCTCCAGGGAAGAACACTGGAGTGGGCTGCCATTTCCTTCTCCAATGCATGAAAGTGAAAAGTGAAAGGGAAGTCGCTCAGTCGTGTCCGACTCCCAGAAACCCCATGGACTGCAGCCCTCCAGATTCCTCCATCCATGGGATTTTCCAGGCAAAAGTACTGGATGGGGGTGCCATTGCCTTCTCCGTCATATAGCTAATGATTCTATTCAAATGAAATGTCCAGAGTAGGCAAATTCATAGAGATGGAAAATAGATTAAGGGATTGTCGAGGTTGGGGGGCACAGAGTAGGGAAATGAGAGGGTAGCTAGAGGGTCTAGGATTTCTTTGGGATTGATGAAAGTATTCTAAAGTTAGTTGTGGGTCAGCTGCACAGCTCTGTAAATATACTGAAAACAACTGAAGTATGCATTGCAAATGGGTGAGTCATATGCATGTGAGGTGTGTCTCAATAAAGCCGTTGTTAATTAAAAAAAAGGCCTTTGAGGTATGCCTTGATTTTTTTTTTTTTCCTGATGCTGAGTTGCTTTTTTTTTTACCATCAGGTCCTGTTATGAACCATAGTGTCCTTTCCTTTCTAGAGCTTAGCTTCAGTGCTGGGAACCTGCAGCTGGACAACAAAAGGAGAGAGTTCACCTCTTCTGGGAACAGGAAGCTCTACTTTGACACCCATGCCTTAGTGTGTGTGCTCGAGGAGAATGGTAATCCTCTGCCAGTCGCCACTCGGTGCCATCGAGAAACCCTGTACCTCACGGCTTCCTGATGGTCTTACCTAATTTCCCGTATTTCCCTTTGACTTTGAAGTCCACAGGTCGCCTTTTGATCAGTCTCCATTTTTTTAAGTCCTTGTTTTTTCTCTGTTTAAGGGCATTTTTGCTTCATCAGCACAATTGAGACTTTTCTCCTACATTTTCCCTTTGTCCAAGTGAAGTGTGTGTGTATAACATCACTCTGGAAGTATAGTGTTACAGGTTAAAAATTAGACACAAGCCAGCAAAACTCAGGAATGGCTCCTAGGACAGCTGTCTAAGGCCAGAAGGGACAGTTTTATTCCTGTGCATCTCGTGTGCTCTAAAATTTTTCGTGAAATTAAAATGTTGCGGAGCAGCAGTTATTGATCATTTCAGCTTACTGTGGTTTTAAAAAAATATTCAGACTGACATTTTCTCTTACTGCTGTTGAACCAACTGATGTAAAAGATTACTCCGATATGTATGGCAGCTATTCAAAGTACACTTAGTATGTAGGTAGCAGTCTCATATTTAATCTTGTCTAGACAAATGCACAGTGTAAGTTTAATACATATTATATTGATAATTCTTTAAACCGTGAACACATATCCTCTCACAATCAGAATCTCAGATACCATAGCTTATGCCTTTGAAATAAACCAGTCTGTGCTATAGTACAGTCATCCATCCGGTTATGCGTGTTCATATCTGAAAAGCTGCCCTGTGTTGATGTGCTTTGTCTGCCCAGAACACGGTCACAGTGGTGTGCATACGTGGGTTAGTTAGCAGCTCTGGGTTCAGGTTCTGCAAGCTTCCAGCTGCGTGGCCTCACAGTCTTTCTCCCCTCTCAGTTCCCAGAGAATTCCAGAGAGCCCTTGTGAGTGTTAAGTAATGTCCTGAATGCACGTTGGGAAAACTGTCACATGCTCTGTGATAATTTTTACAGCTTTTTCTTCTCAAACTTGAAACAGTCAGCCTTTTCCACCACAACGTCTTTCTGCTCAGAATTTTAAAAAGAAAAGTAGAAGTAAGAGGGCCATCTAAAATTATCTTGATAAGCAGAAGTCTTTCCACTTTTCTTTTTCTTTCCTTTTTTCTTTTTTCATGGACCTTTTGTATTCGAAGTAACCAATTGTAAAAAAGACATTCCAGAGATAATAGGAGTGTCTCTACATGGACTGGATGTCTGATGATGCTAAGAGAACGTCATTCATTTTGCTAAGCGTGACTGTGGCCAGGTAGCAGCAGTGGTCCCAAAGCCTTTCTCCCATGAAAGGTGGGGTTTGTTTCTCCTCCTGCCTTTCAGAATCCATGTACTTATTTTTGACAAAGTAAAAATAATAGATGTTGAATGTTTCAACATATGTACTTCCTACTTTTCTTGATTTGAAACCCTGGCCCGTGAGTATTTGCCTATTTCAAAACCAGTGATGTAAGGACCCCACTGGGTGTAGGATGTGAAAGTGCTTACCTGGATGGTGGCTGGGTTAGGGTAAGACCAGGAAGGACCCCTTGGGGAATGCTCTGTCCTTTATCCTTTTTTTCCTCCCCTGGAGTTATGTCTCCTGATTCACAGAATGTCCTCTGTCCATAATCTCACTGGCCCTGATTTTGTCCCACCTCTCTTTCCTATTAAAACAAAGAATTCATTTGCATCTGGGTATCCCAGAAGTTTTCAGGCTTAACTTCTCCCTATTCTTATCCTTTCTCCTCCTGTAGGCGGTTCTAAATTATAAGGCTGTAAAGTTTATCTCTTTTCTTATCAGTGTAAGTCCACTTTGGTTTCTCTTTTTCTTTTCTTTATAATTCCCAAGCCTAATTATGTTTAATTATGAACTCTTATTAATACATTTTAAAAATTGCAAAAGACTTGTTGACTTTTTTAAAATTAGGAAAACAGAAAAGAACCAAGAAAAACTACTGTGAATCCCAGTGCCAGAGCTAAACTGTTAACATTTGAGTGATGTTTTTTGCTAGCTGTTCATGACCCACACATTGAAACTGAAAGGATTTTGAATAAAGTGAAAAGAATAGGTTTCTGGAGGTCTTTTTGTCTTCTTTGAATTTGTTTCTTTGTTCTTTTTCAGTATAGTCCCATGCTTAATCTCATCCAGATTGAATCAGGGATAACTTTATCCAGACAGATATGCCATGAACTAATTATAAGTATCAGTACATTCTTCTGAAGTTCTTATAAATGAAAGTATTTAACAAAGAATTATATACCAGGTACTTATTCATCTTAAGTATTTAAAATTAAGCATTTTAATTAGAATTTTAAATGTGAAATATGTTAGTACCTATAGTTATTAAAAATAGTAGCACTGCTAAGTTGAGTCTTTATGTAATTCAGTTCAGCGTCATTTATTGAATGTAAAAGAATATATTCTTTCCAATTTGGGCTTTCCTCACTAGTGATTGAGGAAGATTGTGGAGGGAAAAATGTAAGAACTGATTTTGTCTTTTAACATTAAATAAATTAACAGCTGAATTATTATTATGTAGCCATTGACTTGACCGATTTGTGCTGGAAATAAACAAACTTTCTCTACTTAATGTAATTATTTTTTACTAATATATACACTTTAAAATTAAGGAAGTCATATCCATTGTAGAAATAAGACAACACAGAAGAAAATAACAGCTACCTAGACTCTCTCATAAATTACGAAAGCAATAACTTGTATAATATCTGTATTTTTGAGTCTTGCATCTTTTCACTTGACCTTGCAGAGCAGTTATCTCCTGTCATTAGACATTCTCTGAAAACATGGTTTTTGACCCCTAGAAGGGACATCAGAGCTCAGTCAGCCCCACCCCTCATTGTACGTAAGGAAACAGTCGTGTAAATGCTCATGTGTCCCAGCTTGTCCTGAGTGACAGACACACCACAGCCTGTGACTAGACTCCACCCTCTTGCCATGCTAAACTTTCCAGCTGCTTCTGAATTCAGACATTCACCTGCAGGTGTAACTTTGCATTTTCTCCCTTTCAATGAAGGATGTTTTTCTTTTTTTAAATTCTGACAATTACGGTCTCCTGAGTAATTGTCTTTGTGTGTTTGCCTAGGGTTTACTACTCAACAAGCAGAAGTCGTCGTATCTGCCTTGATCAAGATCATGGAGGCCAACATGGATATCATCTACAAAGATATGGTCACCAAGATGCAGCAGGTAGCTTGCTGGGCTCTGGAGCAGATTGAGCTAGTGAGCCACCAGGGAAGTCCCAGCATGTAGCAATTTTAGTATAGACGAGAGGCAAATGGCTAGAGTGGCATAAAATATATTTATTCAGAGCTATTTTTTCAACTTCTATAGAACCATTAAGTTTGAAAACTAACTCTTCTAGTCATCTATGCAGTGGACATGAGTTTGAGCAAACTCCAGGAGATGGGAAGCCTGGCACGCTGCAGTCCATGGGGTCACAGAGAATCAGACACAACTGAGCGACTGAACAACAAAATGCTTTAATAAATGGAGACGTGGCCCGAATTGTAGCTGGCGGTCCTCTGACTGCCACTCTGTTAACTGTGATTCATCTGGTGCTGATACTGGCCTGGAGTTCTTCCTCTTTTCTCGTTTCGAGACGGAGGAGTACCTTACTGAACCTCTTTCTATGTGCCCACGTCCTGGTTTCTCATTAAGATGATCCCAGCTTGGGATGGTAGGAGGTGGACTTCCTAGGCCAGACAAGGTTATATGTTTAGTTTTTCTTTTCCCAGGAGATCACTCTTCAGCAAATAATGTCTCAGATCGCCAACGTGAAAAAAGATATGATTATTTTGGAGAAGAGTGAATTTTCAGCCCTCAGATCAGAAAATGAGGTAAAACCAAAGAGCCACTCATATTTCTCAAGTGCTTTTCTATTAGGATATGGAGATATAATGTGAATACACAAAAGTGTACAAAGAAGTGTACACAGTGAATTTTCAGTATGGACTGTCAGTCAGATGAAGAAGCGGTCCTTGACTGGCACCCCAAGACCTGCTGTCATCCCCTTCTGGTCACTCCTCCCACAGCAAAAATCACCATCCCAGCTTACATGGCCATTAACTGGTTTTGACTTTATCAATGGAATCACAAATGTGTCTTGCAGCAATAGATAACTCTCTTTCATCGTTCATAGTATGATTGGAACACACCACATTATTCTACTGTGATGCATATTAGAGTTGTTTCCAGTTTGGGGTTATTATGAATAAGTGGTGCTGTAAAATATCTCTTCATGTCTTACTTAAAGTGTGGGCGTATGAGATCAGTGTTGAAATAGGTACTGTCTCCACATCTTCCTTTTGTTTTTAGTCGTATTTAGAGTCCCATGAAGGAAGTTCATTGATCACCTGTTAGTTTTGATCTTATAAGAACCCACCTAGCAAACGATTCCTTCTTTTGCTAGAAAAAAAGATAAAAGTTTGAAACTGTCTTGAAGTCATTTATTTGAGGGCAGAATTAGTTAAAAGGAAACTTGAAAGAGGTACTAAAGCATCGCTGGAGGGAGATGAAACTATTGAAGACAGTTGCGTTACTGATTGTATGTGGCCTTCAACATGAACTGAAAGCCCTCAGGACACGCCATGACTGTAGTGCCCTCCTGGCATGACCAGTGATCGTTTCTGCCTCTGAAACTGTTCAGTTATGGTTGTGTGCTAAACGTGGCTAAATTCATGTTGACTTGAGGAAAGAACTTGAAGAACTTGCTCATAAACGCAGGTTGTAATATTTATTACCAAGTTTTAGGTTTTTCTTCTAACCTTCCAAACATACCCTTGACTGACTTCTTTTTTAATGTTTTTTTAGAAAATAAAACTTGAACTCCATCGGTTAAAACAACAAGTAATGGTAAGATCCTCATTCCTGTTTGCTTGCTCATTTATAATTACATAAGTTCAGTAATAAATATAGTGTCCAAAATATTTATGTGTTCTTAAAAACTTGCTTCTGTGTTAAATATTTGTGTGATATGTCTCAAAAGTATATATTGGAAGATTTAACTGAGAACATAGCCAAAGAATAAGTTAACTGATGTCTGTAACCAAATCCATTAAGAAAATTGTGATCCAGAAGGAATGAAGTCATTTTTAAATAAAATTTTTCTAAAACAGCCACATGGAATCCTTACATTCTCTTAGGAGAGACTGTCTTTAAAAGAATTACATGTGATTTTAAAATGCTGACTAATGCCAGCTACTTGATTTTTTTGAGTGGAAAGGACATTGGTGTTAAATAAGAAAAAGGTTTTGATGAGTGTCAGAAAGCTTTATTTGAACCAGAATCTAATATTTGACTTGAGTCCATCTCTGCTTTCCAAAGTTGTCCAGAGAACAGCTTGATTCATAAATTCCACAAGGCGATTTTATTGGGAATCTTGATGTTAAAAGCAACAGTAACCCACTGTGATCTGACTTCAACATAAAAGGGGATTATCTGTATAAATAACCAGGAAGTCCCCGCAGACATGGCTTAACCAGTCTCTTGACCTGCCTCGTTTCTAGCTCCATCGCTCTACACACCCCCGGCCCCTACCCTTGACCCCTCCGGTGGAGCAGTGGAGACAGTGGACCCAGGCTCATGTCCACACAGGCTTTGGATCTCTTACTTTGGATTTCTTTCTGTCTTTGATGTTTGCCCTCCCACTAGGATGAAGTGATCAAAGTCCGAACAGATACCAAATTGGACTTCAATCTAGAAAAGAGCAGAGTGAAAGAACTGGTATGTTTCTTTATTTAAAAATAGAACATGAATTAATTTCTTTGCAAGATGGAACATTTGGTCAAGTCTAAGGTTATTTACAGTTCATAAGTACTGTTAAATATTTACCTACATATGATTGTTACACATGGTGTTTCTTTATTTCAACTATATTTTGGATTAGGACTTTAAAAAGTAACATTAAAATTAAAATCTTGGTCAAGTCAAGTTTGAATCTTGTTTGTTTCAGAGATACTAAACTATTTGTCACTTAGACATGAATAAATTGTTTTATCTTGATCTCTTTGATATTAACTTAAATCTCTACTGGTCCTGATTTTGCAGAAGTTAAGTTGATTATCTGACTTGAATCATATTAAATTATAAATATTAAATAATGTTAAATTCTACATTAAAAATTGAGGGTTTGAAAACTATTTTCATGTAGTTTTTTTAATAGAGAAATCTTAATGAGTTTTTTTGCATTGTTTTGAAATGCAAATTCTAAATGATTCTTTAAGTTATGCTAAACTGAAATTTTCAGTTAGGAAAAATAACTGAAAAGTAAAACTTTCATTACCAAAAAGAGACCACAAAATATGGGTTGTATATAAGCAGAAGGGATATATATATATATTATATGACATATATTTGTTGTTTACTTGCTAAGTCATGTTTGACTATCTTGCAACCCCATGGACTGTAGCCCACCAGGCTCCTCTGTCCATGGGATTTCCCAGGCAAGTGGGTTGCCATTTTCTTCTCTAGGGGATCTTCCCAACACAGGGATCAAACCTGTGTCTCCTGCATTGGCTGGCAGGTTCTTTACCACTGAGCTACCAGGGAAGCCCCCATATGATATACAAAATAATTATTATGCCAGTGTTACCTGCCTTTCTAGTTTTGAAACACTTTTAACCATGAAGAGGAAATCACTTAGTATTGCTGAAATATATAATGATCACTAGCATATGACTTAAAGTCCTTTGGTTACCTTTGCCCTTAAGGGTTATATATAGGCTTAGCGGGAATTCCGAATCCACTTGATGTAGGAAGATGCCTCTAGCAACAAAGTCAGGAAGAACTAGATCTCAGAGATTGGGAGATAGGGGCTGTGAGCATGGATTAAAGTCAGTGAATTTGTGTGACTTATTAACCTAGGTGAGAAGTCCTTTTTGGAAATCCTAAATTCAGATTACTCTGAAGTGCGGGACAGCAGTATACTAGTCTGCAACTAGCATGAGTTTAACATGCACTGAGGAAGATGAGCTATCCAACCTTCTCATTCTTTTGTTTAATACACTTAGAATACTGTTCTAGCAGCATTGACTGTGGTGATATTTACAGCCAGTTTCAAATGCAGTGTAGCCTATAGACTGCTTTGGGGTAGAGGGAGATGGGTCCAGATAGATGCTACTTTTATAATCATGGCAGTGTCGAGATTTAGTCTTTTCTCTTGTGGCTGAGTCAGTATTAGTGAAGGCTGGAATTTTAAGGGATGCAGAAAATCCCATTCCACCCTGCCCCCTGGTGGTAATCTGGTGCATAGCTCTCTCTGAAACCCTGGAGATGAGCATTCTTTGGTCCTGCAAGTAGTTCTTGGTTTGGGGTTTGGGTTGTTGTTTTTTTAAACTCCTAAGCAATGCTGTTTTTATACTCTATCCCCCTGGTAGTCATAGGGGGACATTTATAGCTAGAAAGTTTCTAGAGACTTAAAAAGCATTAATTTCCCCCCATAACAAGTGTTAATTTATTGAGGATTTTTTAAATTCTTCACTTAAGTTACAAATTTTTCTTTGCTTAAGCAAATCCTGATGCCTGCCACTAAGGAAATACGCCTGATTTTGTTCTCAGTATTGACAGAATCACACAGTCATTAATAGCAAAAAAGGCAAGATATCATTTTAATTCTGAGTAGAACTAGTCAATTCCCTTAATAACATTGGATTGTGACAATGCTCACATGGGTTTGTTTTTTGTTTTTTGTTTTTTTCAATTAAAACCAACATGTGATGGTTTAGTGTATTTCTTGAATCTGTGAATTTACATAGTGTTTTATATTCAGAAGGCAGCATCTATGTCACAGAATAATAATCCTTGAAATTATTTTTTTCCCAACTTTATGTCTTTTCTCTTTTGTCTAGGCTTCAAATAGTGCCAATTTTGTTTGTAGTTAAGATGGGATAGCTCCGAAATTGAATTGTTACCCTACTTTTTTCACCCCTCCCAAAGCTGAAAAGCCTGTGACTCAGTATCCATCTAAATTGGTCCCAGGTGATGCTATCATAGTAGTGGGAGGGGCTTAGAGACATCACAGCAAAGACAGGAAAAGAAACCCAACCGAGAGAGAGGTAGAAGATGACAAAGGGGAATCTAGATGTTGAAGCAATGAGTGAATATAAATAAGATTTAAAAAAGATCAAAAGGAGAAAGCAGGTAGGCTGCTTCATCCTAGGGGTGACTGCTCATGGTACATATCTTGGAAGTGCTGAGAGCAGAATATTTAAGGTACCAGGGAAGGAGGAGAGGAATAAATAAAGGACTAAATCAGAATCTAACCTGTGTTACATGTTTGTTTCAGTATTCGTTAAACGAAAGGAAGCTGCTGGAAATAAAAACAGAAATGGTGTCACTGGTAAGAAAAGACTCAGTTCTCACCTTGCAGAACTGAAATTCTGCCCATTAAACGCACTAGCTCCTCCTTCCTCCCGCTGGCTACCGTCATTCTGTTCTCTGCCTCTGAATTTGACCACTCTCGGTCCCTTGTGTAAGTGGGATCATACAGTATTTGTCCTTTCGTAACTGGCTTATCTTCCTTGGCTTTCCGTCCTCAGGGTCCATCCCTGTTGTAGCATATGTCAGACTCCCCTTCCTTCTTAAAGCTAAATAATACTCCCTTATGACATACTACATTTTGATTATTATTACGGTCATTGTGAATAGTGCTCTAATTGTGGACTTGTGGATATCTGTTGGAGTCCCTGTTTTTAATTCTTTTGGGTATACATACCCAGAAGTGGAGTATCATGGGAATTTTTTGGTGCTTAACAAAGTACTTAGTTATTTTAATTGAAGAATAAATAAGGAATGGAGTTTTGTTTTTTTTTTACTATATTTTTAATTTATGGCATGTGTAACTTCTTTTCCATCCTTATTACCCGGGACCTCTGAAACCTGGAAGAGACTTCCATGAGAGAATACTAAACTCATCCTCTGGAATATTTAACTCCTCCACGCATTTATTTCCTTATTCATTACCTGAACTGTTCACCACAGAGGACTACTTACTTGCCCTGGGATTTTTAATGAAGTATTTCCCATGCTTTTACGCATTCACATTAATGAATTGTTACAAACCCTTTATAACATCAACCAAACTCACTACCCTTTGGGTGTTAACTATGTATCTGGTTTAACTATTTATATTTGGGAAAGAACTCATAAAGGCCCTTAGTATAGCCAAGCCTCATAATAAAACACTTGGTATTTGAATTATAAAAAAAGAAAACTTTTAAAAAATGTGAATAGAAATAGTGTCAGCAAGCACTGTTGCTTTTAGATTACCTAAGATTCCATTCATTTTTTAAAGCCTGTTTTTTTAATATAAATTTATTTATTTTAATTGGAGGCTAATTACTTTACAGTATTATATTGGATTTGCCATACATCAACATGAATCCGCCACAGGTGTACACGTGTTCCCCATCCTGAACCCCCTCCCCCCCCC
>NW_011494846.1:906256-926603 GCF_000754665.1 Bison bison bison | reverse complement strand
GGACTGGCGATTCATTTCACATATGATATTATACATGTTTGCATGCCATTCTCCCAAATCATCCCACCCTCTCCCTCTCCCACAGAGTCCAAAAGACTGTTCTATACATCTGTGTCTCTTTTGCTGTCTCGCATACAGGGTTATTGTTACCATTTTTCTAAATTCCATATATATGCATTAGTATACTATATTGGTGTTTTTCTTTCTGGCTTACTTCACTCTGTATAATAGGCTCCAGTTTCATCCACCTCATTAGAACTGATTCAAATGTATTCTTTTTAATGGCTGAGTAATACTCCATTGTGTATATGTACCACAGCTTTCTTATCCATTCATCTGCTGATGGACATCTAGGTTGCTCCCATGTCCTGGCTATTATAAACAGTGCTATGATGAACATTGGGGTACACGTGTCTCTTTCAATTCTGGTTTCCTCCGTGTGTATGCCCAGGAGTGGGATTGCTGGGTCATATGGCAGTTCCATTTCCAGTTTTTAAGGAATCTCCACACTGTTCTCCATAGTGGCTGTACTAGTTTGCTTTCCCACCAACAGTGTAAGAGGGTTCCTTAAAGCATGTTTTGTATACCTTTTACTGAGAGGAATTCAGAAGGAGGAGGTATATTCATTGCCATTGAGAACAGACGAGCTTCCTAATCTTAATCTTACTTGTAAAGCTGCCTATAATTTATAAAAGCTTTCTTCTATTAGTAATTGCACTTGATTCTCTAAACAGCCTTTGTGAAGACAGGGCCAATGTTACTTTTTATCTTTGTTTCAAACTGAAGGAAACAGGCCTAGAGATAGCTAAGGCCCTGACTAGCAGAATATAGCATGAAGCTAGAACTCAAGGCTAAAGCCCAGGTCTCCTTAATCTGACCGTGGGTGTACCTTGACTGCACCCTGTCGGGAAGGGACTCAGGGACAAATCCAGTGTGCTTTAATGCTGTGAATCTCTTTGTTTTAAAAGCACGCCCAGCAGGATCGGGCCGTCACACAGACAGACAGAAAGATAGACACCGAGGTTGCTGGCCTAAAAACCATGCTTGAGTCGCACAAGCTTGATAATATTAAATATTTAGCAGGTAAGCCATCTTACATTTAGATAGTTAAAATGAACTGAAAATAAATAAAATTTTAAAGTTTTTTGGCCGAGCCACACACGATCTTAGTTCCCCGACCAGGGATTAAACCTATGTGCCCTGCGATGGAAGTGCAGAGTCCTGACCACTGGACCACTAGGGAACTCCCAAGATAAATGTATAAATTGAGTCACAGACAGATATTGCATTTCATTGATTCTAGAACATTTTTTTCATGCTTTAACATCTCTGAAATTAGAAGGCATCTTACAGTTTCCAATAGATAAAGTATCATACTATTAATGTCATTTCTTTTCTTTCTTTGTGAAGTACTTGACTTTATTTACTACTACTCATGGCATCTTAAATTTGATGAGATGCTATCATCAAACTGTAGTTATTGGTAATTACTTTTAGTGACATTCAAGGTGGAATGTTTTACACATAGTTGAGTCGTGATCTTTCAGTGGGTGACACTTCTTATAAGGAGTTATTTTGCTGTTGAAATTTTTGAGCCAAAAGAGGGGAAAAGATTCACGTACCAAAAAAAAAAATTACTTAACCATTATTTTAACCAAATTTAACATTCTAGATCCATATTTTGAAGTAGAATAGTATTTAAAAGCAGAATTTTGCTCACAGGGTTAAAGGGTGCGTCCCTCTGTGGTACATGTGCATTTACTTTGCTGCTGCTAAGTCGTTTCAGTCGTGTCCGACTCTGTGACCCCATAGACGGCAGCCCACCAGGCTCCCCCATCCCTGGGACTCTCCAGGCAAGAACGCTGGAGTGGGTTGCCATTTCCTTCTCCAGTGCATTTACTTTGTGACCACAGAATTCTTGGGCTTCTATACATTTATTGAGACGTTTCCTTGGATATTGAACGCATTTGTCCTTTGGAGATGACGATATTAGATGTGGGGTTTTTTAATAGGAAGGTGTTTCATGGCGTGTGGCACATCAGTGAACAAGCCAGGTTTCTTGGGTTTGGTTTTACTTTCTTGGAGGATAAATGACTGTTGTGTTTTTTGTTTTTGTTTTTGTTTTTTTTTAGTAAAATGATGTTCCTGCAAGTAACTTTTAATAGAACTAATACTGTGCACAATTGTTCTTTTTCTTCCAGGATCTGTATTTACGTGCCTAACAGTAGCTCTGGGATTTTATCGCCTGTGGATATAATAAAGTGTCTATTTAAAGAGCATTCTATTGTTCTGCCTTAAGAACACCAGAATCTTGCTGTACTTTTTTTTTCTCATTTCTAATTATAATGCTGATTTTTTAATTTAATGCATATTATTTATTTTATGCAAATGATGGACATATAACCAAGGCAAAGAAGTAAGAAATTTCACAACTGTTTCTTTCATCTCTTCTATTTAGTTAACTTTATAACTCTGAGTGGTGGACAAAGCAAGGAGGACTCCACTCCCCTGGACCAGTGAACTCAGTCTAACTTGCAGGACATAGCAATAGTAAATATGTGTATAACTCTGCAATTTTAAATCTTCTGTCTCATCAAGGATTTGGGTCTCCATGTAGAGGCCCAGGAGCTTTACTAAGTGCTGAAGAATCACGGTAACCAAACCAAGAGCATCGAATCTTCTTCACCTGCTGACCCAGACCCTGACATCAGCCGGTCCCTGTGTTAGAGGTTGTGTTTCAAGTCCAGTCAGTTGGTAGCCTCATGCTACACTGTACTTGACACCAGAGAGAGATTTTTTTCCTTTTGGTTTCCATTATCTTCGTTATTATTCTGCTTATTGTTTATGCGCCTTCCAGCTGGAAAATCTTATTGCCTAATGAAGTATTATGATTAGGATGGAGACTGTCCCAGCCTCCTGGTGTGTAGACTTCTTCTGCCTTCTTCCTCCTTACTCGGTCCCTCTTCCTCTCCCTCTTGATTTAAGAGCTATCATAATGCTCCAGGGATGACACTGTCTCCCTAGAAAACGTGCTCACTCTCAGCATGAAAGTCAACTTCACCGTGTGTGATCGTCACCCTAATGGCCTTCTTCAGCTTTGTACACGATACAAGGGAAGCACAAGGCACAATATCTGTAGCAATACTAAGATAGTTAGCTAGTGTAGGTACTGCTCAGAAATATCTTTAATGAAGATGCCTTTGCCCATTACAAGCTCAGGTCATAGGCTTTGAAAATTAGAGAACTGTCCTGCCAGGTATCAGCCTAATATGGGTTGATTTCTTTGGTTGTTAAAGACATTCTCATAGTGACCTTACCTCTGCATTTAAAACAGATTACTAGATACAACTGGGAGGGGCTTGGAAATGCACATTCCCGTCTTACTTGAATGACCTGCCCGTAAAGAGAATAAGCATTCAAGAAATGATGACATCAGATGTCTCCTTCCTGTCTTTCTCACACGTGCGTGTGCGTATCTATGCATACCTGGTCCCGTGGAAAAACCACATAGAGACTTCTGGATCACACTGGTAGAATAAAGTACCCATCATTACTCTTCATCCACAGTGGTACAATGTTGTCCTCTGTCCTTTGGATGCCATTTCTAAACTTTGTAAGTCATTGCCTTGTTTGAGAATATTTGTGTAACTTAAAGAGTCTGAGCTCCAGATAAGTATGAAAATCAAATGCTTTGGCATTCGTGGTGTCATTTTCAAAGTGAAAAATAATCTTTTTTCAACTAGATCCAAAGTTCCCTTAACTGCCACAAAAAGTACTTTATCACTATATTTTGTCCCTTTCAGAGAAGGTTCTCCAGAAAATCCTGTTCATTTAACAATTGCCCTAAGTATTAAAGAGTGAAGTAAGTGACCTCCCATTAAGCCCACTTTTGCAACATAACTTTGATTAGGGAGAACCAGAAGGAGCCTGGAGCACACACGCTCCAACAAAACAAAGTCCCAGGAGGAAAAAGCACTGTCCGCAGTTCTGTTTCAAAGCGAATACCAATGCGTTCACAAAGTGACCTTATATTCTGATAAAATATTTTTTAGATAACACTCAGCTGGATGACTTTCTGTCCTCCGCCAGTATTCCATGTGACATTCCTCCTAGTGAGGGCGGGCCGCACCCCTGTCGCTTGGTCTGGGCCATCACTGACTGCAGTGGAGTCCTCCGAAGTACCAGCCCGCACCTCCCCAGCCTCGGGGAACAACGAACTCTCCTCTTGGTGGCCCGGACTGCCGGTTCGGGACCATGTTCTCTATTTAGTCAGATATATTCTATTTGAAAGCACAGGAGCCAGAAATGCAAGTATACCCTTCCCAGCACTCGCCTGGCCGTCTGTGAGCCTGTAAGTGGCTGGGGCTGGATTCCGTGTGACCGTTCCTGAGCTCAGCTGGCTTAGAGGAAATTCAGCATTAGCACTCAGAAGGGAAAAGATGCCTGACAAAACTCTGTGCGTCTAGCACATGGGGGAATTGGCCATAGTGAGGTCCTGAAGATCACCCTTCCAGGCACAGGTTCCTAACCCTGAATGTCAAGTGGCCTGAGCCCTTATTTCCTGTTCATGCACGAACCGCTCAGAAGGTTCCTCCATACCTTCTCTACACTCCCTGCTTTTTATCTTTTTAAAAGAGCTTAAGCTGCAGCCCGACTCCTCTCCTGTTCCCTTCATAAGCAAGCCTGTTTGTGTGTATGGTTCTTTAGAGGAAACGTGAATTCTGACTTCCTTGCTGGTCTCAGCCCTCCACTAAGTACTTTTCCAGCTCGGTAGCTAACAAAACTACATCTGAAGGTCTCGTCTTTTCGCTTAAGGATGTCAAGTACCAGTCGAGAAGTCTCTGGTTCAGGAAGAAAGGCTTGACTCAAGCCAGCCATCTTGCTCTGAGCTCTTTGAAAAGCAGACTCCTGAGCCGCAGGGTCTGTGGCCCTTTGCTGCTGTGCAGAGTGACGAGCTCTTCTGTCCCAGGCTCCTCCGCAGCCTCTCCTCCTGCTAACTAGCTGTGTCAGCGTTGGCAGGGACCTCTCTCCCCCCCGATATGCCGTGTTCTGAGAATTTTGGCGTCATTCCTGAACAAATGTCGTATAGACGGCACCATGGAACTCACGTCTCAAAAACTGGCTCTTAACATACGTTCATCACATGTGTTGTGACTTTTCTGACACTGAAGCAAAAACATGTTAATCAGGAGTGATTTATTCTTTATAGAAAATGTTTGAGCCTGTTTAGCCTTTTATCAGGGTTTCATTTGGAAAATACCAACCTTCCTGCAGATTTATAACTTATGTTGTTCTCATTATAACCCAGATCGTTCCTTAACCCTTTCATTACTTAAGCAAATGTTTGGTTACATTGTACTCTATGACAGAGGGGGCCTAATATTCTTATGATCTAAAATAAAATACTTAATTTTATGTGATTAGAATACTCTTCTGTTCACATTGAATATGAAGAACTAGAACAACTTCTGCCTACACTCTGTTTATACTGTTTTTTTTCCTTCCAGTTGTATATGATAACAATGATGTATTATTTTAAAAATCTAAAACCTAAACATTTGGATTTGCATACAGGATACATTTGAAAGTGGTTATTTGATTTAAAAAATAAATTTTTATTCAAAAGACTCTTATTAGCATGCTTGTGGTGAAGTGTTTTAACTCTTTGTTTGAAGGAAAATGTGGTTTATATGCAAGTTTCTACAAAAGCTGAAGGTCAAGTTACAAGTGATAGAAATCCAAATCAGATGAGCTTGAGCAAAGAGTTTGCTTTTCTTGGCCTACATGATCAAAATTCAGGAAGAGCAAGACGAAGGTACCATGGGAACTCACCCGCCGGCACCTCACACTTCCACTTCTTATGGGGTGGGTAGTCCTCTCAGACCAGCTTCACGGTGGTGAAGTTGCCAGCACACGCCCTGCGACTGAGCCTGGGAGAGTTCCACTGCGAAAGGGCCTGGAAGAAACCGAAGCAAGCGCTGCAGGAGCAACCGGAGGAGGGGTCCTGAGAGGGTCTCCACGCTCCTTCCCCAGGACCCACCTGTTCGACACAAACGCCACCCCTGAAAGGTGGGGCTTTTCTGGGTCACCTGCACAGGCTTAGCTTCTGTGTGACAGATACCTGCTCGAGAGGGAAGCAGAGGAATGGCTTGAGGGAGCAGATAAATGAGCGAGCGCCTAGAAACTAATTTTGGGCCCCTTTCATTTTCTCCAACCAGAAACCCTTTCCTCAAGTTAGGGAGTCACCAAGAACTGACTAGATCCGAGGGGTTGGGGGGGCATCTGGTTTCTCAAAGCCCCTAAATGACCCACAAATGCAGCCTTCCTGTGAAAACCGTGCCACTGAAGTTCCAGACGTCAGTCTTCTGTCTGCCTTCTCACCTCAGTCCCCCTTCCACGTGTGTGGCGCGCAGACAAACTAAAAACCTGCTTTTTACCACAGCTCTTTGATTTCTTTAAGAAAATTGTTTTAAAGAAAGGCATTTTCTAAAAACAGCGTTGTTGCTGGACTCTAAAGCCCCGGCCCTCCACAGCAGAGTCTCGCTGTTCGTGCTGCTGGCAGCCATGTTTCTACTCTAGTTCTGCAGTTTCCACAGAGGTTCAGACCAGGACCCCAGCAAGGGGTTGTGGTGGCCGCTGTCAGCCACAGGGTCTGAGCTCCGGCATCTCTAAGTTTTAAATAGAGAGCAGCGAGCTTCCACTGTTTTGTACGTCACAGGTACGTGGGGAACTGTTTTTAGGCCAACACTCAGGGGTAAGAAGTTGATACATGCTCACATTTTACAAGGTCCTAACTCTTCCTTTCAGTTCTATTTCTTGTTTCTTTTTTCACGCAATCTGTGTTTCAGTAAACCCTGATCTATTGCTCATGATTCTGAAGTTCCAAGTCAGCTTAACATAAAGCCCAAGAGCTGCACACAACAGCTTCAGGTCAGCATGGTGTTTCTGCACTTACCACCTTCTTGGGGAAGGCTTTTTAAAAAACTTCGGCCATCTCCAATTCCTCAACACCCATTCCCTTAGGAGAAAAACTGCTGCTTAGCAGCCTCTTGTCCCTCAGCATGAAAGCTAGTGTCTACCTAGCACAGAGATGTTTTTCACTAGTTCTCTTATCTCTTATTCTAGTTATGGCCTGCACGAACCTGAAGTGCTGTATCAGGCAGTGTCTAGCTCAGGCCTCAAGAACTGCTACCTGTGAAAACAGTGGTAAAACTTTGTGGGGAAAAGATGGAAGCTTGGGGGAATCAAAATACTCAGTGATCCCATGAGAGCACTTGCTGCTAAGTCGCTTCAGTCGTGTCCAACTCTGTGCCGCCCCACAGACCAGGCTCCCCCGTCCCTGGGATTCTCCAGGCAAGAACACTGGAGTGGGTTGCCATTTCCTTCTCCAATGCATGAAAGTGAAAAGTGAAAGTCAAGTCGCTCAGTCGTGTCCGACCCTCAGCGACCCCATGGACTGCAGCCTTCCAAGCTCCTCTGTCCATGGGATTTTCCAGGCAAGAGTACTGGAGTGGGCTGCACTTAGAAGAGCACTTAGTGAGAGCACTTAGAATTGTTTTTTTTCCCACATTTGTATCAGTTGGATGCTTTCAACTGTAAGTAGCATAAAACTAACAGTGATTTATACCTCGTGACTTTTACTACTCAAGTCTAGAAATAAGTGATCCTCAGGACTGGGTGGCAGTTTAACCCTTCACCTTTCCACTCTTACCTTCCTCTGTACAGTTTAGTTCTGTCGCTCAGTCATGTCTGATTCTTTGCGATCCCATGGAATGCAGAATGCCAGGCTTCCCTGTCCATCACCAACTCCAGAGCTTGCTCAAACTCATGTCCATCGAGTCGGTGATGCCATCCAACCATCTCACCCTCTGTTGTCCCCGTCTCCTGCCTTCAATCTTTCCCAGCGTCAGGGTCTCTGTACATTAGCTTTCAACTTCAGCCATGGGATTGCTGATCACAACATGACTGCCCCAGCTCCAGGCATCACATCCTCACAAAGCATCCAAGACAAAGAGAGAGATGCATAAGAGCATTCTTCTCATAAGAGGTCTCTCTCCTTTTAATCAGGAAGAAGGTTTTCCACCCCTCCCACAGAAATTCCCTCCTGTCTTGTAGGCCAGGACTAGGTCACATGGCCATCTGTAGCAAGAAAAGTTACCAAAGGGAATGTTTAGCTTTCCAGCCCCTCTGGTAGGAGGTGGGCGAGGAAGAAGGAGTTTGGAAATGGTTGTTGGATTGGCATTCAACAGTGTTGTTTACAATGTTCGTGAAAATTTAATAAAACACAGGCTACAGTAAAGACAGCCATAGGACTGCTTGATCTGAAATTCGAGTGGTCGTAGGAAGTGTGAAAAATAAGTCTACATTTGGTAGAATTCAAGGTCAGGGAAGGATGACTGAGACAACAGCCCTCAGGCTTGTTCAGGGTGGGTGGACTTGGAAGGCATCTTGCTCTCTACAGAACAATGTGTTCTTTGTGAAATACTGCAAATTATTGGTGTATCTGTAATTCCTTCTCGTGACCCAGGATAGGTGTACCTGCAGAAAGTCTACTGACGCATGTATGGAATGAAATCACAAGGTCAGGGGCCCATGGAACGAAAAAAAAACGTGGCTGTTGAACCAAGAATGGACAGTGAGTTCTCGGTTTTCTGCATAAATATTTATGTGAATGCCTTGACTTGGCCTTGAACACCAGCAAGTGGGAGAGGCAAAGCAGTTGCAGGTCCACAAAGTTTAAGAAAACTCTAAGGGAAAAAGTGAGAGACAGACAAAAGTCTACTAACGTCTTCCTTCCAATGAACAAAACCACGATTATTTTGTCAGGGCAGCACAATATCCTGGTCTGGTCGCTACATACCAGTTTTTACAGGCAGATCATTTCACAACCACGGGTAGGATGAGTCAGGAGCCCTGGTTTCAGCCTCCAGCCTTGCCACTTGCTTTGTTCTGGCGAAGCCATCTAACATTGCCGATCCTCAGTCCCACGTTTCTAAAATAATAGCATCAACAACAATAATGATAATGGGAATAATTATAGGGCGTTCATTTACTGTCTTAGAGGCACAGTTCTAAAACCTTGGCGTGCTCTGTCGCTTCAGTCATGTCCAACTCTTTGCGACCCTATTAACTGTAGCCCACGAGGCTCCTCTGTCCATGGGATTCTACAGGCAAGAACACTGGAGTGGGTTGCCATTTATCTTCATCGCATCCCTAGGAATTAAGTATTATAATGATCTCTGTTTTATGTTGAGGGAATCAAGAATGAGAGAGTGGAAAAACTTGTCTGAGAGCACCCACCTACTAAGTGGTGATTCTAGATTCAAGCCCAAACCTCCTGACTCCAAGGAATAGAGACCCCACCCAACTGAGAGCACTTGGTGAGGATCAAGTGAGGCCAAACACATGGACACGTTCTGCAAACTGTAAAACCATACATTCATGGAAAATATAATGCAGTCCATGTGTAATAACTGGAATCACTTACTAGTAATTACTAGGCATATTAGTTATACCACCACCCAAACAAGTAAATTCCCCTTAGTATGCTCCCTAGCAACCACCCCAGAGCACCAACACAGACGATGCCATATCCCAGCAAAAGAACATCGTCATCCTTTGAATGGCTGGTATAAAGATTGCAGTAGATATTAGAGGAATGTAGAGGAAATATGTATTATACTACACCAGCCCTTCATATAAATCCCAGGGTAATTGTGACTGTCCATACTTCTCTTTGGAGGTCTTCCTACCAAAGAATTGGTGTTGGCATGGAGCCCACTGTCCAAGCCTTAGCTTCATCTGATGTTTAGGCCTTAGGTAATTCCTTCCTGCTTAGTTCACCCTTCTTTCTGTGACACGATCATTAACTAGGATATTTCATTCTTAATCAACGACATCAACCACTGCTACTGCTGCTGCTAAGTCACTTCAGTCGTGTCCGACTCTGTGCGACCCTATAGAAGGCAGCCCACCAGGCTCCCCCGTCCCTGGGCTTCTCCAGGCAAGAACACTGGAGTGGGTTGCCATTTCCTTCTGCAATGCAAGAAAGTGAAAAGTGAAAGTGAAGTCACTCAGTCATGTCTGACTCTTAGCGACCCCGTGGACTACAGCCTACCAGGCTCCTCCGTCCATGGGATTTTCCAGGCAAGAGTACTGGAGTGGGGTGCCATTGCCTTCTCTGACATCAACCACTACATGAGAAAATAAAACAAATTTCAGCCTCTTTTCAAAAATTTCCCAGAAAACTGGGTTCCCCAGATCCTGACCCAGGCCCCTTGGGAACATTCACATCTCATCTGAATTCTATTTTATTTGTATAAAGCCCTTCTTGCTTGCTCTCAGCTTTCCATGGAAACTAAGGGTCTCCTCCTCTTCTCAAGCCAAGCAAGATTTCAGATCTCAAAGAGGAGGGAGGAAGAATTGGTACCCTTATAGGTCACACTATGCTTTCACCCCAATCTCTTGTGCACTAAAAAAAATTATATATATGTAATTATATATATTAAATTTTGTAAATAATATATATGTTTTGTACAGACATATACACAACCTCACAAGAATAGGCAAATCCATAAAGACAGAAAGTAGACTGATTGTTGCCAAGGGCTGGAGGCTGAGGATGGCGGGAGATGACGTGTGAGAGCTAATTCTACAGGCTTTCTTTCTGGACTGATGAAAATATTCTAAAATCCAATTTTGAAAAAAAAATTTTCAGAGGCTAGGGGTGGGGGACAGGGGGCACAAGCGCACTGAGACCTGGATTTGTTTTTCTAAATTAAGTTGGAAAAGCAAAAACAAAATAAAAACCAATTTTGGTGATGGTTGTGCGGCTCAGTGAAGGTACGGAGAACCACTGAATGGCACATTTTAAATGGGTCACTTGTAAGTTGCATGCTAGCTCCATTAAAGCTGTGTTGTTGGTTTGCTTTTTGGTCTTTTTTAATGTCCATTCTACACCTCCGGTTTACAGATGCAGCCCTGAGGCCTGAGACTTGTCCCTTTGACTGTGTGAGTCACACAGCTGTGACTGGCGGCCCCGCTGGGATCTGAGAGGCCAGCTCCTCCTGTGGCCTCATGACTCCTGACTAGTCTCCTGAGGTGATGCTTTGGTTGCTGTTAAGTCCTAAATTACTTTTTATCAGGTTTCATAGATGCCATAATATAGTCATCCTTCTTCTATTTGTAATGTTTTACAAGGGGCAAAGTCAACTCCTGGTCAGTACAGGGAGAGAAGCGGGAACACGGCCATTTGTGAGTTTGTCTCCTCAAGGGCACCGGACCCACCCCCTGGCCCGGGTACTCCAAAGTCAGCTTCAGGACTTGCTGGTCTCTCATCCCCAGGATGGCAGGAGAAAGGGTACCCACGTGGGCGGCGAGGGTGGAGAGGCGGCCCATGCTGACCGCAGAGGCCTCTTCTAGGGAGCGAATCAGCGTGTGGCCAGAAGGGGGCGCAGTACCAGCCGGGAAGGCTGAGACGTCCACCATTCGTGCACCCCACCACTTGGCTCTAACAGGAGTTCCGTGATTGCATCCTCACGCCTCCAAATCTGGACTAACCCAGGCCGGGGTAGGCAAGATCAACGTTTCATAATTCCCCAGGGAATCAGGAGGACGGGGCATGCTGGCCTGGGCGCCACAGAATCGCTTTCAGCTTTAGTTTCTTTGTCTGTAAAATAAGGAGGGGGAAGCTGGTGGTTTATTGTCCTTTCCAGACTCACAGCGACCTTTTAGAAACATCTTCGGAAGAACTGGTCCCTAACTGGTGTCCTTTCCCAGTGTCAAAATAATGCCCTGCACTGCCCACTTGTTGCTTAGTCACTCAGTCCTGTTGGACTCTCTGTGCCCCCAGGGACTGTAGCCGGCCAGGCTCCTCTGTCCATGGGATTTCCCAGCAAGAGTACCGGAGTGGGTTGCCATTTTCTTCTCCAGGAGATCTTCCCAAGCCAGGGATCGAACTGGCAGGCAGATTCTTTGCCACTGAGCCACCGAGGGAAGCCCATGGAGAGTCTTCAGTTAAATGCCTGTGCTTTTTCCTACAGGAATCTGTTTACAATTAGGAGAAAGTCCAACACTGGATTTTTTTTTTTTTTTTTTTACTGAAAGAGATCATTTGGTTTTAATAAGAACCAGAGAGGTTAAGTGACTTACTGAAGTTACTCAGCTAGTTAATGATAAAAGCCAGAATTAGAATCCTCTTCCTTTGACTGCCAGCCTGTAGTATTTCCATAATGTCACAGTACCTTGCAAACTTCCTTTTCCAGCAGAGACACAGGAACAAATTGAAGTGAGAAAATGAATTTAGGCAAAGTGAATGAACACTGAAATTTTTATCAAGGGTGATCTGCCCCTATTCCCAGGTGGCGCTATCAGTAAAGAATTCGCCTGCCAATGCAGGAGACACAGGAGGCAGGGTTCCATCCCTGGGTCAGGAAGATCCCCTGGAGGAGGAAACAGCAACCCACTCCAGTATTCTGACCTGGAGAATCCCATGGACAGAGGAGTCTGGTGGGCTACAGTCCGTTGGATCGCAAAGAGTCAGATACGACTGAGCGACTGAGCACACGTTGTAAACTCTGGATATTTGTTGCAGAGACGAGCTGTCACCTTCTCATTTGCCTTGTTCCCCTGAAGCCTGAAAGTGTCCTTTAGCTGTGCCACCTCGGGACTGCCCTAAACAGGGCTTCAGATTACAGGTTAAAATTGGCCTCCTCCCTCTCTTCAGAGAAGGCAGGAATGTGGTGGGAGTAGGTGGCATAGTGGGAATAGAGGCGAGCATCCCCCTCAGATGTTGGCATCCGCTGAGGGGGCAGGGAGCCCAGAGATCCCGGGTTATAAAAATCCTGACTTCATGTCGTGGCTCGAGTATCTTTGCAAGGTCTGCTGCTGCTACGTCTCAGCAGCATTGACAGCTGGAATCCTGCAGCTTGTTCCCTGTGTGATTATAAACTGTCTCTGGAGTAGCGTGCTGTGGGCGGTTGCCGTTTATATTAATAGAACTGCCTGGACCAATCAGCCTGCTCCTCGAAGGAACACGCGCCTTCCCGTCTTCCAGGATTGTTCTTGCAAAACAACATGCTGTGCCGATCTGTTTGGGAAGAAAGGAGGAGAGAGAGGGCATCTTCCAACTCACAGACATGAAGAAATACCGGAGCCCAGGCCAGTCCTGAACAGAACTGAGAGAGAACTGTCTGTCTTTTATGTATCACCTCTGCCCGCCTCCCACCGCCCACTCTCCGGGCCTTCTCTTCGTTCCATGGTCTCCAGATGCCCACTCCTTTCATGTTTTCTCAGGACCCCAACCCACCAAAACCAAACCCCAAACCACCTACTCTCAGGAACAGTGCACATCTCACCCTTTGGAGGCGGCCTTATGAGGGTGGGACTTCACAAGGAGCGTGAGTGCTTAGTCGCTCAGTCGTGTCCGACTCTTGCGACCCCACGGACCTAACCATCAGGATCCTCTGCCCGTGGGATTCTCCAAGCAAGAACACGAGAGTGGGTTGCCATGCCCTCCTCAAGGGGATCTTCCCAACCCAGGGGTTGAACCTGCATCATCTCCTCCATCAGCAAGTAGCACCACCTGGGAAACCCAACAACAAGGAGAGCTGAGTTCAAATCCTCACTCTTCTGCTTCCTAGCTATCTGAACGATTGCAAACTACCTTCCGTCCCCGATGGAAAATATAGGTCATGTGTGTGTGTCTGTTAGTCACTCTGTTGTGTCCGACTCGACCTTAGCCCTCCAGGCTCCTCCGTCCATGGGATTTCCCAGGCAAGAATACTGGAGTAGGTTGCCATTTCCTTCTTCAGAGGATCTTTCTGACCCAGGGATAAAACCCGACTCTCCTGCATTGCAGGCAGACTCTTTACCGTCTGAGCCACAAGGAGCCATACAGGTCATAACACTCACCATACCTGAGTGTGCTTTCAGCACCAAGTAACCAAAAAGTCAACCCGTAAGGAAATGTATTGACCCATATAATCAGAAGTTCAAAATCTTTTTTTTTAGGAGATATTTTAAAAAATATAATATAAAGTCTTGAGTATGAATGTAAGTGAAGAACTTACCATAATTCAGTGCTCAGGAAATGAGTATTATTACTATCACTATTCTTTGCAGGGAACTTTGCTTATTACACTTGATCTGTTATTGAGGAATTTAAGACTCTCTCAACTAGTAAACAATTTTCAGGTTCTAGTCAGCAAGTGAGGCAGCATTTTCTCAGAAAGTGGTCTTGCCAGAGTCCCTCAAAGCCATACCCTAAGTAACTATTTCCTTAACTGGGAGTAAGACCTGCACTCATCAGTATTTCCAAGATACAGTGGAAAGGTATCCTTTCTGTTGGCTTCCATGTGGCTCCTGTATTAGAATGCTGGCTTTTGATGAGGCTCCTATAGATTGACTGATTTTACTTAGGTAAAAGCTAGTCCACCAACATCCTCATTCACATTTCAGTTATGGCGAGTCTCTCGAACCACAGCTTATCAAGGTACCAGTCAGGCATCTCCACTCTGAAGACAAATACACCTTCCCAATCTGAACAACATTACCCATCCCCTGGGGCTTCCCAGGTGGCTCCAGGGGTAAAGAATCTGCCAGCAGTGCAGGAGGTGTGGGTTTGATCCCTGGGTGGGGAAGATCCCCTGGAGAAGAGAAGGGCTACCCACCCCAGTATTCTTGCCTGGAGAATCCCGTGGACAGAGGAGCCTGACAGGCTACAGTCCATGGGGTCACAAGAGTTGGAGATGCCTTAGTGACTAAACCACCACCCAGTACCTATCACTTAGCTTCAGAATAGTCTGGTGGATAGAACAGTTTTTCTTATTTCTGCCAAACATGTACATATATATCCTAACTTGCTACTTCCCGGGTTGTTTTCTCCCTTTCCTTCCGAGTGTGAGAGTCAGGTGGGTTTTTATCCAACTCTGTGACCCAGAGTAACCTGAGGGGTTCTCAGTTTCTGCATGTTGCTGGGGATGGGGGAAGAGCAGGTGCCATCGAGAAGAATCTACCAGTTCACCGGGAAGAAACCAGGGGAGCCTGAGGACCTAGAGTGTTTCCTCTGTCAGCTAATGTACGCCTGCAGCCCTGCCAAGCTCTGATGTGTTTAGACTTGAACTTCACAGGGAAGGTCGCACAAAAAGCAAGTTCCCGGGATTCAGTCTGTAGTCTGAGTGGGCTGGCGTGTTCTCGCTGGGCTATTTCTGTACAAAAAGCTGTCTGGAACCATCTGAGAATCACTAACCGCTGCGGTTTATGGTAATATATTTCCTAGCCACTTTCTGTTGCATCATTTCCTCTCCATTTTATGCTGAAGAGAATGAGTGTGTGTGTACTTGCCTGTGTGCGTGCGAGTCTGTGTTGTGTGTGTTCCCAAGTTGCGTTACCATGGAGAGTTATTTGGAAAAGGTGTCTTGTGAACCACTTCAGCTGATGTATGAAACTGCGTTTTAGAAATCAAAGCTCCTCTTCTGTGCGTAGCTTCTGTCTGGAAGAACACATGAAAAATGGTAACAGTGCTTGTCTGTGGGGGAGAGAACTAGGGGTTCAGTGGTTAAGGGACACGCATTCTTCAATGTGTATTATTTGTTTATTTTTATTTATTTTTACCATAAGCATGTAATCCTTTCTAAAAATGAAATCTGGAGATTCAGTGCCAAGGCTTCTCTTGGAAAATATTCACTGACTCAGATATTCCTCTTGGGGGGGGGGGCTTCCCTGGTGGCTCAGTGGTTAAAGGATCCACCTGCCAATGCAGAAAACATGAGTTCAATCCCTGGCCTAGGAAGATCCCACATGCCTCAGAGCAACTAAGCCCACGCACCACACTACTGAAGCTGTCCTCTAGAGCAGGAGGTGAAACTGCTGAGCCCAGAAGCCACAACTATGGAAGCCCCTGTACCCTAGAACCTGTGCTCTGCAACAAGAGAAACCACGGCAACGAGAAGACCTCGCACCTCAACTAGAGAGTAGCCCCGGCTTGCCACACTAGAGAAGAGCCTGTGCACAGCAACGAAGACCCAGCACAGCCAAAAGTAAATAAATATTTTTAATATACTACTGTTGAAAAAAAAAAAACTCCCCTTGACTCCTGCACTCAGCTCCCCAGAAAGAATCTGGGAATCTCTGAACAATCATAAAGTGAATATGAAGATGGAATCTGACTGCCTTCTTGGGTGCATGTGACTCATCATCAAGGATACTGTCCTCAGCCCTATCCATTAGGATGGATAAAGGTTGTTGAGTGGAGATAGGATATCTGTTAGATTCAATAGTAATCAATAATACCATTAAACACATTCTTTCTGGCAGTATCACAAAGAAAGTGCAGCTGGTGGTGAATGTAGCTACCTACTGACTGCAGGGAGCCGGGCATACACCTGAGTTTCTGCCAAGCCAAAATGAGATAGTTCATCCAGGCTGGACAGGGAAGCCCCACACCTGGTCATGTAGAAGAATATTAGACACTTTCATGATGTGTCTATGCATGTTTTGATTCCACAAGAGGTGATGGCTCCGGCTTCAGAAGCTGTGGTGACCTTACGGTGTATTTTTATATTCTCTGTGCTGAGCGGATGACCCACTTCCAAACCAAGAGCGCAAATTACAAACGAACATCCCAACCGCATGTCATTTTCCATCTTCACTAGACTGGGAGTCCATGAAAATAGAGTGTCAACACAGCACCTCCCATGGATGCTTGACATTCAATGTGGGCTAACTGGATTGCGCTGGACGTGTTTCTATTCACTGGAAATCATCAGCCAGCTCAAGAGGGAGGAAAACATTGCCCATCACAAAAATAACTCGAGAATTGTGCAATCTGCCAACATCGGTCATTTGTGTTGAACTTGCTTTCAGCACTCTGCTAAATATACCACACCCTATCACGGAAGCGATCATTCCCTTCCTTTTGAGTAGCAAAGTGGTGGGAACTAGAAAAGCTTCTGTGAATTTGGCAAGGGTTAGGATAAATGTTTCCAGTCCCTCTGGCAAAGGTGAGGCCGGCAGAGGGAAACACGTCTATTCATCATGCTTTAGTGCCACTTGTTCATTAAGGGCTATGCTCTGGGGGTAAAGCTGTGCTTTCCTGTACCTGAGACAATGCCTGGACCTCGTAAACATAACTGACAACATAATTTTGCCGCACAGGTTATTGTTGTGTTGTTCCAATATGCTTGAAGTGATCATGAATCTTCACGGAATGCTGAACGTTTTCCCACGGGAAATACTTTATTTTGCACACAGAGCCACCCGGTCTGAGAGTCCCCTGCTGGGGACACTGTGCTACTCCACTGAACACGAGGGAGCAGATGTTTCAGAGGATTTCGTACAGTTGGGAGGAATTTTGCTGACTGCCAGCCACATGCTAGACCCTTCTGCATTTTTCAGGTCTGCATGCGTTGTAGACAGCCTCTCTGCAAGGCTGACATCACTGACTGCTGTCCAAGGGCAGAAGGTGGAGCACAGGGAAGGGAGGGGCTTGCCCGAGCGTGCCCCACTGTAAGTGACGGAGCTGGGGTGCTGCACACCCAGGCCGTCCTTGTCCAAATGCAAACTTCTTTCCCTACAGCAGTGACATGGCCCTCCAATGCTTCTTTGAGGCCGAAGGGCAAGGTCTGCTCACAGTTTGGACGTGACTTTCAGGAAGGCTGCCCAGACCATGGATGGGACATTGGTGAGAAAGAGAACTTGGATTTTTTTTTTTTTTAGGAAGGTATCCATGAATTGCTTATACAATGACATCTGGAGAGTGAGAGGTGAGATTCCTGCTCTTCAAATAGCAAATATATAGAGAGTGGATCATAGAGGCAGGATTGCACTCTCTAGAAAGACTAAGGAGGAGATCACAAGGCGGCCCCTGAGTCACAGAGAATATAAACCAGGAACGCATTGACTCAGAATCAAAAGGATCAAAGGAGCCAAGATGGAAACCCACAGGGAGCACGACATTGGCTATTCATTGATATGAGCAGCCAATGACCAGAACCAGAAGAGCAACTCTGGGCTGCTGGATGGCAGGCACTATTCTAGTTGCTACGGAAATAGCCATGAACAAAATAGTCCTTGCCCTTATGGAGCTACAAGTATAAAGATGATAGAATGGCATGTAGTTAGAAAAAAGCTGAAACATGGGGCAGGAAAGTCATTTTCCAGATGTCACTGAGCAAACCTAGCCAAGCCTGGCATTGAAGCAAGAGAACAGGCATTCAGGACCAAAAGCCCAGTCCACCCCAGGACCCAAGGGAGATAAAAGACACCTTAGGAGACATATGGAATGGTTTCAACGCTGGGCTGGTGGGCTGTCTTTAAAAATTTAAGGACCAGCATCAAATATATAAACAGGATCTTGGATAGCAGCCTGGGGCATAGGAACAGAAGACACTGTAGAATGGCTGCAGGGCAGATGGGCTGATGGCTTCGGTTTGCACTAAGAAGAGGATGCCCATCCCATGCTTAGAGAATCAGGGCAGTAGAGTACCACCCTGGAAATAAGATCCTCAAAATTAGCAGGCCTCCTCAGGGCCTTTGATGCACTGTAACCTCTGAACGTGGCCCACCTGCCCTTCCCTGAAGCCCTGGGTGACTCTCCATCCTTCGGGTCTCATCTGAAATGTCATGAGGTCAGGAAAGCCTTTTACCTCAGCCAGCCTCCTTCCACCCAAATCCAGTTGTGAGGCCAATGAATTTGAAAGCTACCAATATTTTTTTCTGTGCAATTTAATGAAAATCCAAATTTTAAAGAAGGCAAGCATGTCATTCTAATCAGGTATCATTGAGGGCAGAACCAACGCTTTGTGAGCTGGGCCAATTGTGTAGATGCTGGAGGCCAGTATAAGTTTCTGGGCCCCTCCACATCTCCTGGGATTGAGGTCCGTAACGTTTCTGCCCAAAGCACTCTTTCTGCTTCCCTGGTGGTTCAGACAGTAAAGAATCTGCCTGCAATGCAGGAGACCCAGGTTCCGTCCCTGGGTCGAGAGGATCCCCTGGAGAAGGGAATGGCAACCCACTCTAGTATTCTTACCTGGAGAATTCCATGGACAGAGGAGCCTGGTGGGCTACAGTCCATGGGGTGTCAGAGAGTCGGATACAACTGAGCTACTAACGCAGCAACAACGGAGCTCTCCTCCTGCAGAGGTCTAGACAGCCTGCCCCTTCTGAGTCTGCTGAGCATCCTCAGAGCCAGCATTCCTGAATTCTCTCTCTAAAAATAGCAGATGTACCCAGGCCACCCCATCTCCATCCCTCTAAGCTCCCTTCCTGGTTCTCCACTGCCTCTGCTGGCATTTTCACATGTCTGTTCATTGACCAACTTCCTCCTTCCCATGAGGGCAGGGCATGTATCGTTCGCCGTTGTGTCCCCAGGGCCTGGCGAGGAATAAGAGCTTAATAAATATTTGTTGAATGAATAAGAGGATTAATCAATGTCAGACGACAGGGAGAACAGGCTGCCCGGGCACTGTTCAGCCCATCACACCCCAGGCCCCAGGCCCCAGGCTCCAGGTGAGGAAGCTTCCAGACTTCCCCTCATTTCCTTTTGTTGCTTTTTCTGCAGTAGAAGGTGGTCTGTGGTCTCCTGGATTCTCCTCCGTTTCTTGGTTTGAGTCTCACCTGTCCTGGCCCTGATTTTCTGGCTCCTCTGGGGTTAATTGACTTTCCTGGTGGCCCAGACAGTAAAGAAACTGTCTGCAAGGCAGGAGATCTAGATTCGATCCCTGAGTCGGGAAGATCCCCTGGAGCAAGAAATGGCAACCCACTCCAGTATTCTTACCTGGAGGATTCCATGGGCAGAGGAGCCTGGTGGGCTACAGTCCATGGGGTCACAAAGAGTTGGACACGACCGAGTGACTAGCACACTGGGGTTAAAGCAAGGCTCTGACATCCTGTTCACGCGCTGTTCTTTCCCTCTGGCTCCAGCTGCCTGTCCGAGGTCAGTCCCACCTGTTCCGTGGGACAAAGCATCTCAGCAGCGCCCTATCCAGTCCCTGAAAAGATGCCCACCTGTCTGCTAGTCATACTGGGGAAAACGTTGCAAGGAAGCCCCTCAGTCTCCTGGCTAGATAGTGATCACCAAAGGCTTTCCTGCAGGTAAACATTCCAAAAATCGCTGAGAGGCACTTTTATCTGTGTTGAGGTCGCCCCTAAAACCTCCCATTGCTTCATGACCACCTTCCTGTGTGGAATTTTGAAGAAATTCTGACCCAAGCACCAGCAGAGAACAAACCTGTGGGAAGAAACTTCACGAGGTCCCATGTCATTTGCTGTTTCAAATATTCAGCTAGAAAGGGGAAGAACGAGAGATGAGGTGAGGGGGTTATCTTCTGAGGCTGCCACTCAGCGGAAC
>NW_011494846.1:897974-906156 GCF_000754665.1 Bison bison bison | reverse complement strand
CGGACCGTGAGCCTGTATTAGGATGCCCTGCTCCTGAAACAAAGCCAGGGCATCCAGCTCTCCTAGCCCTGCTGAATTTCTGCCAGGTCTTCCTTCTCCCCCAGAGACAAACATGCCTGAGACCCTTCAGACCCTAGCAGCCAAGGACTTTCGATGGCTTTGGTTTGCAGTCCTGAGGCTTCTTCCTAAAAGGCCAGGGAGCCACCAACTGCCTTCACCCACCGAGACCACAAGCTGTTGCTTGTTACCACTTTAGGTATCAGGCCTCAGCCACAAAATGCCAGCTGCCACCAAGCCTTTCTTTGTTTACTCCTTGAAAGCAATGTCATCCACAGGTATTAAAACAGGTAAAGAGGGCTTTGCAATCATTGAGGGATTAAGAAGTCCCACTCAGGCTCTGTGGCTGCATCTTTACATGAGCGGATGTCAGAAGCCTCCTTACCAAAGGCCCCCAGTGCAGTGCCATTTAATAAGCACTGGTCATTTTTCTGCGTGAGCCTAGGAAGAGGACACAAACTCTCTTTATCCATTGTTGAACATCCAGCACCTAGCAGAGTGCCAGGTATACAGAGATCAAATACATATTTGTTTAACGAGCGAGTGAAATTTTCAGAATGGTCTTTGGTGACAAGACTGCAACCTACTACCTGAGTAACCTTAGGAAATTTATGGAACTTCTTTAAGCATCAGTATCCCTATATGTTGGAGAAGGCAATGGCACCCCTCTCCAGTACCCTTGCCTGGAAAATCCCATGGACAGAGGAGCCTGGTAAGCTGCAGTCCATGGGGTCGCTGAGGGTCAGACACGACTGAGCGACTTTACTTTCACTTTTCATTTTCATGCATTGGAGAAGGAAATGGCAACCCAGTCCAGTGTTCTTGCCTGGAGAATCCCAGGGACGGGGGAGCCTGGTGGGCTGCCGTCTATGGGGTCACACAGAGTTGGACACGACTGAAGTGACTCAGCAGCGGCAGCAGCATCCCTATATGTAAATGAGGAAAGGAAGGTGACCCACTGCAAGGCTGTTTCAGAGACTAATTGTGATTGGACAAGACAGCAGGTGATACATGGGCACAGCAGCTGGCACTGGTAATAGCTCAATACAATATCCTTATTATGTCATTGTTATACTTTCAACCTTGTGCTCCTCCTAAGGCCTAAAATTCCTAGATCACAGATTCAGAAACCAAATAATAGGAACTACTATCTTTTATATGTCAATGGCACTGCGGTTCAGTGTTACATAACTGTGCTTTCACGTTCACTTAGTCGTGTCCGAGTTTGCAACCCCATGTGCTACAGCCTACCAAGCTCCTCTGTCCATGGGGTTTCCCAGGCTAGAATACTGATGTGGGTTGCCATTTCCTCCTCCAGGGTATCTTCCTGACCCAGGAATTGATCCCATGTCTCCTGCGTCTCCTGCATTGGCAGACGGATTCTTTACCGCTGAGCCATCAGGGAACTACTCCTTTTCAGTTCCTACTGTTGAATGTTTCTGTAATGTAAAATGAGATTTAGCTAAAATAGTTTTTCAGGAGTAAAGGACTTTCTTGTTGAAGGTGTTCCAATCCCATCCAAAAACACTCTTACAGCCATGCACTTAGAACAATGTTTCACCAAATATCTGGGTCCCCGTGGCCCAGTCAAGCTGACCCACAAAATTAATCATCATAGGAGAACAGACTAATGATGAAGCAAAGAAGCGTGTTTGTGTTGGAGATACTTCCTACTTGAGTTTTCTTAATGAAAAGGAACCTAAGAAAGAAATCCTCCTTTTGGACAAAAGAGTATAAGTGTTCCGCTGAGAGCTTTCACTGGCTGCCCGAGCACTTTTCATCTGAATGTCTGGAAGCCAGGGAGCTACTGCCTGCAGGGAGCAACCAATGATGATTGCAAATGGGTAGAGAAATACCCCAGCTTCCTCACCTCTCATGTCAGGCACATCTAATGTACCTGTGTACCATCTGCAACAGGAGCTTAGTGAAACTGGGTCCCGGTTGTTCAATGGTAACTTCAATCTCATTAATACACCGTATCCAATTCCTTTTTTGGTCTAATTCTCCACTGCCCTACTGGGGCTACCCAAGATATCACCTCTAAAATAAACTACTTGCACTCAGATCAGGTCTCAGGGTCTGTTTCCAAGGAAACCAGACCTAAGATAAGAGAATAAATTACAGTCATAAATTCATTTTTACGTGGGTTTAAGATTGAAATTCACATACATGGTTCTCCAAAAAATCCTACGTGGAATTTGTGTTTAATGTAGGCCAGAGCAGTAAATGAGGCCTGGAAAAAGTGAATGCAAAATCTCTGACAAACATGTTTTCAATACAGGCCTCAATGAATTATCAGAGATACTTTTCCTGAGATAGATAGTTGTGAAAAAAAGTCACAATAAAACTATCTCAGAACACACAAGGATTCAAGTCTTCATGCTCAAGAGACCCCAAGATCAGAATGAAATTTTTTAAATGAAAAAAATATTAATCCATAGATTCACTGAAATCTCTTTCACAATCTCAGCATGTTTTTTGTAAACAGTGACAAACTCATTTTAAAATTTATATGGAATTACAGAGCCAAAAAATTTTGAAATAGGAGAGCAAAGTTGAAGGAATGACAGTAACTGATTTCAATACTAGCTATAAAGCCACAGTAATTAAGACAGTGTGGTCTTGGTATAAGAACAAGCATACGCATTAATAGAATCCGGTAGAGTCTAGAAACAGATCTTCACATATATAGCCAATTGATTTTTGACAGAAGTACCAATGTAATTCAATGAGTTGAGGATATCTTTTCAACAAAATGTCCTACAAAAATTGGATAATTGCATGGAAAAAAAAATGAGCCTTGGCTTCTATTGATGTCAAACCCCAAGATTAACTTGAAATAACCAAAGACCTAAAAGCTAAAACCGATGATACTTCTAAAAGAAATGATAGGAAAAGGTTTTCATAATCTCGGATTAAGCACTTGAAAAATGCTCAGCATTTTTATTCATCAGAGAAATGCAAATTAAATTCACTAGAATGACCAAATTTTTAAAATTGACACCACCACCAAGTAAGTATTGGGAAGGATGTAGAGCTGGTGGAGATGCAAAATGGAACCACCACACCGGGAAACAGCTGGATGGTTTCTTAAAGTTACACTAATCACATGACCCAGCTATTCTACTCCTTTAATTGTACCCAAGAGAAATGAAGAATATGTTCACCCAAAGACTTGCACATGAGGGCTTACAGAAGCTATATTCATAATATCAAAAGCAAAACTGAAATTAACCAAAATGTCTGTCAGCAAGTGAATCAATAAATGTGTTTTGGTATATTCTACCAAATATAATGAAATACTTGTTTCACTAGATTGTTTGACTGCTAAGTCATGTCCAGCTCTTTGTGACCCTATGGACTGTAGCCCTCCAGGCTCCTCTCTCCATGGGATTTTTCCAGCAAGAATACTGGAGTGGGTTGCCATGCCCTCCTCCAGGGGATTTCCTTCACCCAGGAATTGAAACTGCATCTACTGCTTGGCAGGCGGATTCTTTACCGCTGAGCCACCAGGGAAGCCCATAATAGAACACTGCTGCTGCTGCTGCTAAGTCGCTTCAGTTGTGTCTGACTCTGTGCAACCCCATAGATGGCAGCCCACCAGGCTCCCCCGTCCCTGGGCTTCTCCAGGCAAGAACACTGGAGTGGGTTGCCATTTCCTTCTCCAATGCATGAAAGTGAAAAATGAAAGGGAAGTCGCTCAGTCGTGTCCGACTCTTAGTGACCCCATGGACTGCAGCCTACCAGGCTCCTCCATCCATGGGATTTTCTAGGCAGGAGTACTGAACACTACTCAGCAATAAAAAAGAGCAAACTGTTGGAATACCCGACATGGGTGAATTTCAAAAACATTACACTGAATGAGAGAAAACAGATACCAAAGTGTATACACTCTAAGATCCCATTTATGAAGTTCTAGAAAAGAAGAAGGGAACCTACAATGACAGAAACATTCTCAAGCTCATGCACAGTTTTTAAAAAGCAAAGTAAAACCACAGTGAGGTATGGTTTTTTCAATCTTCAGGATATCCAAAGTGTGTGTTTGAACAAAGCACAAATCTACATCAGAGGTCAGAGGTGGAATTTGGGAACTGACTGCAAAGGACCTTGAGAGAATATTTTGATTATTGTAGAATACCCAAGAGTATACATTTGTCAAAATCCAACAAAATATACACTTAAAATGAGTTTTATTTTAAGTCACTTATACACCAACCAGGGCAATGGGAAGTTACTGTTTAATGATCATTGAGTTTCAGTTGAGGAAGATGAAAAAGTTCATCCTTTTTCATGGTGGTGATATATGGTCCTTCATGTGAATTTCTTTTTTTTTTTTTTTTCATGTGAATTTCTAAAACAACAATGTGAATATACTTAATGCCATAGAACTATACACTTAAAAATAGCTAAAATGGTAACTTTTGTATTATATATATTTACTACAATAAAAAAATCTATACCTCAATAATACTATTTTGCAAAAATGAGAAGATGGAGTTCAAGGTAGCAGTTTGAAAATGAATGAAATGCAATGTCTGGAAATGAATATAGGGGTTTCCTTAATGGCTCAGCAGGCAAAGAATCAGCCTGCAATGCAGAAGACAGAGGAGATATGGGTTTGATTCCTGGGTCAGGAAAATCCCCTGGGGGAGAAAAATGGCAACCTACTCCAGTATACTTGCCTGAAAAATTCCATGGACAGAGGAGCCTGTGTGGTCCTGAGGAGCCTTGTGGTCCACAGTCTGTGTGGTCACAAGGAGTCGGACACAACTGAGTGACTGACCCACGCTCATACAGAAATGAATATATAATATTTGGAAATATCTATGGAGGATCTACTATATGTTAGCAAGATGTTAGATGCTGTCGAAGAAGACAAAAATGGCAACCATGGAGTAGAAAAAGAGCTGGACTTAAAAAGCCAGAGTTGTAGCACCTGCCCAGCTCCCTGTGGCAGCAGGTCTCCTAGTCTTTCCTCCTTGAGCTTCAGCTGCCTCGCCAGCAACATGTGGGGGATGGACTGGTTCACACCCAAGGGCTCTTCCGGTGCCAACACCCTCTGCTCTTATGTCCAGTGGGGATTTACTTTCTTACAGAATACGAGATGGGAAAACGAAGATCCAAAGCTTGGGTTAGACCGACGTAGGGCATTGTAGGTGGCGCTAGTGGTAAAGAACTTGCCTGCCAATGGAGAGGTAAGAGATTCTTCAGTCCCTGGGTCAGGAAGATCCCCTGGAGGAGGGCATGGCAACCCACTCCAGTATTCTTGCCTGGAGAACTGCATTGACAAAGAAGCCTGGCAGGCGTCAGTCCGTAGGGTCGAAAAGAATCGGACACAACCCAAGCGACTTAGCACACATGCCCAAAGAATGCTTTAACGACGTAAACGATATTTGCATTCATGAAAAAAATAATTTGTCTTAAAGAAGTCATGCTAGTTTTTTTTTCAATTAACTTTTATTAAGCACTCGTGGTTTATCCCAGGCTTCTCTCTCTTTTCTCTGACCCTCTCTCTCCTGCCCTCCCTCCCTCTCTCTGATTTTCTTTCTTGTGACTCAAGTGTTAGCCGCTCAGTCATGTCCAACTCTTTGAGACCCCATGGACTGTGGCCCACAAGGCTCCTCTGTCCATAGAATTCTCCAGGCAAGAATACTGGAGTGGGTTGCCATTTCCTTCTCCAGGGATCTTCCCGACCCAGGAATCAAACCCGGGTCTCCTGCATTGCAGGCAGATTCTTTAGCATCTGAGCCACCAGGGAAGAATCAAGCCTCCCCCAAACCTGCTCTACCAAAGGTCACAGTGACCTGCTTCCTCATTGCCAATTCCAAAGCACTCTTAAATCTTCATTTTACCTGAGTTCTTGGCCAAACTCAACACTGATAACTCCTCCAATCTAATAAAACTTTCTACTCCTGGCTTCTCAGCTGCTGGTCTGTCTGCATCTCCGCCTATAACCCTGACAGCACTGTCTCAGCCTCCTCTTTTTCTCTTCATCCCAGATTTCAGGAATTGACAGATGTTTTCCATAAAAGGAATGATGGTTCATATTTTAGGTTTCATGTGCCACAGGGTCCTCACTGCACATTCTTTGTTTTTTTTGTTTGCCTGCTGTTGTTTAAAACCCTGTCTAATGATAAAAGCCCTTCTTAACTAAGTGTTTCTGCTCTGTGTGGGGCCCCCCATCACTGAGGGTTCTTCGTGGACCACTCCACCCACTGCCATTGTTCCAACACCTGTAACCCAATGGCCTCAATAGCAATGCCTTTTAAGTTCCATCTTTCCATCGAGGGGTATTAAGGATGTCCCATTTTCTGCATTCCAAGAAAAAATTACAGTTGTGCAAAAGAGAAAAGTACACGAACAGATGATTTTAAGCATATGAAGACTTTCAACCTACACGATAGAAGAAAGACAAAGTCAAACCACAATGAGATGTGGTTTTACAATCTTGCAGACTAACAGACATGGAAGAGTGATAAGGAAAGTTGTTGATGGGGTATTGGAGAGACAAGCATCATCCTTTTCAGTGGGAAGTTTAGCACTATCTCTCAAAATATGAAACACACACCTCTTCAGCCCCAGAAGGTGTATAAGTGTATACCATGTATAGGTAGTTACATGAGCACGGCAGAATGGAGAATACCTGGGTGGCAGGTTACTACTTGTATACGGAAGGTATGGGGACAACAAACGCATATACAGCAGATTGTTAAGAGTGCTTTGGGTGGGGCAGAAACTGGAGGGGAGGAGTCAAGGGTAGGGAAGAAACTGACTTTTTCACTGCTGTAACTTTCTGTATTGTTAGAATATTTTGGTCTTAGGCATATAGCATTTTTGCCAAAAAATTAACATAAATAAGTGAGAGGATAGGTAGAAGAATCTGATAAACAAGAAAAGGAATAGTTGAGTTAGAAGGGGCCTTTGTTGTTGCTGTTGAGTTGCTAAGCCGTGTCTGATTCTTTGTAACTCCATGGACTGCAACATGCCAGGTTCCCCTGGCCTTCCCCATCTCCCAGAGTTCACCCAAGTTCATGTCCATTGCGTCGCTGATCCTATCCAACCATCTCATTCTCTGCTGCTATCTTCTCCTTTTGCCTTCAATCTTTCGTAGCTTCAGGGTCTTTTCCAATGAGTCAGCTTTTCATATCAAATGGCCAAGTATTGGAGCTTCAGCTTCAGCATCAGTCCTTCCAATGAGTACCCAGAGTTGATTTCCTTTTAAGATTGACTGGCTTGATCTCCTTGCAGTCCAAGGGATTCTCAAGAGTCTTCTCCAACACCAGAGTTCAAAAGACTCAATTCTTCGGCATTCAACCTTCTTTATGGTCCAACTCTCACATCTGTACATGGCTACTGGAAAGACCATAACTTTGACTATGCAGAACTTTGTCAGCAAAGTGATATCTTTGCTTTTTAATATGTTTTCTAGGTTTGTCATAGAAGGGACCTTCGGTTCAGTTCAGTCACTCAGTTGTGTCCGACTCTTTGCGACCCCATGAATTGCAGCACCCCAGGCCTCCCTGTCCATCACCAACTCCCGGAGTTCACTCAAACTCATGTCCATCGAGTCAGTGATGCCATCCAGCCATCTCATTCTTTGTCGTCCCTTTCTCCTCCTGCCCCCAATCCCTCCCAGCATCAGGGTCTTTTCCAATGAGTCCACTCTTCCCATGAGGTGGCCAAAGTATTGGAGTTCATCAGTCCTTCCAATGAACACCCAGGACTGATCTCCTTTAGAATGGACTGCTTGGATCTCCTTGCAGTCCAAGGGACTCTCAAGAGTCTTCTCCAACACCACAGTTCAAAAGCATCAATTCTTTGGGGCTCAGCCTTCTTCACAGTCCAACTCTCACATCCATATGTGACCACTGGAAAAACCATAGCCTTGACTAGACGGACCTTTGTTGGCAAAGTAATGTCTCTGCTTTTGAATATGCTGTCTAGGTTGGTCATAACTTTCCTTCCAAGGAGTAAGCATCTTTTAATTTCATGGCTGCAGTCACCATCTGCAGTGATTTTGGAGCCCCCCAAAATAAAGTCTGACACTGTTTCCACTGTTTCCCTATCTATTTCCCATGAAGTGATGGGACCAGATACCATGATCTTAGTTTTCTGAATGCTGAGC
>NW_011494846.1:894132-897874 GCF_000754665.1 Bison bison bison | reverse complement strand
AAATAAGCAGGGTGACAATATACAGCCTTGATGTACTCCTTTTCCTGTTTGGAACCAGTCTGTTGTTCTGTGCCCAGTTCTAACTGTTGCTTCCTGACCTGCATATAGGTTTCTCAAGAGGCAGGTCAGGTGGTCTGATATACCCATCTCTTTCAGAATTTTCCAGTTTATTGTGATCCACACGGTCAAAGGTTTTGGCATAGCCAACAAAGCAGAAGTAGATGTTTTTCTGGAACTCTCTTGCTTTTTTGATGATCCAGCAGATGTTGGTAATTTGATCTCTGGTTCCTCTGCCTTTTCTAAAACCAGCTTGAACATGGTTCACAGTTCATGGTTCACGTATTGCTGAAGCCTGGCTTGGAGAATTTTGAGCATTACTTTGCTAGCATGTGAGATGAGTGCAATTGAGCGGTAGTTTGAGCATTCTTTGACATTGCCTTTCTTTGGGATTGGAATGAAAACTGACCTTTTCCAGTCCTGTGGCCACTGCTGAGTTTTCCAGATTTGCTGGCATATTGAGTGTAGCACTTTCACAGTATCATCTTTTAGGATTTGAAATAGCTCAACTGGAATTCCATCACCTCCACTAGCTTTGTTCGTAGTGATGTTTCCTAAGGCCCACTTGACTTCACATTCCAGGATGTCTGGCTCTAGATGAGTGATCACACCATCGTGGTTATCTGGGACATGAAGATCTTTTTTGTATAGTTCTTCTCTGTATTCTTGCCAACTCTTCTTGATATCTTCTGCTTCTGTTAGGTCCATACCATTTCTATCCTTTATTGAGCCCATTTTGCATGAAATGTTCCCTTCTTATCTCTAATTTTCTTGAAGAGATGTCTGTTCTTTCCCATTCTATTGTTTTCCTCTATTTCTTTTCATTTATTGCTGAGGAAGGCTTTCTTATCTCTCCTTGCTATTCTTTGGAACTCTGCATTCAAATGGGTATATCTTTCCTTTTCTCCTTTGCCTTTTGCTTCTCTTCTTTTCTCAGCTATTTGTAAGGCCTCCTCAGATAACTATTTTGCCTTTTTGCATTTCTTTTTCTTGGAGGTGGTCTTGATCACTGCCTCCTGTACAATGTCATGAACTTCTACCCATAGTTCTTCAGGCACTCTATCAGATCTAATCCCTTGAATCTATTTGTCACTTCCACTGTATAATTGTAAAGGATTCGATTTAGGTCATACCTGAATGGTCTGGTGGTTTTCCCTACTTTCTTCAGTTTAAGTCTGAATTTGGTAATAAAGAGTTCATAATTGGAGCCACAGTCAACTCCTGGTCTTGTTTTTGCTGACTGTATAGAGCTTCTCCATCTTTGGCTGCAAAAAAATAAAATCAATCTGATTTCAGTATTGACCATCTGGTGATGTCCATGTGTAGAGTCTTCTCTTGTGTTGTTGGAAGAGGGTGTTTGCTATGACCAGTGCATTCTCTTGGTAAAACTCTGTTAACCTTTGCCCTGCTTCATTCCGTTCTCCAAGGCCAAATTTGCCTGTTACTCCAGGTATCTCTTCACTTCCTATTTTTGCATTCCAGTCCCCTATAATGAAAAGGACATCTTTTTTGGGTGTTAGTTCTAGAAAGTCTTGTAGGTCTTCATAGAACTGTTTAACTTCAGCTTCTTCAGCATTACTGGTCAGGGAATAGACTTGGATTACTGTGATATTGAATGGTTTGCCTTGGAAATGAACAGAGATCATTCAGATCAAACAGAGTCATTTTTGAGATTGCATCCAAGTACTGCATTTCAGAATCTTTTGTTGACTGTGATGGCTACTCCATTTCTTCTAAGGGATTCTTGCCCACAGTAGTAGATATAATAGTCATCTGAGTTAAATTCATCCATTCCATTCCTAATCAGTGATTTTAGGAATCACCGATTCCTAAAATGTCGATGTTCACTCTTGCCATCACCTGTTTGACCACTTCCAATTTGCCTTGATTCATGGACCTAACATTCCAGGTTCTTATGCCATATTGCTCTTTATAGCACTGGACTTTACTTCCATCACCAGTCACATTTACAACTGGGTGTTGTTTTTGCTTTGGCTCCATCTCTTCATTCTTTCTGGAGTTAGTTCTCCACTGATCTCCAGTAGCATACTGGGCACCTACCGACCTGGAGAATTTGTCTTTCAGTGTCTTATCTTTTTGCCTTTTCATACTGTTCCTGGGGTTCTCAAGGCAAGAATACTGAAGTGGTTTGCCATTCCCTTCTCCAGTGGACCATGTTTTGTCAGAACTCTCCACCAGGACCCATCCATCTTGGGTGGCCCTAAACGGCATGACTCATAGTTTCATTGAGTTAGACAAGGCTCTGGTCCACGTGATCTGTTTGGTTAGTTTTCTGTGATTGTGATTTTCATTCTGTCTTCCCTCTGATGGATAAAGATAAGAGGCTTATGGAAGCTTCCTGATGGGAAAGACTGACCAGGTGGAAACTGGAAGTTGTTCTGATGGGTGGGACCATGCTCAGTAAATCTTTAATCCAATTTTCCATTGATGGATGGAGATGTGTCCCCCCACTGATTGACCTGAGGCCAAACTATGGTGGAGGTAATGAAGATAATTACTTCAAAAGGTTCCATGCAGGCACTGCTGCACTCAGTGCCTCCAACCCACAGCAGGCCACCGCTGACCCAAACCTCTGCCAGAGTCTTGGTCAGTCTCTAGTGGGGTGGCTCTATGGTGGGGTTCATGGTGACCTCCTCCAGTATGCTTATGCATACCCAGGTCTGCTGCACCCAGAACTTCTGCCCCTGTGGCAGGCTACTGCTGACCCGTACCTCTCCAGGAGACACTCGAGCAGTTCTGGCTCAGTCTCTGTCGGGTCTCCGGGTCCTGGTTCGCGCGAGGTTTGTCTGAGCCCACCGAGCGTCCCTGGCAGGTCTGGCAGGTATGCAGTTTGATTCTAAACATGATTTCCCCCTCTTACCGTCTCACTGGTGCTTCACCTTTGCTCTTGGACACGGGGTATCTTTTTTTGGTGGGATCCAACATTCTCCTGTCGACAGTTGTTCAGCAGTGAATTGTAATTTTGGAGCTCTTGCAGGAGAAGATGAACACACTTCCTTCTACTCCACCATCTTGTGGTCCCAAGTCACCTAATTTGAGTTAGGTGTTCCATTACTTCTATGCAAAGAAATAGAGGAAAACAACAGAATGGGAAAGACTAGAGATCTCTTCAAGAAAATTAGAGATACCAAGGGAATATTTCATGCAAAGATAGGCTCGATAAAGGACAGAAATGGTATGGACCTAACAGAAGCAGAAGATATTAAGAAGAGGTGACAAGAATACACAGAAGAACTGTACAAAAAAGGTCTTCATGACCCAGATAATCACGATGGTGTAATCACTGACCTAGAGCCAGACATCCTGGAATGTGAAGTCAAGTGGGCCTTATAAAGCATCACTACGAACAAAGCTAGTAGAGGTGATGGAATTCCAGTTGAGCTATTTCAAATCCTGAAAGATGATGCTGTGAAAGTGCTGCACTCAATATGCCAGCAAATTTGGAAAACTCAGCAGTGGCCACAGGACTGGAAAAGGTCAGTTTTCATTCCAATCCCAAAGAAAGGCAATGCCAACGAATGCTCAAACTACCGCACAATTGCACTCATCTCACATGCTAGCAAAGTAATGCTCAAAATTCTCCAAGTCAGGCTTCAACAGTTCATGAACCGTGAACTTCCAGATGTTCAAGCTGGATTTAGAAAAGCAGAGGAACCAGAGATCA
>NW_011494846.1:885947-894032 GCF_000754665.1 Bison bison bison | reverse complement strand
TTCTTAAAGAGATGAGAATAGCAGACCACCTGACCTGCCTCCTGAGAAATCTGTATGCAGGTCAGGAAGCAACAGTTAGAACTGGACATGGAACAACAGAGTGCTTCCAAATCGGGAAAGGAGTACGTCAAGGCTGCATATTGTCAGTCTGCTTGTTTAACATATCCAGAGTACATCATGTGAAATACTGGGTTGGATGAAGTGCAAGCTGGAATCAAGATTGCTGGGATAAATATCAAGAACCTCAGATATGCAAATGATACTACATTTGTGGCAGAAAGTGAAGAAGAACTAAAAGAGCCTCTTGATGAAAGTGAAAGAGGAGAGTCAAAAAGATGGCTTAAAACTCAACATTCAAGAAACTAAGGTCATGGCATCTGGTCCCATCACTTCATGGCAAATAGATGGGGAAACAGCGGAAACAGTGTCAGACTTTATTTTGGGGGCTCCAAAATCACTGCAAATGGTGACTGAAAGTAAAAGATGCTTGCTTCTTGGAAGAAAAGCTATGATCAACCTAGACAATATACTAAAAAGCAGAGACATTACTTTGCCAACAAAGGTCCATCTAGTCAAAGCTGTGGTTTTTTCAGTAGTCATGTATGGATATAAGGGTTGGACTATAAAGAAAGCTGAGCACTGAAGAATTGATGCTTTTGAACTGTGGTTTGGAGAAGGCTCTTGAGAGTCCCTTGAACTGCAAGGAGATCCAGCCAGTCTATCCTAAAGGAAATCAGTCCTGAATATTCATTGGAAGGACTGATGTTGAAGCTGAAGCTCCAATACTCTGGCCACCTGATGCAAAGGACTGACTCATTGGAAAAGACCCTGATGCTGGGAAAGATTGAAGGTGGGAGGAGAAGGAGAAGAGGATGAGATGGCTGGATGGCATCACCCACTCGAAGGACACGAGTCTGGGTGAACTCCAGGAGTTGGTGATGGACAGGGACGCCTGTGTCTTGCAGTCCGTGGGGTCGCAGAGCCGGACAGGACTGAGAGACTGAACTGAGCTGAGAAAGGCTTTGTAGTGCCCACCCTGGGGCTTTGTAACTGTGCCCACAGCTCCCCCTTCTGTGTGCCACAAGACCTCAACGTAGAACATGCCTAGGCCAGGGAGGATGCAGGTCTTCAGCCCTCAGTTAGTTCAATATTTACTGAGCTACTGAGCATGGTATTTAGCTGTGGAATACAGGAATAATACAGGATATGGAAACAATCAAGTTCCTGCCCCAAGGATGCCTGTAGGGCAATGGAGGAAGTGACACACAAAATTCCTTTCCCTAATGTTTGATTAACCATCTACCTTCACAAAACATTTAAATATAGATACTGGGGCTTCCCAGGTGGCTCAGCGGTAAAGAGTCCGCCTGCCAATGCAGGAGACCAGGATTCAGTCCCTGGGTCAGGAAGATCCACTGGAGAAGGAAATGGCAGCCCGCTACAGTATGCTTGCCTGGGAAATCCCATGGACCGAGAAGCCTGGCAGGCTATAGTCCATGGGGCTGCAAAAGAGTTGAACATGACTTAGCGACCAAATAACAACAGCAATAACAAATGAGGTTGACTAGATAACTTTAGCATTCCAGAATTCTACCTTTAATTTCTCTTTGTATCTCACGCAGCACAATGTCTAACATGCAATGGTGTTCATGAACAAAGAAATAAATTTTTTTACAAACATTCACTCTTAAAAATGATTACTTATGCTAACAATAAATGTTTCTACTGTAAAACTTCTACTATAGCTTCCCTGGTGGCTCAGATAGTAAAAAGTCTGCCTGCAGTGCGGGAGACCTGGGTTTGATCCCTGGGTCAGGAACATCTCCTGGAGAAGAAAATGACAACCCACTCCAGTATTCCTGCCTGGAAAATCCCATGACGAAGGATCCTGGCAGGCTACAGACCATGGGGTCACAAAGAGTTGGACACGACTTCACTTTCACTTTAAAACTTAGATGTAAGAAATATTTAAGCTTGAAACAAAGAAAAAGCCTGGACACATTTTTTTACATCTGAGGATGCATATATTATGAGAACCTTATGAGGACAAAATCATTGGCATTTGGTTAATCCTGAGCAGTAGATGCTATTAATAATGGTTGGTAAGAAATGTCACTGAACCTCCATATTTCTTGACCTTTCCTCTCTGTCTTGGTTCAAGGAAGTGAGTCTTATATTGGGTTCAGTTTAAGGGTTTAAAAAAATGTTAGAAGGAACTTTCTGGCCATCCAGTGGTTAGAACTCCAGTGTTTTTAAAACAGTAATCTGATTAATATAGGTAGAATTTAAGTAAATCTCATAACTGGAGAGTAGGATATCTAGCCAAAATCTTGGCTAAACATAAAAACTCACCACAGAACCTCTCTTGAACAAAAGCTTCTCGTTTCTCCTTCAGTTTCCAGCTAGAGAACATTTTCAGTTGCACGTGCATCTGAGGAAGTTTGTGCTGCCTGCTAGGGTCCAGCCTCCTCTTTTCAAGGGGTCTCCTTCCCATCACGAGAGTGTGTTGATTTAAAATGGTAGTTAAACAAACAAAGGACTCAGAGAATCTCAAGAAAATGTTCCTTGGAGAGCTCACCCTCTCCTAAAACTGCAGCCTTTCCCTTTGTGCTTCTCAAGGAACAAGGACACTCAGAGGCCACCACTGTGACCTCTGGCACCCAGAACAGAGTCAAAATGCTGGTTGCATTTCTTCAGACATCCCCTGGCCAACTACATGGGCAAGTGGGGGTGTGTGTGTGTACATGTGTATTCGATTACTTTATAAAACCAGACTCAAATGTTCTATTTAAAAAAAAAAAACAAAACTACTTTTGAATTTGCTGGGGAAAAAACCTCTAAAAACAGTCATAACTAGCACATCTAAAAATTCTGTTTCTTTCTCCCCCGTGGTGTCTCTTGTGTCTTGTTTTTGCCAGGGAGAAAGGGCTCTGTTTACATTTCGCATCTCCCTCTTCACGTGTTCGGGATCCTCTTCGCCAGGCTCACGGGTTCTGGCAGCCCGCAGGCATTCTCTCCTGCTCCCACCCCTTAAAGGAGGCTTGTGCAGCCGTGTGGAGCCGGGGCTGTCACCCCGGCAGGCAGCAGGAGGGTGTGCTCCGTGTCCTGATTGCACGATGCTATTCTTTGGGTCTGTTTTGACTAGCTGAGTGCTAGATCAGGGTGATTAGGGAAGACTTGATAGTATCACTTGACTACCAAGTAAATACAACCCAAAGCCACTGTCTTATTCATGATGAACACCAATAAGGGAAAAAAAAGATGATGATGTCCACAAGGCCTCTTGGAAGGTGTTCCGGTCACAAGGTCAAGATTTTCCAGGTCTGATGCTTTTCAGTGACTTGGGTCAAACCAGTTAACATTTCTGTGGTGGTGACTCATGTTCACCCCTACACAGTTACTAGGGATTTTATTATAAGAAAACCTTCTGGTTTGTTATTATAAGTCTGAAAATCAAGTCATGTGCAGCTCCGAAGTCTCCACAGGAAGCAAGTGCCTTAAACCCCGTGGCTGTGACACGGTCAAGACTGAGGGTGCGCGTCACGCCAGAAAATTGTTCTTACTATTTTTTAATCGCAATCAAAGCTGCTGTCTTTCTTAACTCAGATTGTGTCGGAAGATGATCTGACTCTTTGATCCCTCTCTTTCAGTGGTTTGCAAATGTAATTGTGCATCCGTGTTCAGTGAGACTCTTTAAATTATGGTGCTCACGTTATATATGGGGTCCTGAAATCCAGGGATATAAATAAAACCATCCATCCAGTTTTATATGCATGTTACTGACCATAAAGAAGGCTGAGCACCAAAGAACTGATGCTTTTGAGCTGTGGTGCTTGAAGACCCTTGGACTTCAAGGAGATCCAACCAGTGCATCCTAAAGGATATCAACCCTGAATATTCATTGGAAGGACTGATGCTGAAGCTGAAGCTCCAGTAGTTTGGCCACCCGATGCCAAGAGCCGTCTCATTGGAAAACACCCTGATGCTGGGAAAAATTGAGGGCAGGAGGGGAGGGGGACAACAGAGAATGAGATGCTTGGATGGCGTCACTGACTCAATGGACAGGAGTTTGAGCAAACTTTGGGAAATGGTGAAGGACAGAGAGGCCTTGCGTGCTGCAGTCCATGGGGTTGCAGGGAGTTGAACAAGATTTAGTGATGAAAGAACAACAACAACACTGACCATCGTCCACCAACCACTGGGGTAGGTGAAATATGATGTACGGCTTCTGGGGTCCACATATTCTGTAGAGATAGTTACTGCATGTACTAAATTCTAATTCAGTCCATATTTATTGAACTTTTTGATGCTGTGCTTGCCTTCAGCCTGGAGACACAACCAAACAAAGGAATAAGAGATGAAAGAGCTAGTGGCCATTCTTCTGAAAAGATTCCCATCTTTCTCACGTCAGCCCAGTAGCGTGTGCCACCCAGGGCGGCTGGTATCAATCACTCAACAAGCATGTGAAAGACAGAACGAAGTAGATCTTTAAGGAACTTACTACCTAGCTTAGGAGAAAAGATGTGTCTACATAAAAGAGCTAGAGATCAGTGCAAGGTCATACAGAATCAAGCAATGGAGCATGATGACAAGGACAGGAGCATGGATGGAATTTGAAAAGGGGATAAATCGGCTGGGCTCAGGTTAGGGAGCGCTTCCATGGAAGATGGAGCCTTGGGAGCTGGCCCTTGAATGAAGTGAGGAATTGAACTAACACGAAGGACAGCAAAGTGGGCTTCTCTGGCTAGAAGAGAGATGAGCTCAGGGAAAGCCTAGAGCTCAAATCAAAGGGCTGAGCATCCTTGTTTACCTTTGTCCTCTTTCATTTTTTTTTTTTCTACTGCTTCACACATCAGAGTTCTTCCAACTCCAGCTTATAGGCTGCAGATTTATAGAATAGCCACCTGTATTTTACACCATCTGTTCAGGGAATGTTTTATACCTATTCTCCCACCTTTTGGGGGAAGAAAGGAGCATCACACCTGATGAGGAAATAAAGAATCATTGAAGAGAAGTGGCTCTTTTCCTGTCTGGTCCTTCCCTTCTCTTCCCAAATGATTCGGTCATCCTAAAGTATTAGATGGGGCAGAGAGAGGTGGACATTCACGGTGAGGGAGAGAGTTACCTGCAGCGTGTTGGCACCCACTCTAGGTAAAGAGGACCTCTGTGCCAGGGGGAAATCTGATGGGGGGGTCAGAGCCCGTGAGGGTGGGGGCATCTACAGACAGGGCGGCTCCACGTGTGTGTCAGAGTGTGAACACAATGACCAAGTCATCCTTCTGTGAGCGTGTTGGAGCCTGAGCAGAGAGGAAAGCATCCATAAGAGGGAGGGGTGGAGGTGATCCCACGGAACTGATCAGATAAATAAATCTATGAAGGTTTCTCACGCTCGAGAAAGGAGTCACAAATATGGAAAGGGAGAGAGCCAGAACGGACATGGTGGTGTTGGACTGGAACTGGACGTGTGAACACAAACCATGATTTTCCAGATAGAAAGACAAATGATAGTCAGATAGAGAGACTAGACAGATAGAGATACAGGCATAGATGTACGTATGTAAATATGCACTGTAGCTTCTGGACTCCCCAGTTATGCATTTTAGGAGGCCTGGGCTTCCCCCTTGCCTTTGCCTATTATTAAGGTGATTAAGGTTAAAGATTCCAAGGTGGTCCCTAATAGTCCACCCCTCCTGGAGCTCATGCCCTTGTGTAATTAATTCCCTCCCCTTGAGTGTGGCATGACCAGTGACTTGCTCTCAACCAACAGAATACAAAACGAATAGGATGTCTTTTCTGTAATTATATTGCATAAGATTATATCTGTCTTGCTTGGAGACTCTCTCCTTTGCCTGTTTTCACGAAGGATGCTGCTGTGTTTGGTCACTTGTCCTGTGGAGAGGCCCACATGGATAAAAAAAATTGGAGGCAACTTTATTCTTTGTGTTCTTACCAAGAACTGAGGTCCTTGAGGGTCCTCAGAATAAGAGAGGGTCCTCTTTGACCCTCCCAATCCCATAACAGAAGGCAACCCACTCCAGTATTCTTATCTGGAGAATCCCATGGACAGAGGAGCCTGGCGGGTCACACCCCATGGGGTCGCAAGAGAGTCAGACTTGAGTGAGCAACTAAACGGCAACAACCTCTAGCCAACAGCCTCCAGGAAACTGAGGCTCTTTGTCTAACAAATCCACAAAGAACTGAATTCTGCCATCACATGAGCTTGGAAGTGGATCCTTCCCCAGTTGAGCCTGGAGACAAAAACACAGCCCCAGCTGACAGTTTTTGGGACCGTGATGCAGAGGATCAGCTAAGCCATGGCTGGACTCCTGACCTCAGAAACCAAATGATAATAACTGCGTGTTGTCGTAAGCTGCTAATTTGTGCAGCTATAGAGAACCGATAGAGGAGCCTGGCAGGCTACAGTCCACAGGTTGCAAAGCGTCGGACACGACTGGGCAACTACTCCTCAACACTCAGTAGAGAACCGGCACAGCAGTCTATGTACCTTAGTGCTCCCTGAGGATGCCTGAGGGACCAGCGCTCCAGCAGCAGTGAGCACCCCTGGGCCCAGATTTGGACTTTAAGGCCACTTTCAACTGAAAGGAACCATGGCTCCTTAGAGAGATGGCTGATTCCAGGACTGCAGCAGAGAAAGTACAAAATGAAGCTGGAGCATTTTGTTGTGCCAGAAAATAAGCAAATGCTCAAAGAATGACCAGGGCATGTCAAAAGGATATAGAGGTCGACTTGAAAGTGTTCCCACGAGCCAAGTCAGGGATAATTTGAACATCAGGGTGAATAATCATAGGAGCAGATTATGAATCTGTTGAATAAAACGAGAAGCCACGTGTCCATAGAGACACAAGTAAATAATCTAATGAATAAACTGAAAATTTGACAAGAAGTGAGAAATTCAGATCAGCTCAAAATACTTCTTCACATAATAGCTATTAATGACAAAGAGGAGAGAAACGTGGCAGATACCACCTTTATTACACAAAGGAAATTTGCCTCGTCATTAACAGGAGAGACTGAAATCGTATAGCCTGAGAGGATGCACTGAGAGGAGCACAGAAGCATCCATTTGGGATTCCTGCTCAAGACACATAACTTGAACCTACTCATGAGGAAATAGCAGATCAATCCAAATCGGGGGTTGCTCCAGGAATAACGAGTCTGTGACCTTCAAAAGTGCCAGGGTCATGAAAGTCGAGGAGAGACTAGGAACTGTTCATGACTATGAGAGCGTGACAAGTCACTGAAATGCATGATTCTGAACTGGATCCTTTGGCTGTAAACAATGTTATTCGAGCAGTTTGCAAAATTTGAGTAGTACGGAAAGATTGGGTGGGAGCAATGCATCAGTGTTCCTTTCCTGATCACAATGGTCATACTTTGGTGATGTAGCAGAATATCTTGGTTTGTAGGAATTCCACACTAAAGTTTTAGAAGGTGATAGGTTGTGAGTCAGCAACTTATTTTCAAATAGGTCAGTTTTTTAAAAAGCTTTTTGTCCTTTATTTCCAGCTTCTTTGTTGTTCTTCAGTCACTAAGTTGTGTCCAACTCTTTGTGACCCCATAGACATCCTGGAATGTGAAGTTAAGTGGGCCTTAGAAAGCATCACTATGAACAAAGCTAGCGGAGGTGATAGAATTCCAGTTGAGCTATTCCAAATCCTGAAAGATGATGCTGTGAAACTGCTGCACTCAATATGCCTGCAAATTTGGAAAACTCAGCAGTGGCCACAGGACTGGAAAAGGTCAGTTTTCATTCCAATTCCAAAGAAAGGCAAAGCCAGAGAATGCTCAAACTACCACACAATTGCACTCATCTCACATGCTAGAAAATAATGCTCAAAATTCTCCAAGCCAGGCTTCAGCAATATGCGAACCGTGAACTTCCTGATGTTCAAGCTGGTTTTAGAAAAGGCAGAGGAACCAGAGATCAAATTGCCAACATCCGCTGGATCATGGAAAGAGCAAGAGAGTTCCAGAAAAACATCTATTTCTGCTTTATTGACTATGCCAAAGCCTTTGACTGTGTGGATCACAATAATCTGTGGAAAATTCTGAAAGAGATGTGAA
>NW_011494846.1:885461-885847 GCF_000754665.1 Bison bison bison | reverse complement strand
CAAGCTGGAATCAAGATTGCCGGGAGAAATATCAATAACCTCAGCTATGCAGATGACACCACCCTTATGGCAGAAAGTGAAGAGGAACTCAAAAGCCTCTTGATGAAAGTGAAAGTGGAGAGTGAAAAAGTTGGCTTAAAGCTCAACATTCAGAAAACGAAGATCATGGCATGCGGTCCCATCCCTTCATAGGAAATAGATGGGGAAACAGTGGAAACAGTGTCAGACTTTATTTTTCTGGGCTCCAAAATCACTGCAGATAGTGACTGCAGCCATGAGATTAAAAGACGCTTACTCCTTCGAAGGAAAGTTATGACCAACCTAAATAGCATATTCAAAAGCAGAGACATTACTTTGCCAACAAAGGTCCATCTAGTCAAGGCTAT
>NW_011494846.1:879522-885269 GCF_000754665.1 Bison bison bison | reverse complement strand
TGGCTGAGTGCCGAAGAATTGATGCTTTTGAACTGTGGTATTGGAGAAGACTCTTGAGAGTCCCTTGGACTGCAAAGAGATCCAACCAGTCCATTCTGAAGGAGATCAGCCCTGGGATTTCTTTGGAAGGAATGATGCTAAAGTTGAAACTCCAGTACTTTGGCCACCTCATGGGAAGAGTTGACTCATTGGAAAAGACTCTGATGCTAGGAGGGATTGGGAGCAAGAGGAGAAGGGGACGACAGAGGATGAGATGGCTGGATGGCATCACTGACCTGATGGACGTGAGTGTGAGTGAACTCCGGGAGTTGGTGATGGACAGGGAGGCCTGGCGTGCTGTGATTCATGGGGTCGCAAAGAGTCGGACACGACTGAGTGACTGATCTGATCTAATCTGATCTAGACTGCAGCATGCCAGGCTTCCCTGTCCTCAACATCTCCTGGAGTTTGCTCAAACTCATGTCCATTGACTCAGTGATGCTATACAACCATCTCATCCTCTGTCATCCCCTTTTCCCCTTGCCTTCAATCTTTCCCAGCATCAAGATCTTTTCTAATGAGTTGGCTCTTTGCATCAGGTGGCCAAAGTATTGGAGTTTCAGATTCAGTCCTTCCAATAAATGTAACTTCTTCGTAACTTTGTGATTGCTTCAAAAATTTTTAAAAATTCTTTAAAAAAGAAAAATTCCAGTCCAGGGATTCCCAGAATGTGTTCCCCAGAACAGAAGCAGCAAGGCTACCCGGGGACTTGTTGGAAATGGAAATTGCTGGGCCCCGCCCTTTAGGTGATTCTGAAGCACTCTTCAAGTTTGAAAACCACTGTACTAAACAGCATTCAAAAAGCCAGTTTTTATCTGATTATAACTCGAACTGTTGACTACAAGTAAGATTGGTCTTTTTGAATTCCTTTTTCTCTTTCTGGGCCTCCCTGTGGCTCAGATGATGAAGAATCTGCCTGCAACGTGGGAGATCCGGGTTCGATCCCTGGGTTGAGAAATCTCCTAGAGAAGGGACTGGCAACCCACTCCAGTATTCCTGCCAGGAGAATTCCATGGACAGCGGAGCCTGGTGGGCTACAGTACAAAGAGTTGGACATGACTGAGCAACTAATACTAACTAACCTCTCTTTCTGTTAATGATCCATTATGAAGCTGACTAACTTGATACTAAGTAAGGAAAGTGGAATACTACGAATAGATTTTAAAGCTGTTTTGGAAAAGGAAGAAAGGAAGTACTATCTACTGAGAGGCTGCCACATGCCAGGTTGCATGCTAGGCTCTTTCCAGTAGGAAAGAAAATCCATATTTTTCAGGATAGTCTCCAGAAATTTTGAAAAGTGATCAGAATCTCCTAACCCAATTCACTGAATATTCTAGGTTTTCAGAAGTCTATTCAAGATTTATTCATTAAGCATCTTTTGATCACCTACCATATACCTCACAGTGAGCAAAGCATTTAAAGTTGTATTATAGTTCATTCCTACGCACGGGATTTGGTGGCTAGGACAAAACCCTCCCTAATACATATAATCTTTTAAATCACAGCTTTATTGAGATATGTTTCACATACCACAGAATTCTTCTATTGAAAGTGTACAATTCAATGGTTTTTAGTGTATTCAAAAGTTGTACAACCATCACCATGATCAATTTTAGAACATTTTCATCATCTCAAAAAGAAACCTTATACTATTAGTAGTCACTCCCCAATCTCTCCTTCCCTCAGCTCCTGGTAACCACTCATCTACTTTCTGTCTCTACGGATTGGCCTACTTTGGACATTTTATATAAACAGAATCATAAAATACGTGGTCTTTTGTGACTGGCTTCTTCACTTAGCAGATTGTTTTCAAGGTTTATCCATGGTGTGGCTTGTGTTAGAATTTCATTTCTTTTTACTGTTGAATGCTGTTCCATTGTATGGATGGACTTCCACTGTATGGATGTTCCATTGTATGGATATACTACTTTAGTCCACGGAGTTGCAAAAGTCAGACACGACTTAGTGACTAAACCATACCACCCCCACTACCTTATTCATTCTTCCATTGGTGGACATCGGGACTGTTTCCACCTTTTGACTCTTATAAATAATGCTGCTATATCTGTGAACAAATCTTATTGTTGTTTTCGCCACAGTGCTTGGCATGCAGGATCACAGTTCCCACAGAAACACAAAGTTCTAAACACTGGACCATCAGGAAATTGTCTGGACACGTCCTTGTCATTAGTCTCATCGTTCATAAAAGTATGGCTTAATCATAAGTTCCATGGGCTATTGGAAAACCATATATTATGTGTTAATTAAAAGAGCAAACATCAATTCAGATCCTTCTGGGCATAAGTGTATATTTTAAATTTTATAGTAAAACAAACATACTTTTAAGTAAGATTTCCCCATATTTTCAAAAAGATACTGCTGAACAAACCTCATAGTGAATTTCACATTTGACTTTATTTTTCAGTAAATACAGTTGTGAAGATTGAGTCAGACTCTTTCTTTAAAAAATTCTCCCCTTAGTACACACCACTGTGATTGGTCAGGACAAGATGGCACGTAAAGGCGGCAGCATCTGGACATACGCTTTCATTCCTTTTGGGAAAAGGAGTGGGATTTCTGGGTCCTATGATTACTCCATGTTTACCCACTGCACTCTTTTTCAGAGTGACTGCCTCATGTTTCATTTCCACCAGCCGTGCATGAGCGTTCCAACTTTCCACATCCTGCTACCCGTACATGTAATCTTTGCATCGTAATAGACTGAAAACCTTCATGCTTAAAATAAAAGCCACACGGTGGATTAAAGACGTGGAAGCAAGTATTATGAAACTAGCTTGTTCGAGCATCAGGAAGTTTTTAAGGAGGGCCTGCTCGATGTAGGGCACTGTAATAGGAAATGGCTCTTTTGAGGTGTTTCTTGCAGCTTGTTAAGTAAATGGGACACCTATGACTCAGATTTCCCTGGCAAGCCAAGAAGTATCTCAAGATCACCTCTACATCTGGTTTTACAGGCAGAGAAGTGTGACTGAAAACGCTGGTTCTTCCAATCACCCATGGGGCAGTGGGCAGAGGCAAATGTAACAGTTTCCAAAAAAATGTTTAACTTTCATACAATTGTAAAGGTTACTTTCCATTTAGAGTTGTATAAAATACTGACTATACTCAACCTATAGTACAATAATACATCCTTGAGCCTGACTTACAGCGGATAGTTGGTACTGCCCCCTCCCCGGCCCTATATTGCCCCCTCCCCTCTGGTAACCGCTAACTTGTTCTCTATCTGTGAGTCGGCTTCTTTTATGTTATATCCACTAGTTTGTTGTAGTTTTTAGATTCCACACATAAATGATGTCATACAGTAGTTCTCTTTCTCTTTCTGACTTATTTCACTAAGTACAATGCCCTCCAGGTCTGCTCATGTTGCTCCAAATGGCAACATCTTGTTCTTTTCTATAGCTGAATAGTATTCCATCGTATATATGCACCACATCTTTTTTTTATCATTTAGCTGTCGATGGACGCTGAGGTTGCTTTCGTGTCTCGGCAACTGTAAATAAAGCTGCTATGAACATGGGGGTGCGTGTATCTTTTTGAACTAATATTTTTGTTTTTTCCGTTTATATACATAGGAGTGGAATTGCTAGGTCAGATGGTAGTTCTATTTTCACTTTTTAAAAGAAACCTCCATCCTGTTTTCCACCGTGGGGGTGTCAATTTACAGTTCCACCAACCATTCACGTGGGTTCACTTTCCTCCACATCTTCGTCGACGTTTGTCATCTGTGGACTTTTTGATGATAGCCGTTCTGACAGGGGTGGGGTGATATCTCATGCTGGTTTTGAAATAATAATAGTTTTTGACTCTTCAGGGAGCCAGACAAATGTAAGACAGCAGAGCCCATCCAGGACATCTGTAATTGGCCTGATTTTCCAGCTCTGAGCTCCGATCAGCCTGTAGGCCACTAACTGGTGACATTTTAACCAGGTCTGAGCCACAGAAGTGTTTTGTTTGGCCCGTGTCATGTTTCAAGCTTTCTGATTTGAATTCCTTTACAGTCTCTAGTCTGTGACAGCTCCCACTGATCTCTACTGCTCTATGCACCATCAGCTTCACTCTTTTACACTGGCTGTCCGGTTCCTGGAATTGTTTGAGTGTGGGCATCCTGCTTCGGAGGCTGTCTTAGTCACATGGTTAAAACCTGGGCAATTATTAAGTAGAACACTGTTGCCATCATCCCAAAGCAAATAGGGCTTCCTGGGTAGCTCAGTGGGTAAAGAAACTGCCTGCAGTGCAGGAGACCAGGGTTCAATCCCTGGGAAGACTCCCTGGAGAAGGAAATGGCAACCCACTCCAGTGTTCTTGCCTGGAGAATCCCAGGGACGGGGGAGCCTGGTGGGCTGCCGTTTATGGGGTCTCACAGAGTCGGACACGACTGAAGTGACTCAGAGAACAATACATACATTGGGACCTGTCCCCACTAGGACTTTATAGACTAAAATAATCTACACTGACACAGACAGACATTCACGTGGCTAACAGACCATGAACATAAACATGATGGAACTCAGCCCTGGCCATAGCAGCACTGCCAAGCTTGTGACTGGGCTCCTGCTTACACGTGCGTTCTAACAACCGACTTCTTTACAAAAGACGCTCTTCCCACATTATTCCTATTAAGATTTGAAAGTATTTGCTGATCGTGTCTCCATGACATGATTCGAAAGACTCATGAAATTCCAATAATCTTTCGTAATGCAAGCGTTTTTTTTTTCTTTCAGTGAGTTCTCTGATAGCTGATGCGGCCACTGATACGATCAACCGTGTGATCAGAGACGCAATCTGAAGCTAAGTCCCCGCATCCTTGGACTTCCGAGGTGGTGCTAGTGGTAAAGAACTCATTGCCAATACCGGAGGCTTAAGAGACTCGAGTTCGATCCCTGGGTCAGGAAGATCCCTGGAGGAGGGCATCGTAACCCACTCCAGTATTCTTTTTTTTTTTAAATTTTATTTTTAAACTTTACAATATTGTATTAATTTTGCCAAATATCGAAATGAATCCGCTACAGGTATACCCGCGTTCCCCATCCTGAACCCTCCTCCCTCCTCCTTCCCCTACCCTCCCTCTAGGTCGTCCCAGTGCACCAGCCCCAAGCATCCAGTACCGTGCATCGAACCTGGACTGGTGACTCGTTTCATACATGATATTATACATGTTTCAATGCTATTCTCCCAAATCTCCCCACCCGCTCCCTCTCCCACAGAGTCCATAAGACTGATCTATACATCGGTGTCTCTTTTGCTGTCTCGTACACAGGGTTATTGTTTCCATCTTTCTAAATTCCATATATATGCATTAGTATACTGTATTGGTGTTTTTCTTTCTGGCTTACTTCACTCTGTATAATAGGTTCCAGTTTCATCCATCTCATTAGAACTGATTCAAATGTATTCTTTTTAATGGCTGAGTAATACTCCATTGTGTATATGTACCACTGCTTTCTTATCCATTCATCTGCTGATGGGCATCTAGGTTGCTTCCATGTCCTGGCTATTATAAACAGTGCTGCGATGAACATTGGGGTACACGTGTCTCTTTCCCTTCTGGTTTCCTCAGTGTGTATGCCCAGCAGTGGGATTGCTGGATCATAAGGCAGTTCTATCTCCAGTTTTTTAAGGAATCTCCACACTGTTCTCCATAGTGGCTGTACTAGTTTGCATTCCCACCAACAGTGTAAGAGGGTTCCCTT
>NW_011494846.1:879020-879422 GCF_000754665.1 Bison bison bison | reverse complement strand
TGTCCTTTTCATTATAGGGGACTGGAATGCAAAAGTAGGAAGTCAAGAAACAACTGGAGTAACAGGCAAATTTGGCCTTGGAATACACAATGAAGCAGGGCAAAGGCTAATAGAGTTTTACCAAGAGAACGCACTGGTCATAGCAAACACCCTCTTCCAACAACACAAGAGAAGGCTTCACATGGACATCACCAGATGGCCAACACAGAAATCAGATTGATTATATTATTTGCAGTCAAAGATGGAGAAGCTCTATACAGTCAGCAAAAACAAGACCGGGAGCTGACTGTGGCTCAGATCATGAACTCCTTATTGCCAAATTCAGACTTGAAATGAAGAAAGTAGGGAAAACCACTAGACCATTCAAGTATGACCTAAATCAAATCCCTTGTGATTATACAG
>NW_011494846.1:875570-878920 GCF_000754665.1 Bison bison bison | reverse complement strand
GGAGCATCTTTTCATGTGTTTGTTAGCCATCTGTATGTCCTCTTTGGAGAAATGTCTATTTAGTTCTTTGGCCCATTTTTTGATTGGGTCATTTATTTTTCTGGAGTTGAGCTGTAGGAGTTGCTTGTATATTTTTGAGATTAGTTGTTTGTCCGTTGCTTCATTTGCTATTAGCTTCTCCCATTCTGAAGCCTGCCTTTTCACCTTGCTAATAGTTTCCTCAGTTGTGCAGAAGCTTTTAAGTTTAATTAGGTCCCATTTGTTTATTTTTGCTAAAAATATGGAACGCTTCACGAATTTGCGTGTCATCCTTGCGCAGGGGCCATGCTAATCTTCTCTGTATCGTTCCAATTTTAGTATATGTGCTGCCAAAGCGAGCACCCACTCCAGTATTCTTGCCTGGAGAATCCCATGGACAGAGGAGCCTGGTGAGCTACAGTCCATGGGGTTACAAAGAGTTGGACATGACTGAAGCAACTTAACATGTACACACTCTGCATCCTTCGATGCAGCTGATACCCTGATCAGTTTCCCTTTACCTGCTGGTGTGCCCATCTCAGGCTGCCATGAGCACTGGTTACCAATGACTCACACCATGTCCTTCTCCAGAAGGCGCCTCCTTGCTCAGAGATGCTCAAGATGCTATGCTTTCCCCAGGAGGAAGGTAGTCTGCAGCTAATGAGTGATTAATACAGGTTACAAAAGTCCTGGACTCTTGCCGGGGGCGGGACATGGAATTCTGTAGTGCTACACCCACTCCAGCTCATTAGACTGAAGCTAGACTTCCCCGAACTTTCATTTTTGTCTGACTTTTTCCCCTGCGTTCTCCTGCTTCCCTTATTCCCTAACATATTTCACTTGAGAGCATGCTCCTCCCAAAGTCACTTGATTCAGAAACTCCATCTCAGAGTTTGTTGCGGGAAACCTGATACAAGACCCCTGACCTATCCTATAAAGTTATCCTCATAAAGTCAGATGTTTAAATGGTTGTTAAAGGATAACACAGATGATATTTAGGCAGGTAATGGTTAAAAGGTAACAGCCCTGTTTCCCTGGTGGTCCACTGGTTAAGAATCTGCCTTGCAATGCAAGGGACACTGGTTTGATCCCTGGTCCAGGAAGACTCCACATGCCACAGACCAACTGAGCCCATGTGCCCCAGCTACGGAGCCCAGGCACCTCATACCTGTGCTCCACGACAACACAAGCCACCGTGACGAGGAGCCTGAGCACTGCAACAAAGAGAGGCCCCTTCTTGCAGCAACTAGAGAAAACCCACGTGCAGCGATGAAGACCCAGCACAGCCAAAAATAAAACAAATAAGTAAATCTAAAAAAAATAAATAAAAAGGAACAGCCCTGAACTTCACAGCCATGGTGACCCACTAGCAGTGTTCCTAAGGTAGCGTTCTGGCATTTATGTTTCTGCTCAGTGGAAGAGTAATTTCAGCTCATATTCTAATCAAAAAATTACTTTTCCATCAAACCAGAGTGCTTATAATCCCCTTTTTACTGAAGAGCGGTCAGAACTCAGAGGGAGAGAAATCGAGAGAGAGAGAGAGTAAACTATAAAATTATGAAGACAAGTAGTGAATCTATATTTGCCTTTATTGACGCATAAAATTTATATAACATATGAGCTCTGCATCTTATAAAAAAGTACATTCCAATAAAAAGCATTGCAGTTCTGATGGGGGAGAGATGAAGTGCTATATCACTGTAGCTTCCACAATCCACTGGTACCCTTGATCTTTTTAACAACTTTGTACAACTCCTTTTCCCAAGACCCGAAAAATCTGAGCAGTATGTGTGTAATAGTTTCCTACAGCTGCTGTAACAAATGACCACAGTCTTGGTGGCTTAAAACAACAGAAGCTTATTCTCTCAAGTCCTGGAGGCCAGAAGTCCAAAATCAAGATGGACTCCCCCCAGTTCTGTGGGGGAGGATCCAGTCTTTGTCTCTCCCAGCATCTTGTGGCTGTTGGCATTCCTTGGCTTGTGGTTCCATCTCTCTGCTCCATTTTCACATAGCCTCCTCCTCCTCATCTGGCTGTCTCAAATCCCCTTATTCTTCCCTTCATAAGCCCCTGGATTCAGGGCACACTGAGATAATCCATTATATCCACTACTGTGGGCAAGAATCCCTTAGAAGAAATGGAGTAGCCATTACAGTCAACAGAAGAGTCCGAAATGCAGTACTTGGATCCAATCTCAAGAACAACAGAATGATCTCTGTTCGTTTCCAAGGCAAACCATTCAGTATCACAGTAATCCAAGTCTGTGTCCTGACCAGTAATGCGAAATGTTGAATGGTTCTATGAAGACCTACAAGACCTTTTAGAACTAATACCCAAAATAGATGTCCTTTTCATTATATAGACTGGAATGCAAAAGTGGGAAGTCAAGAAACACCTGGAGTAACAGGCAAATTTGGCCTTGGAGTACAGAATGAAGCAGGGCAAAGGCTAATAGAGTTTTACCAAGAGAACGCACTGGTCATAGCAAACACCCTCTTCCAACAACACAAGAGAAGACTCTACACATGGATATCACCAGATGGTCAACACTGAAATCAGACTGATTATATTCTTTGCAGCCAAAGATGGAGACGCTCTATACAGTCAGCAAAAACAAGACCGGGAGCTGACTGTGGCTCAGATCATGAACTCCTTATTGCCAAATTCAGACTTGAAATGAAGAAAGTAGGGAAAACCACTAGACCATTCAAGTATGACCTAAATCAAATCCCTTGTGATTATACAGTGGAAGTGAAAATAGATTTAAGGGACTAGATTTGATTGATAGAGTGCCTGATGAACTATGGACGGAGGTTCGTGACATTGTACAGGAGACAGGGATCAAGACCATCCCAGTGGAAAAGAAATGCAAAAAAGCAAAATGGCTGTCTGAGGAGGCCTTACAAATAGCTGTGAATAGAAGAGAAGCAAAAGGCAAAGGAGAAAAGAAAAGATACACCCATTTAAATACAGAGTTCCAAAGAATAGCAAGGAGAGATAAGAAAGTCTTCCTCAGCAACCAGTGCAAAGAAATAGAGGAAAACAATAGAATGGGAAAGTCTAGAGATCTCTTCAAGAAAATTAGAGATACCAAGGGAACATTTCATGAAAAGATGGGCACAATAAAGGACAGAAATGGTATCGACCTAACAGAAGCAGAAGATATTAAGAAGAGGTGGCAAGAATACACAGAAGAACTATACAAAAAGATCTTCACAACCCAGATAATCACGATGGTGTGATCACTCACCTAGAGCCAGACATCCTAGAATGCAAAGTCAAGTGGGCCTTAGGAAACATCACTACGAACAAAGCTAGTGGAGGTGACAGAATT
>NW_011494846.1:866387-875470 GCF_000754665.1 Bison bison bison | reverse complement strand
AGAACTGGAAAAGGTCAGTTTTCATTCCAATCCCAAAGAAAGGCAATGCCAAAGAATGCTCAAATTATCGCACAATTGCACTCATCTCACACGCTAACAAAGTAATGCTCAAAATTCTCCAAGTCAGGCTTCAACAGTTCATGAACCGTGAATTTGCAGATGTTCAAGCTGATTTTGGAAAAGGCAGAGGAACCAGAGATCAAATTGTCAACATCTGTTGGATCAATGAAAAAGCAAGAGAGTTCCAGAAAAACATCTATTTCTGCTTTATTGACTATGCCAAAGCCATTGACTGTGTGGATCACGATAAACTGTGGAAAATTCTGAAAGAGGTGGGAATAGCAGACCATCTGACCTGCCTCCTGAGAAATCTGTATGCAGGTCAGGAAGCAACAGTTGGAATTGGACATGGAACAACAGACTGGTTCCAAATAGGAAAAGGAGTATGTTAAGGCTGTATATTGTCACCCTGCTTATTTAACTTATACGCAGAGTACATCATGAGAAATGCTGGGATGGATGAAGCATAAGCTGGAATCAAGATTGCCAGGAGAAATACCAATAACCTCAGGTATGCAGATGACACCACTCTTATGGCAGAAAGCAAAGAAGAACTAAAGAGCCTCTTGATGAAAGTGAAAGCTGCTGCTACTGCTGCTAAGTCGCTTCAGTCGTGTCCGACTCTGTGCGACCCCCTAGACGGAAGCCCACCAGGCTCCCCCATCCCTGGGATTCTCCAGGCAAGAACACTGGAGTGGGTTGCCATTTCCTTCTCCAATGCATGGAAGTGAAAAGTGAAAGTGAAGTGAAAGAGGAGAGTGAAAAAGTTGGCTTAAAGCTCAACATTCAGAAAACTCAGCTCATGGCATCCGGTCCCATTACTTCATGGCAAATAGATGGGGAAACTGTGGAAACAGTGAAAACAGTGGCTGGCTTTATTTTGGGGGGCTCCAAAATCACTACATTTGGTGACTACAGCTATGAAATTAAAAGACACTTACTCCTCGGAAGGAAAGTTATGACCAACCTGGACAGCATACTAAAAAGCAGAGACATTACTTTGCCAACAGATGTCTGTCTAGTCAAGGCTATAGTTTTTCCAGTAGTCACGTATAGATGTGAGAGTTGGACTATAAAGAAAGCTAAGTGCTGAAGAATTGATGCTTTTGAACTGTGGTGTTGGAGAAGACTCTTGAGAGTCCCTTGGACTGCAAGGAGATCCAACCAGTCCATTCTGAAGGAGATCAGTACTGGGTGTTCATTGGAAGGAGTGATGTTGAAGCTGAAACTCCAATACTTTGGCCACCTGATGTGAAGAGCTGACTCATTTGAAAAGACCCTGATGCTGGGAAAGATTGAAGGCAGGAGGAGAAGGGGACAACAGAGGATGAGATGGTTGGATGGCATCACTGACTAAATGGACATGAGTTTGGGTAAACTCCAGGAGATGGTGAGGGCAGGGAGGCCTGGTGTTCTGCAGTCCATGGGGTTGCAAAGAGTTGGACACGACTAAGCGATTGAACTGAACTGAACTGAACTGAGATAACCCAGGATTATCTCATTTCAAGACCCTTGATCACATTTGCAAAGACCCGCACTCCCAAGAAGTCATGTGCACAGATGCACAGGTGAGTGTCTTGAAGGGGCAAGTTTGGGTCTGTCACAGTGTGTGCGTGTGTGCTGACACAATCATGCCGAGATACAGAGAGACATTGGAAGTATCTCATCAGGGCAGAACTTGCACACTTATATATAAGTGCTTATGTACTATATTGAACACCCACAGTCTTTAGAAGCAGTCCAGAAAGTTCTTGATGTAATCCAGGTTCATAATTGTGCCCAAGCATAAACTGCATCACATGTGTGATGAGGTTAGTGCGTGACTTGGAAATACGCACTTGGTCATTGAGTGATCTAGCCAACACCACTCAGTGGCCACGTGTCACTGTGACTTTGGTGTTCTCTAATCATGTAGATTAGTCTCATTATATTTATTCAGTTTTATGGGGTGGCATAATACACTATGGTAGAATTAGGAGTTTGAGGATTTTGGAAAGGTCTTGGGCCTCTTAAGAACAGCCAAAGATCAATTACCTATGTGCAATTCTCAGGTGGACAGTAGCATAAGGCATATTTGAGGGACTGAGACTGTTGATGACATTAGGAGACAGACAAGTAATTCCACAGCAAACGCAACTCCTCTTTAAACAATTGATATCTGTTTCTAATTTGAATATGCTTAGGATAATTGCAGTCGAAGCAGAGAAAGACTAAAGAAGTCTTTGAAACAGTTTTCAAGATACAGATGTTCTGACATCTTTGAAATAGTAAAATTTTTAAAATCTTCACATATTGCTGGGCATATTTTTCCTTGCATATCTTTAAAGGCAGTTAAGGAAAAAACTAGCAAAAATGCTTATAAAATTAATTACCAGGCATAAAATGACACAGAATCATGATGAAAGACATAGTGAATTGTGAATTAAATCACTTCACTAAATTACTTTCTTCTTATATTTACTGAGGCTGCAAATTAGGCTTTGTACCTTCTTTGAGGACCATAATGATGAAATATATATATATATGTATAATACTTTGGCCACCTCATGCGAATAGTTGACTCATTGGAAAAGACCCTGATGCTGGGAGGGATTGGGGGCAGGAGGAGAATGGGACGACAGAGGATGAGATGGCTGGAAGGCATCACTGACTCAATGGACATGAGTTTGGGTGAACTCCGGGAGTTCACCTCAGGGAGGCCTATGCTATGCTATGCTAAGTCACTTCAGTTGTGTCCGACTCTGTGTGACCCCATAGATGGCAGCCCACCAGGCTCCCCCATCCCTGGGATTCTCCAGGCAAGAACACTGGAGTGGGTTGCCATTTCCTCCTCCAGTGCGTGAAAGTGAAAAGTGGTGTGCTGCAATTCATGGGGTCGCAAAGAGTCGGACACGACTGAGTGACTGAACTGAACTGAACTTAACTGAATATATATATAATATATATGTATGAAAAATATATATATATATACTGTAAAAAGTAAGTGTTAGTCGCTCAGTCATGTCCAGCTCTTTGTGATTCTATGGACTATAGCCTGCCAGTCCATGGGATTCTCCAGGCAAAAATATTGGCATGGGTTGCCATGCCCTCCTCCAGGGCATCTTCCTGACCCAGGGATCGAACTCAGGTCTCCTGCATGGCAGGTAGATGCTTTACTGCCTTAGCCATCAGGGAAGCCATATATACATATAGTTATCTCCATGCTATAACAGATACAAAGAAACTCACACTGGAAAATTCACTTTAGTGATAACGGGTTCGGCTTGAGAATTACTTTTCCTTCTCCTGGGATGTTAGAAAAATAGCCCTGGTGATCTTTGTCTCTATTGTGGCTCTTTTCATACTCCACCCTGAAAAACTGGTTGTGGAAGTAATGTTTTTTTCCACAAAACTCAAGGAGCTTAAGTTCTTTCTCTCTCTTTCCCTCTTTCTCTCTCTCTTTTTAATTTCCACATGCTGCCTGGCATTGTGTATTGCATAGAGGAGGCACTAAATAAATGATGACTGATGTACAGCCCACATGTCAGGAAATAGGTGGCTAACTCACAGAAGGAAGGCCAGTTATAGCCTCTGTTTCTAAAGAGCTTCCCCTGTTTCTCTAAGTCCTTGTTATTCAAAGGATGGTCCATGGACCAGCAGCAGTGATATCCCCCGGAAGCCTGTTGGAAATGTAGCATCTCGGCTGCTGCTCAGCAAATGCCCACCTGCAGATTTGAGAAGCCCTGTTGTTAGTCACGGGTACTACTCTGGCCTCTCCAACTAGATTCAGTTCACTGAAGGCGCAGATTCCATATTGCTTTGTTTGTCTTTGTAATCCTTCTTCATTCTTTCCTGACTCTGTGCCCAGAACCTAACACAGGGTTCCAAACGTAATAGGTGCTTAATAAATGCTGACTGAGCATTACTCCAAAGCCCTTCCTACAGCAGCTTCCTAGCATTGTTCTGCCATTTGCCATCCAGTTCAATTTGCCACCCATTTGTGGCAGAAATATCCCGACTCCGTTCATGTATGGCATCAGGTATGTCCAGGACCCGAGGGTGAAGCACAGGTCATTGGTCATAAAGCCAACTTGCTGCCTTCTGGGATTTCATTGCTAGTGGCTTGGTCTTGGCATTTAGTACTGAGGATGGTTTATAAGAGGTGTTTTCTAGAACTGGGATCACAGTCTGTAGACCAAGTTCAGCCTGCTGCCTGTTTTTTGTAAGTGAAGTTTTATTGGAACACAGCCATGCCCATTGGTTTATGTATTGTCTGTGGCTTCTTTTCATCCACAAAGGCAAAGTTGAATAGTTTCAACAGGTGCACGGAATCTAAAATATTTACTACACAACCTGTTACAGAAAAAGTTGGCCAATTCCTGGTCTGAGAAGATATAGTTGATGTGTGTGTGGCAAGTGCAGTCTCCCTGGGTCACTGGAAGTTGTAACAGCCCTGTAAGAGGCAGTTTTCAAAGACACCCTGCAAGGAAATTCCCTGCTGTCTGGTATCCATGCCGTTGTGTCAAACCCTCCCCTTAAAAGTAGGCTGGACTAGTGACTTACTCTGAACAAACAGATTGTGGCCAAGGTAATGGATGTCATTTCTGTGATGCAGTTACTAAAGGCTGTGACTTCTGTCCCTCGGCTAGTGTTTCCTTGGCCAGCATATTTCAATGAAGCAAGCTGCCATGCTGGAGAGCCCCATGTGGCAAAGAATAGAGGGCCAATATCCAGCAGGTAACCAAGGCCTTAGACCAATGGTCTCTAGAACAGAGTCCTAGAGAACAGAGACAGTCCTAGAACAGAGACAACCGTGTGAGTGAACTTAGATCCTTCCCCGTTGATCCTTCAGTCCCAGCTGGCACCATGAATCCCCATGAGGTTTCTTTCCCACCCTCCCACTGCACCTCTTGGCATGTGGGATTTTAGTTCCCGGATCGGGGATAGAAGGCATGCCCCTGTCATGGAAGCTAGAAGTCTTAACCCCTGAATCTACAGGGAAGCTCCTCCACCTCCCCCACCCCCCCACCCCATGAGCTTTCTGACCCACAGAAACTGTATGATAATATTTTAAGCCACTTAGTTGGGGGATAATTTGTTCAGCAGCAATGGATAACTAATACAGACCCTAACACCACATGACAGATGGCACAGTCTGCCATCCCATTTTCCAGGGCCTAGAAGGATACTCTCATGGACATTTACTGAAACTGACTGGCCAGGGTCTGAACCTCTTTCTTGGTACTGGAAAATCCTTGACTGTGGACATCAGTGGTCCCTGTCCCATTAGGGCAGTGTATTCTAACCTCTCCATGTCATGTCAAGCAAAGAAAATGAATTAGATGTGTCAAGTTCTCTATGAACTCACGTGACTGCTCACTGCCAGAAGGTGCCACAGCCTCTAGCCACTCCAGTCCCACCCTGAGTTGAAGGTCTCAGTAACTTAGCACCTCTATAAGCTGGAACTCTCTACTCATTGGTAGCCCTTGGCAGGAGGTTGCAACTTAGGTTTGGCCAACTTTGAACGTTGAGTGAGTGATGAAAAGATTGGGGGTCAGAAAGGTGGCAGAGGCAGCATCTGATGTGGCTGATGGAACCAGTGGTGGGGCTACTCTATGTTGCCTGGCCCCTTTCGGTCTTATTTTAGGCCTGGTTGTCTAGCCTTCTGGTTAATCCTGAGACCCACCCAATATTTTTCCAATGAGTTCCTTCCACTTAAGACAGTCAGAATTGGCTCCTAATTGTTTACTACTGAGAACCTCAGCAGATATGTGTGTATCAGTATCATCGCAACACGTGGGAAGGACTGAAAATATAGGTGTAAAATGATTGTGGACAGGTTCAAGGCTAATAGGTTTTTACCATCTAGGTCTCTAAATGAAAGTCTCATATTTTTGTAATAAAACTTTACTTTTAATTATGGCTTCCCTGGTGGCTCAGACGGTAAAGCATCTGCCTGCAATGTGGGAGACCTGGGTTCAATCCCTGGGTTGGAGAGATTCCCTGGAGAAGTGGGTGGCAACCTCCCACTGAAGTGGGAAGTGGCAACCCACTCCAGTACTCTTGCCTGGAAAATTCCATGGACTGAGGAGCCTGGTAGGCTGCAGTCCATGGGGTCGCAAAGAGTCGGACACGACTAAGTGACTTCACTTTTACTTTAATTATGTATTATAATTGTGCATGGTAGAAGAATTTTGTGATTTTTTTCCCTCATGTCTTTCTGGTAATAATTTTGGCAAATTATTGTATAGCCTTTTTCCATTTAGAACATCAGAATCACTTTTCTGTGTCTTCATCTTTAATAATGTATATAGCTACTTCAGGCTGTGCTTATGCAAGAGGCCTGGAAGGACTGGGTACGAAACTGTGTCCTGTATCCACTGGCTGATTCAAGAGGAAGGCGTGCCTGTTCTCTCATTAGCTGTCCACCTTCTTTTGGAGATTCCACTGCCCAGGCGGGATGCATTAAAAAATTTTTTTAAAACAAATTTGCTAAATATGCTTCTGATTCCCTTGAGTGGAATCTCTTCAACTAGTCCCTTCATGTTGGCCATTTAGTTTGATTCCATGTTTGATTTATCAGTATTTCCTGTTGAACTTTTTTAGGCCTTAATTTTTTCAACACTTCATGTTTTGCTACTTGGTTCTAATTTTTTGGTGGGAATATGTCAAAAGGCATGAACACCTTTATGTCTCTTTATAAATATGATGATGCTTCCCTGGTGGCTCAGCTGGTAAAGAATCCCCTTGAAATGTGGGAGACCTGGGCTTGATCCCTGGGTTGGGAAGATCCCCTGGAGAAGGAAATGGCTACCCACTCCAGTATTCTTGCCTGGAGAATTATAAGGACGGAGGAGCCTGGCGGGCTGCAGTTCATGGGGTCGCAAAGAGTTGGAGACGACTGAAGCAACTAAGGATAGCACATAAACACGATAAATTTGTGGCTTTCTAAAATGATGTTGCTGTTTTCTGAAACTTTCAGGATAAGGAAGGGCCTGCTTTACAGAATCCTGAAATTTACACAACTGAAATCATTAATTTCTTGAGGCTGCCTGTTTGGTAAGTAACTAGTCACCCCTATAAAAAGCTTCCAATAAAATATCAGCTACTTTTCTTCTCTCAGTTGTTCCTAAGCATATGTAAACTTCTACATGGTTTCTCAGTGTGCTGACAGGAGAAAATACACCTTCGTAAATAAAACCTTGCTGACTACTTTAAGCAAGTTGGATGAGACTTGGAGCTCACTTATTCTACCTTGGCTGCTGCTGCTGCTAAGTCACTTCAGTCATGTCTGACTCTGTGTGACCCCATAGACAGCAGCCCACCAGGCTCCCCCGTCCCTGGGATTCTCCAGGCAAGAACACTGGAGTGGGTTGCCATTTCCTTCTCCAATGCATGAAAGTGAAAAGTGAAAGTGAAGTCGTGCAGTCGTGTCCGACCTTCAGCGACCCCATGAACTGTAGCCTTCCAGGCTCCTCCGTTCATGGGATTTTCCAGGCAAGAGTACTGGAGTGGGATGCCATTGCCTTCTCTGCTACCTTTGTTTAGCCAATATTTAAATAAAGCTTGGCTTACAATTAACTCCTTACTGTAATATAAATGACAATCTTGGAACAATTTAAATACAATGACTTCATGTAATTTAAAGTGCAGTGGCTTGAAAAAAGTCATCAAGTGTTAGGTTAGAATTATCGGATATTTTTATTAAAGAGCAACAGGGCATCTAGTGGCTGGGTAATTCAGGGAGAAATTAGACTGAATGACTATTAGTTCTGGCCAGCCCTTGAGGGCTTTCAATTAAGTCACCATTTACCTACTCTCTTCAAGACAAATAATTCTCTATTCAGCAAGGAATGTTCTTTGCTTATTTGGCCAAACAATTACCATCATATCTTTGGAAGCAAACAAAACACTAGAATTTATATCGTGTAGATTACACACTGTAAAGCTCGATTTTGCCAACTAAGTAAAGGATAATTTAAGGAGAAGTGCTGAAAACAAAATAGTAAGGTTGGGAGGGGTTGGAGAGCAACGCTTGACCAGTTATGCCAATCAGTCGACCAACCAAAGCACTGTTGGGAATTGCAAAGTAGGAAGTCCTATTTTTGACTCTGCTGACCTCAGTGAATAGTTCCTTGTTTTAAAAATGGAAAAAAAATAAAAATAAAAATAAAAATGGTCATAATTCATTGCTACCTAATAAAGATGTTTGTTATGAAAATTAACGAGTCTGCAAAGTGTTTGGACGCCTCTAGAAGCCCTTCCTGGAGAAGGGAATGGCAACCCACTCCAGTATTCTTGCCTGGAGAATCCTGTGGACGGAGGAGCCTGGTGGGCTGCAGTCCATAGGGTCGCAGAGTCGGACACGACTGAAGCGACTTAGCATCCATGCATGCATTGGAGAAGGAAATGGCAACCCACTCTAGTATTCTCGCCTGGAGAATCCCAGGGACAGAGGAGCCTGGTGGGCTGCCATCTATGGGGTCGCACAGAGTAGGACACGACTGAAGCGACTTAGCAGCAGCAGCAGCAGTAGCAGCATAAGCCCTTCCTAAATACAACTTGTAATTTCGTGTTCCTGCTCTCCGATGACATGCCACTCTTTATTAGCACTCCTAATAAATTAGTGACACCTTCTGCCACCAGAGGTTCACTTTTAAGGCCTCATAAAATTAATTAATAAGACGCTCCCTGGTTTAAGTGGGAGACTTTCCCTTTAGAAATGGGTATTAACATAACTGTGAAGGATGCGGAACAGTTGGGTCATCAAGAGGGAGGCGGCAAACAGGGCCCTGTCCCGGGGCACGAGCTCGAGCAGAACCCGGGCAAGCCCCGGACGGCTCACTCACGGACCCGATTTGGGCTCCGGGAGCCGGGACGGTCCCGCTGGTCTCGGGGGTCCGCCGACAGGGCTCGCGGCTTTCCCAGCGGGGCTCGATTGCTTTCGCCTGGATGGGAAGCTGCCGGGCCGCGCCAGAGGCAACCCTACGGTGCCGGGGGCGGGGCGACGGCAACAAAAAGAAGTCAGGTAGGAGGAGAGTCTG
>NW_011494846.1:848885-865098 GCF_000754665.1 Bison bison bison | reverse complement strand
GCTCCGGGGCCGGGCTCGGGGTCCGCGGGGGGCGATCGCGGGAAGGGGGTGCTGAGGGTTAAGGCTCCCTGCGTGTAGAGTGGGAGCTGGTAATCCCAGGCCGGGAGCAGGACACCTCGGGGGAATCCAGGATGACAGGACATAACTCGCTTTCTGATTGCCTTTTGAGATAAATCGTCGGGCCGGGATGGAGGAAATCTGTGGGTTCTCAGTTGGGTTTACATTGTTCTCCAGGTGGTGGTGGGTCAGGCGCTGTCCTCTTACGTGGGGGGCGGTGGGAGGGGTGAAGAGAGGCACGATTCTGGGGTATTAATTTCTAATCAAGGGAGAGCAGGGATGTATGGGGGGGAGGAGTGATCCGTGGGGGGTTTTGCCCCAAATTAGGCCAGAGATTGTCTAGGGGAGACGACAAAAGGACCGGAGACTGAAGTTTGTGTCCGTGTTATCTCCATAAAAGCAACTGGAGGGTGAGAGAGGTTGAAACCTCAGGAAGACGTGTTGTCTTGGGGGAGCAGAAACGTACCACTACCGATTGGAAATGCCCTATATTTGTATGTTGGCGTTATATAAAGTCTCGTGGAAAACAGGAAAAAAATTTTTTTAACACATTTTTTAGTGTTTTAAAGAAAATTGGCTTGTTTTCCACCTGCAGTTAAAAAAAAAAAAAGGCCTTAGGCTAAGTGCTCTTGTGTCCCTCCTCCCCTCACCTATCTCTCCTATGTAAAACAAAGCTCTAAGCAGATTAGTTGTATATAAAATTATTAATTGCCATGGGAATTTTTGCAATGTAGCCCAAATTAATAGCATGCATCAAGTTTACATGTGGGGGGGGGGGGCAGAAATCAATCCATTGTATCAGTCAATCTGAAAACAAATCCAGTTTTTTAGGCCCCAAACCTACTGCTTTTACATTCAAAGCAGCCTCATTTTTGATTGGCTTCAAAGGGAGGGTCTTACTCAGATCCTAGTGACATTGATATAGAGGGTATAAGCACTCATTGTGGTGAAATTCTTAAAGTTTACCGGACTGAAATTTGAGAAGAACCTTGATAAATAAGTTACTATTTAATCAGAAAGGAGAAATAACTACAGAAATCTTCCAAATGATTTGGCAGCAAAGAATATGCACAAAAATAGGCCTTGTTGAATATTTCTTCCTTTTATCCATAGATCCAGAGAAGAACTTTCAATTTTAAATGCTGTCTATGGCTCTTAGTCTAAGTGACTGAAAATTTCACAATATCAGACCTTTGTTTTTTTATGTTAGGATATTTTATTAATGCCCTTTTCTGAAAGCTATTATTTTTGTGTTTTGTGTGAACATTGCTGTAACGAAGTGTTCACTTCTGATCAGACTACCAGAATGCTTTTTGTTAGACTCGACAGAACTTGAAATTTTATGGTTGATGGTTGATAGTTAGCTTATAAAATCAGAGACAGAAGATACAGGGTATTATTGAACAAAGAATTCTAGCTTTCTGAATCCTGGCACGGTTTGTGATTTTAGGCATATTACCAGACAGGGCCTCAGTTTCTTCCTCTGAGTGGTGAGAGAGTTGAACTAGGGTTGGTAAGGAAATTTCCAGCTCTGAATTTCCATGGTATCTGAGATTTGTGATTATAGTTTATTTAGCACTGTAACATGCCTTGACTAGTTTTACTAACTCCTTTGACATAAAATTGTTGATTCAGGTCAGGGAAAAGTACAGCTTATGTGAAATTGGTTGGAGTTTGGAATATTTATGACACTGCTGTCTCAATTATTTTTCCTGTTGGCCTCTTTATTACTTTCTGTTGTGTAATACTAAGATTCACTTTCTGGAAACTTCACTGTTTTGTAAACATAAACCATTATTTTTGGAAAAAAAGATCTTGCTGTTGGGCATCCTTTGCGCTCCCTTTCTCTCTCCTTTGTCTCTCCCTCCTCCTTGTCACAAACACAGTCCCTTTCCCCACTCTGCCTCTCCCTTGGTATTTTAACGTGTGCATGTGTGTTTTCCCTGTTGTTTTCGTGTGTGCCTTCTGGGTGGACCACGCGAGAAGTTACTGGGCATCTTAGCAAAGGAGAGGTGTCATAGGCAGTGGTAATCAAACTTCAAGGCACAAAATAACATTGAAAACTACTGTTCATAAAGTATTTTTTGCATGCTGTAAAATTTCAAAAGATTGAAGGCAGTTATTTTCCAGAATGGTGAGGATTTTCCCTACCTTTGAAAAATGAGATTTCTTTTGCTCTGAATGTATTCTGGTTTGAAGATGTAGTTCTTCTCAATAGGAATTAACTCTTTGGAAGCTGTGGGGTTCCTTAAGTGATTTGAGGGAATTGATGTTAAACAATGCCAGCCATGCAGACAAAGTTGATTAGATTGCAGGGGAATTGGGTGTGTTTACTCTTAAAATTTTTAAAAAGACTTCTTGTTTAGCAGTCATACCCCAACTGTTGAAATCCTTAAACATGACCCCTTTTATTTTTAAAATTCTTGTTAGCTTTGAATAAATAAAATATGACAAGTTTAGACCTAGTTATAATGCTACGTTTATTCCAGCTAAAGCATTTTAACAAATACGACAGTAGTTCTGACTGTTCTGGATGTTTTGGTTGCAGGTTGGATTTTTGTATTTGTGACATTACCACAGTCTGGATACTTTGTGAAGCTTTTTGATACATACACCAAGAGCATCTTACTGGATTTGGGTAGAGTGGTAGAGCTCTCGTTTAATAAGATGCGAGGAAGTGGGAGCACCTGGAGGTGCCGCTGCCCACCACAGGCAGGCCAGGAGTGGAAACTCGTGTTCAGACTCTGAACTCACTGTTCTTCAGTGTGTACGAGACGTAACTGTCTCAACTAGACAAAATCCGGTGATCACATTTAGAGCTTTCTGGAGAACAGTTGACTTTGAAGAGTAGTTGATGCTTTAAGTACTTCCTGTGGGGAAAGTGCTGCCGGGAGCACACTAATGCCATGGAAAAGTCCAGACACCTAGATTATACTGATTTAGGGCAGCTTAGAAGAAATGTGAAAGTTGGGAAGAATAGGAAGAAGTGAATAGTGAGTGTCACCTTCTAATTGAAGCGTTATTAACAGTAAGCAAATTGAACTTTTGGTTGCCCGGCTCCCCTCCCCCTCAGTATCGCCAGTCAGCAGACCTCTAACACTCCCTAAATTTAATCGCTTATCTAATTTCTTGCACTTTAGGTAGAACAAATATCTCAACACATATTTGCTTGCTTCTCAATACAAATGTCTTTTGAGATTTATGGGAGGTGATACAGAAAATGTTCTTTAAAAATCAAGGAATTTAAAAACTGAGTTTTTCTCTCCAAAAAAAAAAAAACTTTCTTTACCAAAATTTTGCTTTAAGAATGCTAGTTGAGGGGACTTCCCTTTCCATTGCAGAGTTGGATCCCTAATCTGGGAGTTAAGATCCCAGATGCCTCAGGGCCAAAAAGCCAAAACATAAAGAGAAGCAACATTGTAACAAATTCAATGAAGACTTTAAAAATAGGTCCACATCAAAGAAAATCTGTTTATTTTTTTTTAAGGAGTACTTGTTGATAACTGCAAGAATTAAGCAATTCTGATAATCATATATATATTTTTTGTAGTGATGATTTATTAAGCAATTGATGTATATAGTGCTTGTTGAGAAGAAAATGGCACCCCACTCCAGTACTCTTGCCTGGAAAATCCCACGGACGGAGGAGCCTGGTGGGCTGCAGTCCATGGGGTTGCGAAAAGTCGGACACGACTGAAGTGACTTAGTAGCAGCAGCAGCAGCAGTGCTTGTCGTGTTTAGTCACTAAGTCATGTCTGACTCTTTTGCGACCCCGTGGACTGTATAACCCACCAGGCTCCTCTGTCCACAAGATTTCCAAGGCAAGAATACTGGAGTGGATTGTCATTTCTTTCTCTAGAACTACCCAACCCAGGGATTGAACCCACATCTCCTGTACTGCAGGCAGATTCTTTACCGCCGACCCACCTGGGAAGCCCAACTGTCTATTTATTTAGCAAGCTTTTAGTGAGTATTTACTTTGTGCCAGGTTCTGAGCACTCGAAGGTGAGTAAGACACCGTCTTTGAATTCAAAGCGCTCAGAGGGCTTTGCGCGGTGTGTATTGGGGACGTGTGTTACCCAGTGCTGTGGAAGATGCGGGGGGGTCCACTGCAGGCTGCGTGGGCAGGGGTGAAGCTGGTGGCTGAGGGACAGCCTCTTGAAGGGGGTGAGGCCAGTGGTCAGTCTTAAAAGATGGATATGATACAAGGGAGGAGGAGGGGCTGGACATTACAAGGGAAAAGGCGTAAACGACAGTGTAGAGGCGAGAATGATTCTAAATGTTTGGATCTGCAAGCAATATGGGGTTGTTGGAATGTAAGTGTGTGACAAGGAACAGCTGGGAAAAGATCCAGCAGGGCCTTACAGAATATTTCATTGAGCTTGGATCTTATTTTGTAGGAGATGAAGAATCATCAGAGGATTTTAAATAGGAAGTGACTGGCTCGTTTTCATCTTTGTCAGATTACACAACTAATTGGAAGATGGATTCAGGGGCCATAAGACTGGAAGTAGCAGACTCATTCAGAAGGCTGTTGCAGACCATAGAAGAAATAAGGACCTGAATTGGTTGGTCAGTGTTGGGTGTAGAGAAAAAAAGACAACATACCTGTGATCTGTATTGAAGTCATCCTGACAGGATATAATGGAGTGATAAAAAAAAAAAAATCAAGGCCAATGCTGGGTATATGGCCCTATTAGTTTTTTGCAGTGAATCGTGAAGTAAATGATGATGGCAAGGAAATATTACAGTATATTTAGAGATAAGTAAAAATGTGAACCTCAGCCATGTGATCTGACTTCTGCATAAACCAGCAGAAGCCAAAGAAATAGCATTAAAGAAAGAACAGCTAGTGGTCTTCTGGAGTCAGTGAGGTGCAGTGTAAGCGCACAGCTGGAGCTCATGATTTTTCCCTTGATTGTAATGTTAAGGTGACTCAGCGACAGTGCTAGTTTCTGGTTGTTTTCTTCTCTTCCCTACTAGCTGGTTTATCCTTTTTCCTATTTTAAACTCCCAAGAGCCTTTTCAGGTTGGCCTAGCTAATGGCCATCATTCCCAGTTGGACAGATCTTTTCATTATATGCTGTGGTGCGAATTGGTGGCCTTCTCGTGGGTGCTTGTCTGTGTTGAGTCACCTGTAGGGGTGTGATCGTTGTTACGAAATGTCCTGGCACAAGGGGAGTGTGGGCCCCCCTTGTTTCAGTAGGGACAGCGTGTGGGGCAGTTTCTCCTTGGAAGGGCTGGCATTACCGCCATGGACGGGATCCTGGGGGAGAGGTCGGGGTCATGACCGACTGGGGAGCCACCGCTGGCTGGTGGTTGGAACTCAAGTGTCTGAGAGAGAAAGTAAAGTGAGAGGAGCAGTGGGCCGAGCGTGGAATCCTGAGCCAACAGCAACATTGAAAACTGGAGGGAGCCCAAGGAGGAGCAGTTAAGAGGCACCTGCACAGAGGGGAGGGTTGTGTCACAGAAGCTGAGCAGAGGAGTGGAGTGTCAGAAATGAGGAAGTGAACTTTAGCGTCAAAGGCAACAGACGGGTTTAGTGAAATAGGCACAGGAGAGTTTCCACTGGATTTGGAAGTTAGATCACTGTGACCTTAGGCAGAGCAGTGTGAAGTGGGTGACGGGGGCAGGAATCAGGGTGAATAGAAGGGACCAAGCAGAAAGTATGGTGAATACAAATTATTCTTGAGGAATGTAGACGAGGAAAGAGATTAGGCAGTACCTGGAGGGGAATGGAGGATAGGGCCGATTTTTTGTTTTTTCTTTGTTGTGGCTGATATTGTGGCTCACTGATATTTGAAAATTAGCTTCTAACATCAGCATATACGATGAAAATCCACATAATTAAAATTATCCCTAAGAATCCTTTGGACAGTACTGTGTTAGAGACTACTGTGTCATTTCTAAGTAGGTCTCATTTTAATCTGGTTGTGGGTATAAAACTGAAGTGACAAGTTAGGTGACAGTAGTAAATGTCTACAGGATGTAATGTGTTTTAACAAATAAGATAAATAGTAACAATACCTGGTTTTATTACCTTAAAGTTAGGGGAGAAAGTTCATTATACTGGCCACCAACCCCAGTGCATCACTGACAATGGTTTATAACACAGAGGCATATGGTTTTATGAAACATGTATGCATTTTGGGGTCACTGTGCCCTTATAGCTTGAAGGGAAGGAGAAAGATGAAAATACGAGCTTGGGAGGCTGGCAGAGTGAGGACGTGGAGGGAGGAAAGTGGTTCAGAAGCTGAAGATGCTTGGCCTTGAAGAAGGGAGAAATACGTAGTGGCCCTTCGATAACAGTGAAAGAGGCCACCAGTTAGCAGTAAGGCAGCGGAGAGTAGAACGTAACCACGTATAACGGTGGAGCCCCACTTAAGTCCCGTTTTGTGAGACAGGAGGCGAGGCAGTTTGCTCACTGAATTCAGATAGAGGACTTAAAGCCTAAAGTGAACGGTGAGGGTGTGAGCCATGTCCCTCATTCTGAAGATGTCTGTGTGCTGTGGATATCGGTGGGGGTCCCTGCTGACATCATTTGTTCATAGAGATGACTGTTTGCAAGATGTTTGGACGTGTATTCGGCAAAGGCCAGCCGCCTGGTGCATGAGTGGGGAAGATGGCTTGTAACATTGACTTAGGCTGTGGTTTTGCTGCCTGTGATGGAAGGGTAGGCATGTGAGGGAAATCAAGACATTTGAGCGCTTTAAAATAATTACCATGTATATCGTCCTGAAAGAGGAAAAACAAACAAGAAAGAGTTCAGTGAGCCGAAGTTCCCTGGATTTTGAGTGCAGAAGTGAGTTCTTTAGGAAAGGGAGAGGATAGGAGGCTGTGTCCCGGGGAAGACGTCGACCTTGCCGCTGTAATGCCAGAATTCAGTTGCTGGGAAAACCTCACGTTTTCCACAGAATTGCACACTAAAAGTAACAGGGCTTTTGGGGAAAATAGGGCTGGGGCAGACCACTTAAAACCTGTGGAACTTTGTAACCAGAGCACTACAAAAATAACAGTTGTAATAAAATACAAGCCTGGTTAAATTCCCACTCCCATGTGTGCCTGATGTCACAGGCTGCTGATCCCTCCTGGCGTTCAACCTGTAGGCTTGGTCTTCCCTGTTAGCGATGTAAGTTCCTGTTTAATCAAAAGTAAGCAACTGGGGTTTCCCTGGTGGCTCAGTGGTGAGGAATCTGCCTGCCAATGCAGGAGACACGGGTTTGATCCCTGATCCAGAAAGACCCCACATGCCTTGAAGTAACTAAGCCTGTGCACCGCAACTCCCGAGCCTGTGCTCTGGAGCCCGGGAGCTGCAACTACTGGAGCCCGAATGCTCTGGCACCTGAGCTCAGCAGCAGGAGAAGCCACTGCGGTCAGAGGCCCTCTCACTGCCGTGAAGAGTGGCCCCCGCTCTCCGCAGCTAGGGAAAGCCTGCGCAGCAGTGCAGACCCGGCACAGCCAAAAATAAATAAATAAAATTATCATTTTTTAAGGTGAACCTTAATACATGCATTCCCCCCAAACCTCCAGTGTTTTATTTTGTACTGGGGTGTAGCCAGTTGACAGCGTTGTGATCATTTCAGGTGACTGGCAAAGGGACTTGGCTGTCCATACACACGTGTCCATTCTCTCCCACCCCCTCCCATCCAGGCCTGCACGTCACGTTGAGCAGAGTTCCACGTGCTGCACAGGAGGTTCTTACTGGTTATCCGTTTTAAGTATCACAGTGTGTACGTGAGCGTCCCGAAGTCCCTAACTATCCCACCCCTCATGCTGCAACCAGAAGTTTGTTTTCTGTCTTTCTGTTTTGTACGTAAGTTCGTTTGTATCATTTCTTTTTAGATTCCACATATAAGGGATGTCATTCAGTATTTCTCCTCCTCTGTTTGACTTACTTCACTTGGTATGACGCTCTTTGGGTCCTTCCATGTTGCTGCAGATGGCATTATTTCATTCTTTTCAATGGCAGAGTAATAGTCCATTGTATATATGTTCCACATCTTCTTTATCCTTTCCTCTGTCGATGGGCATTGAGGTTGCTTCCATGTCTTGGCTGTTGTAAACAGTGCTACAGTGAATACTGGGGTGCATGTTTTTCTTTTGGATCACGTTTTTCTCTAGATCCATGCCCCTGAGTAGGATTGCAGGTCATATGATAGCTCTATTTAAGGAACTTCCATATTATTCTCCACAGTGGCGATACCAATTTACATTCCCACACAGTAGCAGGAAGGTTCCCTTCTCTCCACACCCTGTCCAGCATTTGTTATTTGTGGATTTTTTGATGTTAGCCATTCTGAGCAGTGTGATGTGATGTCTCATTGTAGTTTTGGTTTAGTACATATTTTTTAAAAATTGCTTGAGAGGAAGGTTGGGGGGATCACAGGATAGAATGTGAAATGTGACTTTAAAGCAGTCTAACTATACTGCAAATATATGAAGCAGTCTCAGGAAAGGAGGGAAAAGGTGCTGACAAGTTCCTGGAAATCAGTGGAGTCTATAAAACTAAAAAAGGTAAATGAAAGTAGATACGCGCCAAATTCTTGTTGATAAGCTGTACCTCGGGGATATGGGTCAACAGTTCTGATACTATTATCCACGTAAACTGGAATTTAACGAGTAAATCAATGGATGGTGGACAGTAGGAGCTAGGTTTCTCAGCATTGAAGTGGTTAGAATGATCCATGTGGTAATGGGTTAGAGTTGGTTGTTTAATATTTACACAGATAATTACATAAATTATGTAGATGTGTATAGTGTGTATAGTGAAGTGAAAGTGTTAGTGTCCGACTCTGCGACTCTGTGGACTGTAGCCCGCCAGGCTCCTCGGTTCATGGGATTCTCCAGGCAAGAATACCGGAGTGGGTTGCCATTTCCTTCTCCCGGCGTCTTCCCAACCCAGAGATTGAACCCGTGTCTCGCGTCTCCTGTGTTGGCAGGCGGATTCTTTACAATGTGCCTGGGAAGCCCAGTGAGCGTACCTAGTATCTAGACCTCGGGTTCTAATGCCATTTGTCCATAAAAGGAGCCAGGGCTCCTTAGAGAAATGACTGACTGTGGGACTGGGGCAGGAAGTCAGCCAGATGAGCTTCCAGCATCTGCAGAGCCAGAAAATAACAAACAAAAAATAAAAACACACAAATGGAGGTGTATCAGAGTGCCAGAGCAGCCAACTGAAAAAGCGCCCAGTGGCTGAACGGGGCATAGCTGAGTAGCAGAAGACATGAGCTGGCCCTGAACTGTAACCCGAAGTGTAAAATAAGTAGGCATGAGATGCGTGAATCCATAGGGATAGAAACAGGGAAGTATTGTAACACTTTTGGTCTGTGCTGCTGTTGGATTTTTCCCAGATGGCTTAGTATGGTGGTTAGTATAGCAGTTTCTGAAGCCACCAAACACCAGGGACAATAGGAATACACTTCTGTAGGAATCCCAGCTCTTTTGATTTAGGCCTTTTGTATATTGCTGAAATTTTCCCTTTAATTCATTAATGTACTGGGGAAAAGCTGTTATGAACCGAATGACTTCTTTATTATGCTGAGATCATTCCCATATTTATCAAGTGTATGTGAGCTAATTTGTATTCAAGAAATGTGTTCAGTAGCAAGACAGACTTTATTAGAATTGGATGTTTCTGCCGTGGAGTAGTTTCAGGTGATGTGTGAATCCAGAGCATGGCTCCAGGAAGAATGGTCAAAATTAGGGTGGAAGTCCATGGGGAAAAAAGAGGTCCAGGAATTGAAATGCAGAAACAATAAAATAATCACATGTGAGTGTTATGTGTGTGGATGGTGTATGGAGGTCCTGTAAACAAGGTTAGACTGAGTCAGAGAGATTAGAGAAAGAACAGTTGAGGAAGTAAAGCTTGAGCTGAGATAGAAAAGCTGAGAAGGAAGGGCACCACTCTCCAGTTTGAGGGAGTTGCGTGGGCACTGCCTGGCCTGGCCAGGGTGGCTGGAGCCAAAAGGAAGAGGTGGGAAACGCAGAGGGAGGGAGAGGTCAGACGGGGTTTTCAGGAAGTTTATCTTTTTCTCGGCTGAAAGGGAGGACGTTAGTTGTACTGGAGGCTAGTGGTTCAAGGAAGACTGAGGTATGTTTTCAGAACGGCACTTGGCTGCTCATTGGAGAGCCGCGGGTTCTAGGGATGGAGGCTTTATTCAGAACCGTCCAGTTAAATGCAGTCAGCAGATGGTGTGCAAGGGAGCCTTAGAATCCTGAAGCAACACATGTGTTTTCTTCTTGAACCATCTAGAAAACACTTAACCTTGAAGACTGTGGTTTTTAAAATGTGCACTTCGGTAGTGTGAGGTTGTATTTTGGTCACCACAAAATTTAAGGTAATATACTTCCGGCCAACAAATGTTATTAGAAACAGGCCCTTTGCTATGGTATTACTAGTCTCACCTAAAAATAGTATGCATCCTTTTAATCTTACATCTCGCCTTTCTCCTGGGTCTTTACCTTTTAAAGTTAATTTTAAAATGAAGCAAATCCTTTTAACCTTTACAGAATTTTTCTATAGTGTCTTCGTAAAACATAATGTACTAGTCTTGGAGACCTAAGATTGTGTAATTCTTTACAGTTATTTTTGCACGGTAGTAAAATGTAGGGGATTTAATTCAGACATGGATTTAATGCATGATTCTACCAATTTGGGGCAAGTTATATTACCTCTGTAAGAATTTCTTCATTTTTAAAAAATGAGGTTGTTGCTGCTGCTGCTGCTGTTGCTTCAGTCGTGTCCGACTCTGTGTGACCCCATAGACGGCAGCCCACCAGGCTCCCCCGTCCCTGGGATTCTCCAGGCAAGAACGCTGGAGTGGGTTGCCATTTCGGTCTCCAATGCATGAAAGTGGAAAGTGAAAGGGAAGTCGCTCAGTCGTCTCCGACTCTTAGCGACCCCATGGACTGCAGCCCACCAGGCTCCTCGGTCCATGGGATTTTCCAGGCAAGAGTATTGGAGTCGGGTGCCATTGCCTTCTCCAAAAATGGGGTTAAATTATACCTATTTCACAGATGTTGACCGAGAAAAAATCTATACAAAAGCACCTGATGCTTTGAGAGATTGTTTACGCTCAAATATTAGTTTTCTTTTTCTTTTCTCATAGAAGTAGCTTAAATAGGAGGTGAGAGTACTTGTGAAGTGATCCCAGAATGCCATGGTAACTAAATCCTTCCTGTGGGTTCAGGGCTCGCTCTGGATCAGGCTTCTTGAATTTAAATCCCAGCACAGATCCTGGTTTGGGACTCTCACTCAGCAGTGAGACCTGAGTTTCTTCCTTTGGCTTCCTCAAGTGTGAAATGGTAATAAATAGTACCTACTTCATGGGTTGTTTTGAATATTAAATGAGCTGATAAACACAGTGCTTTTATTTGCTTATTTACCATTTTCGGAATCGAAGTACAGTTAGTTTACATGGTGTGTGTGTCAGATGCAGCGTGGTAATTCAGTTACACACGCATATGGATTTTCTAGATTCTTTTCTATTGTAAGTTATTACAAGATACTGAGTATAGTTCTCTGTGCTGTGCAGTGGGTCCTTGTTTGTCTGTTTTATGTGCAGTAGTGTGTGTATGTTAATCTCAAACTCCTGACACACCCGCCCCAGCCCCATCCCTTTTGGTAACTGTAAGTTGTTTTCTGTGTCAGTACAGCGCTTTTAGAATGGTGCCTTTACGTAGTATTAAATATACGTCATCTATTATCACATACTGTCATTAAGTATAGTTTCAGCTCCCTTATCCCTAAAAGTTTTGAGCACGTCTCTTCAGAAAAGCCAAAACCAAAATAAAGGCTGGTCGATTTAGGACTCCTGGGTTAATTGGGGTTTTCTTTAGATTTATTTTTAGCTGCCTCAATTCTAAAAATGCTTTTCCTTTACATGACCTTTTCCCAGGCAGCTCAATTATTTAAACATAATTTTACTGTAGAAGATGTTTTGCTGAAACCATAATTTATAAAATTTCAGTTTTTAAAAAGGGATTAGCATATCATTCTTCAGATTTGTGCTGTTATATTTTTCTTCCACTTGAGTTCAGTTCAGTCGCTCAGTCGTGTCCGACTCTTCGCGACCCCATGAATCGCAGCACACCAGGCCTCCCTGTCCATCACCACCTCCTGGAGTTCGCTCAGACTCATGTCCATCGAGTCAGTGATGCCATCCAGCCATCTCATCTTCTGTCGTCCCCTTCTCCTCCTGCCCCCAATCCCTCCCAGCATCAGGGTCTTTTCCAGTGAGTCAACTCTTTGCATGAGGTGGCCAAAGTACTGGAGTTTCAGCTTTAACATCATTCCTTCCAAAGAAATCCCAGGGCTGATCTCCTTCAGAATGGACTGGTTGTGCTGTTACATTTTTCTTGCACTTAGCTCAGTGTAAATATTACCTACTTATGTTAAAGCAGTTTTATCAGCATCTGTACATTGCCACTTCCATTGTTATCTTCCTAGCTAAGTTTATCACCTCTCAGTTGTCCCCTGGGCTGAAAACTTGTGTCCATAATATGTATACTTAAGACCCCTGTGAATGGTAGTAGACGAGAGTGGCTGAGTTCATTCAGCTTCTTTTAGGCCATGTGACCAAGTGCTAATTTGCACTGCAAGTGTACACTCAACTGTTTAATGATAGGACATGCATTGATAATTTGACAGAGCATATGGTAAGAAAAGATGTGATCTCATTGATGTGTGATGGTTATTGTATAGCCAATATAGTTTTTGACTTAAAAGAAGGGTTTAATTTTAAAACAATCATGTTAAATTTAAGAAGGGGAATTCTGCTACCCATGAAGGTAGTGGTATAGTGTGACTGAAAGATTAATGACTGTACTGGGTGAGGCATATCTAACTGGAACACCTGAGTAATGACTTAGAGCTTTATTTCTCATCAGCTCTTTTGGGGATTGTGGGGCTTGTCTCATTCACTCTGAGTACTTTCTGACATGCTGCTTCAGCTTCTGTCTTTACTCTTCTGGTGGTTTTATGGGCATATTTGGGCATATTTTGTCTTGCTCACATGGTTTTGTTCACAGGCTAGCTTTCAAGATAATTTGTGTCTTGGGTGATAGACATAGTGGGGGATGTGATATTAGTGAAAAAAATTCTCTGCGATTAGATTGAGGAATAGCTAATATGTAAAAGTTTAAAAGCCATTGTCTGGTTTTGTCAGCAATAGTATGGTATATTCATTTCCTTTCTTAAAAAAGAAAAGACAACTGGAGGGCAGATATGCTTCTCGGTAGGCCGTGATTGACCACAGAGCTTTTATGGATCAGCCTCTGTATAGAATTAATGATCAAAGTATGTCAAAGAACAGCTTTGTAAATTCTTAAAGTAAGAAAGCTGTTTCACCAATTCAGTCTAATTGTATATGTCAATGATATAGATGCTTCTGGTTTAAAAAGGTCATTTGGCAAAAATGTGTTGTTTAGGAATTTTACAAATGATATGCAAATTTAGATATAATAAAATGAATCTCATTCTCATCATGTTCTTAAAGTGTATCCTTTTGTCTCTTAAAAGTATTGTTTACCTTAAAATATTTTTTTTAATTTGCAAAAAGGATTACTAGGTTCAACGTGCTTATTAGATTCTGAAATTTCACCAAAACTAGTAACTGTGAAGAGTTCCATGTTTAACTTGTGCTGTTTTGCATATTGGATTAATTGTGATTAGTGTGGTACTGAATCTTTGATTATTTGTACTGATGAGAGTAGAAATGCATATATCATTCAAAAGCTGTGTTCGTTCCTGAGTTAAGATTTTCGTTTGAATATCTGTCTTGATTGTCTTTCTTCCTGTTCCTGATGCAGGTCATGGCAAAACCCCAAAAGATGCAGCGTCAGTTCGTGCCACGCATCCAATACCAGCAGCCTGTGGGATTTATTACTTTGAAGTAAAAATTGTCAGTAAGGGAAGAGATGGGTAAGTGTAAATTTTGGTGGGAAAAATCTGTTTACGGGTAATTATTTTTGTTTTCATTCATAACCGTTTATGATGTAATTGAGAAATTTGAATTTTTTGGAAAATTTTGGTAATTGAAAGAGTGGAATCTGAATATTCTAGTATAGCAGGTTTTATCTGGTTCTGCTTTAATACTCATTGAAGTTAACACTTGAGTTGATAAAATTACCAGATTTTTCTGGTAGGTTTCTTGTTAAAACGGAGAATTGGAATAAAACAATAGAAAGTTAATGACTCATTTTCCATGCCTTTCTTACACTGCCATTTTCTGAATTCCACTGAGAAGTTAAATCCTCTCAAAGATAGTTAACCAAAACCAAAAGGTGATTCACAGATATTTAATAGGGGTAGAGACTCAGAATTTTAGGTTGAGGTCAGGGAAATGTACGTTAGTACACTCTCAGCTAGTTGCAAGGATTAAGATAGAGTGTAGAAGGTTCCAGTTGACAACTTCATGTAGCTGCTGGAACTAACTTTTAAAGCCATTGTCTGGTTTTGCTTTTCAACTTGGGCTCAGTGGTGTGTGGTGTGCACACAGCAGAGTACACACCTGTGATGTGTACACACAGTATACACACCACTCTGTGTGTGTATACACAGCAGAGTCACTTAAGGGACTAATAAAAATACAGTAGTTTGGGTCTTACCCCCAAAATTCCTTAATCAGTATTTTCAGGTGTAGACCTTGGACATGATGGACATTTTGAGGACACTTCACAGGGAATTTCGGTGCTTACCTCTCTCTGAATGAGAGCTGATTATATAGACTCATTGGATCGGTCCTGTGGTATTTCCTGATAAATTCATTGTGGTATCAGAGATCCTTTAAAACATCTCTAGAGTTGTTTGTCCAGCTCTCAAGGTGAAGTTACTAGAATGTGTAACTTTACCTGTATTTGGAGTGAATCATTTCACCCCTTTTAGTGCTTCTTAGGGAGAAGGCAGTGGCACCCCACTCCAGTACTCTTGCCTGGAAAATCCCATGGACCGAGGAGCCTGGTGGGCTGCAGTCCATGGGGTCGCTAAGAGTCGGAGACGACTGAGCAACTTCACTTTCACTTTTCACTTGCATGCACTGGAGAAGGAAATGGCAACCCACTCCAGTGTTCTTGCCTGGAGAATCCCAGGGACGGGGGAGCCTGATGGGCTGCCGTCTATGGGGTCGCACAGAGTTGGACACGACTGAAGCGACTTAGCAGCAGCAGCAGCAGTGCTTCTTAGGGTTTAACTGACTAAATAAGTGTGTTCAGTAGATTATTTTTCTTCATTTGCTGAACATTATCAACGTCAGCAATATGGAAAGTACAAAGTGAAGCCTTGGATTCAACAGTAACTTTTTAACTACTTCAGTTTTCCAGGGTGATCAAGCCAAAGATAAAATCAGAGAAGCTAAGTGTAAAGTGGTTGAGAGACCCCAGATTGAAATGGCATGTAATGGTAACCATTGCTAGTTCTACTGCTGCATACTCACCCAGTTCTTTTTTACTTCAAATTATATCATTAGCTCCATAACACTGGTATTGCTCAGGATAATTCCCAGAATTCTCTTTACCTTTAATTCTACATACTCTGCATAAGCTTGACCTTATATTTTCATGGCTGCCAGTACCCTGACGAGTCTCAAATCTGAAACTGCATCTCAGGATATTCCCTTGAGCTCTGGACCAGATGTTTGTATTTGAATGTCCCATAGGCATTTAAATTTAGCTTATTTAAAATCTTTTTCTCAACCGTGGCCTGGCTCATGGTTTCACTGTTGCTAGAAACTTGCGCATTTCCTGCCTTTAACTTTCTCTGTCCACATCGACAGTCTCTGCCCGTCAGGTGTCGGTCCTTTGTGCCCTGAGGGACTGAGACGCCCCGGGCGCTCCCTGTTTCGCTCTCACTCCAGTCTATAACTCGTCCACCTTCCTCCTGATACAGAACTGAAGTGTCTGTCCCTCCCTTAAGATTGTTTAATACACTGGTTACTTTGAGAGTAAAATCTAAAACTTCTTAGGATCCTGCATGATGTATGACTAATGCCTTGCTGATTTTTTAGTCTCATCTTTCTGTGGCCAGAATTTCTTTCATTTTTAAAACTAGGTATATTTTACATGTAATAAATCTTAAACTGTTTTAGCGTGCAGGTCTATGAGTTTTGACAGATCTGTACAGTCTTGTAACCATCACCACAATCAGTATATAAAACATTTC
>NW_011494846.1:842571-848785 GCF_000754665.1 Bison bison bison | reverse complement strand
TCCATCACCCACCAATACCCAGATTCCTCCATATCCCTTTTCAGGCAACCTTTGCCCATCTCCAGCCCCTGGCAACCACTGGTTTGTTTTCTTCCTTTATAGTTTGCTGTTTCTAGGATGATATATACATGGAGCCATGTAGTGTAAAGAGTATAGTATCCTTTAAAGCCCGACATCTTTCACTTAGTGTACTGCATATGAAATTCATCCCTATTGTTGTATGTATTGGTAGATCAGTTCTTGTTATCGCTGGTTGTATGGAGGAACCAACCACAGTGTCCTTACTCACTCTTCAGTTGAAGGACATCAGATTATTTCCAGTTTTTTTGACAACTAGGAATATAGCCGCTAGAAACATTTATGTATCGGTTTTTGCATAAACGTGAGTTTTCACTTAACTTGGGTAAATACACAGGAATGGGATGGCTGGGTCGTTCGTTAAGTGTCTTTTTAACTTTGTAAGAAATTGCCAGGCTGTTTTGCAGCGTGGCTGTGCTGGCTGCCATGCCCACCAGCAGGGTGTGGAGTCCCGGGGGTGTGCCTCCTCAGAAGCCCTTGGTATTGTCAGGGTCATTTGTTTGTTTGTCTTGAATTTGCTGCCGTTCTAATAGGTACCTAGTGGTTTCTTGTGATTTTAACTGACCTTTCCCTGAGGACCAATGATGTTGAAGAATCACTAATTCTCATCTGCCCTGTTTTTTTTTTTTTAAACAAACTTAATAATTCTTTTAATTTTAAATTAATTTCTTGTCAACAACTATGGACATGGTTAAGCAAGGACGTAACGTATGCTTAATACTGAACTGACGAGCACAATTGAATGCAGTGCTTCTTAGGGCAAGTCTCATTTTAGCCTTCACCCTGATTAAATTTAAGGTCCTTATTTCTCCTGTCTTTCCTGAGCTACAGTGGGGGGGGCTCAAAGTGGGGCACCCAGTTTCTCTTCATTCCCACTTTCCTGCCAGCTTGGGCTTCGAGAGGCAAGCCCCAGAAGACAGAAAGTAGGGTGTTAAACAGAGCCGAATCAATATAAAGTGACCTGACAGGAGAGGGATGGGATACACTTTAGGTTAGAAAATGTTACCTAACCAAACTGGGGTCCACTTGCCCAGCACCCAGCAATGCCAGACTGCCGACACCGGGTTGTGGTGAAGACCAGTGATGAGTGCGAGCACCAAGCCAGGAGGATGGGCGGCTTACGCCCCAAGACCAAACTCCGCATTGGCTTCCGGGGAGGTTTTCTAAAGGCAGCATTAGAGGTGAGGGCTCAGGGTGTATGCTCAGCCTGCGGGCTTTCTGCAGCTGTGCTGAGATAACGGGTGATGCTTTGGGAATCTTAATCATCAGCCTTCTGGTTCCAGCCTGTCCAGGGTCAGCACATAGTCCCCATCCACCTCCTGGGAGGGCTGGGGGAAGTCTTAGTTTCCGCAGAACAACTCAGAGATACTCGTCAGATTGTTGTGTGTATCCCTTGAGGGAGACTGCGGCTCTGTTTTGTCACTGAACTAGCAAGCTGTCATTACTTTTTTTGAATGACCACTTTTTGTTTGTTTCTGCATTCCCTCACTTCCCTAATTAGTAACTGCTTGAATCTGCTCTTCGGAATTCAGGACACATGGAAGGGCTTTCGTGCCCGGGAAGACCTCACAAGGACCTCCTGGGTTTCAGTCTCCCTTTTTCTGATACGTCTCATTCTGGAGGGGAAGTGGGGAGAGAGGAGAAAGGGAATCAAGTTTTGGATAGAGCGGTTAACCATCAACCTGGCGAGAAAGTAAAAAAATGAATTTCTCTTGTCCCTTTCCCCATTTGCCAAGCTTATTAGCTAATTTAGTACTCTTCTGTTCCTAGTTTACAGGTACGTTATTTTGGTGGCACTTTCTCTTTCCCAAAATAAGATCGTGCCTTTATCTTGCTTCCTTTCCTTTGAGGGCAGGCAAGTTATAGTACCTATACTGCTGTAATTGTCACTTATTGATCCAACGATAAGGGACTGTCTTATATTTCTGTATTCCAGGGCTTTATTTTTAGTGGGCCCTCATATGAATGAACAAATGGATAGATGAGAAACAGCACCTACCGCCTGTATCAGATCAGATCAGTCTCTCAGTCGTGTCCGACTCTTCGCGACCCCATGAATCGCAGCACACCAGGCCTCCCTGTCCATCACCAACTCCCGGAGTTCACTCAGACTCATGTCCATCAAGTTAGTGATGTCATCCAGCCATCTTATCCTCTGTCATCCCCTTCTCCTCTTGCCCCCAATCCCTCCCAGGATCAGAATCTTTTCCAATGAGTCAACTCTTTGCATGAGGTGGCCAAAGTACTGGAGTTTCAGCTTTAGCATCATTCCTTCCAAAGAAATCCCAGGGCTGATCTCCTTCAGAAAGGACTGCTTGGATCTCCTTGCAGTCCAAGGGACTCTCAAGAGTCTTCTCCAACACCACAGTTCAAAAGCATCAATTCTTCGGCACTCAGCCTTCTTCACAGTCCAACTCTCACAGCCATACATGACCACAGGAAAAACCATAGCCTTGACTAGATGGACCTTTGTTGGCAAAGTAATGTCTCTGCTTTTGAATATGCTATCTAGGTTGGTCATAACTTTCCTTCCAAGGAGTAAGCGTCTTTTTAATTTCATGGCTGCAGTCACCATCTGCAGTGATTTTGGAGCCCAGAAAAATAAAGTCTGACACTGTTTCCACTGTTTCCCCATCTATTTCCCATGAAGTGATGAGACCGGATGCCATGATCTTCGTTTTCTGAATGTTGAGCTTTAAGCCAACTTTTTCACTCTCCACTTTCACTTTCATCAAGAGGCTTTTGAGTTCCTCTTCACTTTCTGCCATAAGGGTGGTGTCATCTGCATATCTGAGGTTATTGATATTTCTCCCAGCAATCTTGATTCCAGCTTGTGCTTCTTCCAGTCCGGCGTTTCTCATGATGTACTCTGCATAGAAGTTAAATAAGCAGGGTGACAATATACAGCCTTGATGTACTCCTTTGCCTATTTGGAACCAGTCTGTTGTTCCATGTCCAGTTCTAACTGTTGCTTCCTGACTTGCATACAGATTTCTCAAGAGGCAGGTCAGGTGGTCTGGTATTCCCATCTCTTTCAGAATTTTCCACAGTTTATTGTGATCCACACAGTCAAAGGCTTTGGCATAGTCAATAAGGCAGAAATAGATGTTTTTCTGGAACTCTCTTGCTTTTTCCATGATCCAGCGGATGTTGGCAATTTGATCTCTGGTTCCTCTGCCTTTTCTAAAACCGGCTTGAACATCAAGAAGTTCACGGTTCACATATTGCTGAAGCCTGGCTTGGAGAATTTTGAGCATTACTTTGCTAGCGTGTGAGATGAGTGCAATGATGCGGTAGTTTGAGCATTCTTTGGCATTGCCCTTCTTTGGGATTGGAATGAAAACTGACGTTTTCCAGTCCTGTGTCCACTGCTGAGTTTTCCAAATTTGCTGGCATATTGAGTGCAGCACTTTCACAGCATCGTCTTTCAGGATTTGGAATAGCTCAACTGGAATTCCATCACCTCCACTAGCTTTGTTCGTAGTGATGCTTTCTAAGGCCCACTTGACTTCACATTCCAGGATGTCTGGCTCTAGGTCAGTGATCACACCATCGTGATTATCTGGGTCGTGAAGATCTTTGTTGTACAGTTCTTCTGTGTATTCTTGCCGTCTCTTCTTAATATCTTCTGCTTCTGTTAGGTCCATACCATTTCTGTTCTTTATCGAGCCCATCTTTGCATGAAATGTTACTTTGGTATATCTGATTTTCTTGAAGAGATCTCTAGTCTTTCCCATTCTGTTGTTTTCCTCTATTTCTTTGCATTGATCGCTGAAGAAGGCTTTCTTATCTCTTCTTCTTGGTGAAAACCATTGGTTTTTTGGTCTGATTTTGTTTATTTCTGGTAATCTTTCTGACTGCAGTTTTAGGTCCAACCCAGTGCTTTTGGAAGCAAAGAACAAACAGTTCATTTATGGAACAAAAGCAAGTCATGTAGCTTATTTTGGCCAAGTAAGGTCTTTCTGGAGATACATTGAACTGTTATCAAGAGATACAAGAATTCCTTCCTAAAATCCTGACATTGTTGTGAAGATTTAACCAGAAAGAGCAGCTGTCAGTTTTCTTTCATTTGCAGTGATTTATGTTCATCTGAGAGTTTATTATATTTAATTTAAAATTGACTTTTTTTAAACAGTGTGTTTATCCAAGATAAATAAGTATTTGGATCCAAGATGGCAGTTTTCTTAAGAGAAATTGTCATTGTAGCAGGTTTTTTCATAAAGTGGCAGGAGTTGGGTATGAATTGCTCTTCGGTTTATTTGTAAAATGCGTGATTTCTAGGTTGCCTTGGAAAATTAGGACTATGACTGTGATGATTATGACTTGTATTTCTTCATTGCCTAAGAAGTGAGGCTTGAAGGAAGCTCCTCTTATTGAATAAAACAATATGTTTTGCTTTCTGCCTTGGATTTTCATTTATTTTCAATTTCATTTAAATGTTTATTTTCATTTAAACGTAATTTTTTTTGTATGTTCAGCAAAATAAGCTTACTTTATTACAACAAAATCACCAGTCTAGATTGTTTAATTTAAAAATGAATTTCTAACACATTTTGCAACCAGAAAATTAAGTCACATTATCTGCATAAAATCATGTTTTAGGAGACATATTTAAAGGGTATATATTTACTTTATGTTCTTGTTAATTCTTATTGAAAGTCAAGATGAATTTTAATAGACTTTGTCTCATGAATGTACTTTCAGTTCAGGAATTTCATTCAGGTTTTAAATTATGCATACTAATAGAGGCAGTGGAGATAAAGTTAATTATAAATGTGAGAGATAATAAAATTTTTATTTGGAAATTTTTAGAATAATTTATTATGAGTGTGATATTTTTAGCTCTTCAAACAAAATATTGATGCCATTCTGCCAGTGTGATTCAGGAGAAATCAGCAAGTAATCCAGTCTCTGTTCTGTTCCTAAATTCTGCTGATAATAAAATGTAGTCTTCAGAACATTCCTTCTGTGCTTCCTGACTTTTCTGGATTATTTCCTGGGGGAGTAGAAAAGAAATCAAAGGTCTTTTTTCCCCACCTAGCTTTAAAAGGTCTTTTCTTCTAGTTTCTGTTGGTGACAGCAGTAAAGGGAAACGCAGACGGAAACTGTGAAAAAGACATCAAATGAGCGATATATTTATTAACATAGTGAATTTAATGAATTGAACAAGAGTGATATATGGTGTATCAGGCACTCTCAGCACCTGAGTGAGTTTAAATAAGAACTTATTTGTCTCTGCCTTCTCCCTGGATTCTAATAGAGAGCCTGGCAGCAGAAGCCCAGTGAATGCCTTAAGTGAACCGAATGTGGGTTCCTGTCCTCAAGGAATACAGAGTTCAGTATATGGAGGGGACAGTGGTGCAGGGCAGGGAGCAGGTATGTGCGAATAACTCTAGATGAAGACATAATACATTAAGTACTTAAGGAATGAGCGACAATATGGGAAAACTGAGGAGATGATGATTCTAGCTCCAGGAAACAGATTTATAAAGGAAATAGTATTTGATAGGCCTTAGAAAATGAGTTAGAATTTGAGACACTTTGTTGGGGAAGAATATTCCAGACTGTGCCAAGTGGGAGGAATGGAACCATTTGGTGTCTTTGGCTGAGGTACCTGACCCAGTGTTGGTGGCGACTTGAGGGCTTATAGTGAAGAGTTTACAGAAGTGTGAGCGGAGTTGAAATCGGGTGTTGGAGAGCCTTGATGATAGCTCTGTGGGTGAATACTCTGTAGATAGAAGGGGGCCTTCAGCCTTCTTGAATCAGGCAGTGATATTTTATCTGTTTAGAAAAACAGTACTGGGTGGGGAGGGGATACAATGTGGAAAAGAGCCAGAGATGGGAGTGAGGCTCTGAGGGTGTTGCCTAGGATTGAATTGTGATAGAGGTTAAAAAAAATAGAGGAAGAAGAGGTAGTTCCCCTTGTTGGGCACCTCTTATGTACCAGCTACTGTGCTAGGAACCTAGGGTTTTCAAGGATGTGTTGGCCGAGACTGGGTCCCTGCCTTCCAGACATGTGTCGGTAAGATGAGAAATGAGCATGGCAACACATTATAACATTATAATAATAGCTGTATGAACAAAGTAGAGAAGTGTGGTGGAGAAAGTGACCAGCTCTGTTGGAAGATGGGGTGGC
>NW_011494846.1:836861-842471 GCF_000754665.1 Bison bison bison | reverse complement strand
GTTGGAAGATGGGGTGGCAATCAAGGAAGCCTCTAGAAAGTGTGCATGTAGTTATGGAAGAGGAAGAAAGCCGAACACAAGTCTCTCTCACTTCCCTGTCCTTCAGCCACCTGCTCACCCTCCTTAGACCGGTTTCCTAGGAATCCCTCCAGAGTTCGTCCCTGAGCAGAGTTTTCAAAGACAAATAGCTGCTTTAGAAGCTGATTTAGTTACTTTTGCTAAAATACAGTGAAGTACTTTGGGATTAGAAAGATGGAGATTTGGATATTGGCTCTGCCACCAACCAGGGCTTCCCTGGTGGCTCAGACAGTAAAGAATGCCTGCAACGTGAGAGGCCTGGGTTCAATCCCTGGGTAGGAAAGATCCCCTGGAGGAGGGCATGGCAACCCACTCTGGCCTGGAGAATCCCATGGACAGAAGAGCCAGCTGGCCTACAGTTAATGGGGTACAGAGAGTTGGATTCGCCTGAGCGACTACATCACTTTCGCTTTTCTGCCACTTACTAGCTCTGTGTCCTTGTACTTTTTGACAAACATTTTTTCCCTTTTCTGTAAAACGGAAACAGTGCCAACCTCATAGGATTGTAAATAGTTCAGGTAAAGCAGCTATTGCAGTGCCTGCTGCAAATGCTTGATGGCTGCTGTTGCCGATGGAGAAAGAGAAACACGAAGGTTTGTGGCAGTTTTAATGGGGAATGATAACGATTGGATTTGCATGTTGGGACAGTTCCTCTGATACAGAAAAGAGAGGTCTGAGAGACACAGGATCAGTTGGGCCATTATGATTCTGAATTGGCTTAATCTGTGTGGTGGCGTTAGTGACAAAAATAAATGGATTTGTTAGCTCTTTAGGACTTTAAAGAAAACGAAAAGGCTTGATTAGGAAGTGGGAATAGTAAGGGTAGCTGTTAAAAAGCAAAGAATGAAGGGTGGTGACTGGGACAGTCAATTAGATAGATGGTGCTGTGACTGAGTATAATAAAGAATACTGGAGGGAAATGGAGCTTTGAAATTGCAGATAATGGGAACAGTGTGAGACATCCAGATGATGAATTAATAGTAGGGCTTTGACTAAAAATAAATGGGATTTAGGAGAGAGAAAAGCTGTCAGTGGATTTTGGAGTTATCAGAATGTAGGTTGTTGAAGCCATGAGGATTGATATGATCATCCAAGTATGTGGCATAAAAAAGAGGAGGTTGGAGGATGGACATCTGAATCACCACATTTATAGGAAATGTAGAAGGGTGTTAATAGCTAAGAATTCTGAATAGGGATGGTCAGAGTCAGAACGAAGGTCGTGGAGAGTCCTGGGTGTTAGAAGCCAAGGAGGTCAGTTAAAAGGAGAACTGAAGTGTCTGCTGGTCGGTCACTGCGGAGGTGCTTAATCCTTGTTCTAGCAAATTCCTTAAAGTTGGGGTGGGAGTGAGTGCAGTGTGTTAGAAAGTTAGAGTACGGGACGGAGTTAATGGAGCCAGAGGGCTGCCTAGCTGTGTGGCTATTATGGGAAATAGTCATTTTCTGTCCCTTTAGAAAAATAGGAAGAAAATTACATCTTGTATAAATTCTATTAATGATTCAACTTGTTTCCTTCCAGTGTTTATATATACACTTTTATTACACAGCTCTAGTCTTCCTTAAACAGTTTTATAGCCTATCTTTATTATTGACTGACTTACTGTGTATTTTTTAACCTACTTACGGGTGTAAGCCTTTTGCTATAAGATTAAAAGCTCTGGTCATCTTTCTTCTTTTTGCTTTATTTTTTTCCTGAAGTATCATCTATTTTGAAGTAGAATTAATGTGTCAAAAGAAGGAGTATGTACACTTTTAGATACATGATGCAATGGCCAAATTACTCTCTAGAAAAATGAGTTCAACTTCTGCTTGGGCAGGAGAAGCTTGGTCATATGTGTAAATTAAGGAGAGGGAATCACCGGGGAATCCAAGGCAAGTTGAGGAAACAAGCTCCTTTGCTGATGGAGTGGGGTTGAGGGGTTAAATCTAAGTTAGGAATGTGGGCTGGAATATGCAGTTGATTAGAACAGAAACATCTCTGCTTTGGGGAGCCTGTCTTGACAGCCTTTGCACCTCCAAACTAGGTTAGACTCCTCTTTTATCTGATTACATAGCACTTCTACCCCCCGTCATAGCATTTCATCATATTCATAATTATTTATGTAAGATCTGTCTTCCTTGTCAGAGTGTGGGCTCCACTAGAGCACAGACTTTTGTCTTTTTCACAACTTAATCTCTGTTGTCCCACACATAGTTACTTAGTAAATATACATTGATCAGAGAAGTAAAAATGTTGAACTGTGAGATCTAAAACCATGAATTTGTTGTGACAGCAATTTACATATGTAACATTATTTTTCACTCTGTACTCAGCTGGCCGGGGAGGAAAGTTGAATTGCATGATTGATGCAGAATGGAAAATTACAGTTTAGGAAGTTAGAAGAACAGTTGTAGTAGTTGAGGTTTACTGGTGAAGGAACTTTCAAACGGACAGTTTTAGTTCAGGCTGGGTGAAGGAGAAATGAAATCAGTAAAGAGCCAGCAGAAAAGTAGGCAGGATGGAGACATTTGAGGATTGCTGCTTCTCGTGAAGTTTGAGAAGAGGCGTGGTGGGATTTCTGTGGTGGGATTTCTGCGGTGGCGTTCCTGGAGCTGCCAGGCAGGGTGTGCCAGTGACAAAGGGCCTGCATGAAGAGGGGGAGGAGGGCTTTGGGGATGGTTTTTTCACTCGTGCGTCCTCAGTGCTCAGAACAGTGTCGGGCACAGAACAGGGGCCTGGGTGCAGGCGGCAGGAAGAACAGCTTTTCCTCTGCACATCCCAGCCCTGTGGCACGTGCAGAGTATAGCTGTTGGTGTTTATAAAATGGGACAAGGGGAAGCTTGGGTTTTGGATACTTCTTTCCCTACATTTTGAAACCACCAAAGATGCTTGGGAGCTGCATTTTTGATGGTGAGGAAGAAAGTGTTATTTAACAAGTGCCTAGTGAATGTGGGAAAAGTGCCCGAGAGATATATAACCACCACGTTTCTTAAATTATTCTTGAGATGGTTATCTGTCTTCAGTGTTGTTGAAATCCCAAGTCAACTCTATGCCTGCTCCATCTCTTATTTTATGTCCAGCAAATGCATGTGGATTTTTTTAAAGAACATTTTCTCCAGTAGTAAGGTAATGTATTCTTCCAAGGAATGTGTGTGTGTGTGTGTGTGTGTGTGTGTGTGTGTGTGTGTATCATTGCATGCAGCATGTGGGATCTTAATTCCCTGATCAGGAATCAAACCTCCTCCCCTTGCATTGGAAGCCTATTGGAGTCTTAACCAGTGGACCACCAAGGAAGTCCCCTGCTAGTGTATTCTTATGCAAAAGAGAAAATCAGACAAATCCTGTGAAGGAGAAAAAAGCATAACTACTTTAAAGAGCATTTTCAGTCCTACCACTCATACTAAACTACAGTTGATATTTGGGGATATATTCGGATATATTCTGCCTTTTTTCCTTCTATTTAAACAAATTTTAACATTAGTCTAAGAATGAAAATTTGGTTTAAGATATATGCGAATCATGTATACCACTACCTATACTTAATATGAGTTTAATTAAAAATTGAGAGAAAATCCCCTTTTGATAGTGTCTTGAAGATACCCACAGTCTTTCAATATAGCATTAAGGTTGTGTTTGTTGTTCGTGTTTGGTCCCTGAATCGTGTCCGACTCTTTGTGGCTCCATGACTGTAGCTCTCCAGGCAAGAACACTGGAGTGGGTGCCATTTCCTTCTGCAGGGGATCTTCCCTCCCCAGGGATCAAACCCAAGTCGCCTGCATTAACAGGCGGATTCTTGAGCACAGAGCCACCAGGGAAGCCTGTTAAGGTAGTATAGCTTTGTCGTAATGAATATGTTATTATTTAGTCATATTTCAGTTATACAGAATCAGAAAACAGTTTGTAACCAGTCCATTTATGTTTATTTCAGATATATTGCATGCTTGCTGTTTGCCTACTGCTGAAATCACTTACATAAAAGTAAATGTTCCAGAATAGAGAGACGTGATGTGTTAGTCCTGGACCTTCTGATTTTCTGTGGGTGATTTGGCACTTGGATAGGTTTTTCAGGAGGGCCAGTTGAGATGTTTAAAGTGATGACAGAGTAGTAACTGTTTGGGATAGAAGCAGAGGCTGGCAAGGAGTTGTCCCTCATCCTAGGGCTGCCCTCTCTGTGATTTAGATGGTGCGGAATCTCAGCAGCTTTCCTTGTGTCAAGAAAAGTTAATACAGTGAACACTCACATGCCACCTTAATTTTAGAGTTAGGATTTTGCTCTATTTGCTTTATCCCAGATGTGTCCATCCAGGAATACTTTTTTTTTTTTTCCTAAATGCACTTCAAGGTCAGAGTTTCCAAACCAGTTTTAATTCTCCAATTTTACACTTGAATCTCTCTTTTCTTACTCTGAAAATCTTGTTTCTAATCCTATTGACATGATTTGCTTTGTCCTAGAACATAAGTATACATTTCTGAATGAACATACCAATACTGTTACTAAAAGAATGTTGAATACCACGTGGTTTTTTTACAGTTTCACACCAATTGACATTTATTAGTTTCACTTGTTTACATTTATCTTCATTTATAGGGATTCCTTTTTTCTTTTTGATTTTGGTTTAAATAACACGTCTGAACATTTACATTGTTTGTTCACAAATTAAAACTGTACAAGAAGGCCCTTCACAGAAGGCCCCCTTTACCCTGGTCTTCCCCCATAGGTAACCATTTTCACTGATTCTTGTTTTTTTCTATTATTTCCTTTTGAACTTACAAGCAAATATGCCAGAGAAGACTATGAACGGACCTCACAAGTCACTGGTGACACTAATTGCCTGTAGATACGGGGAAGTGGTTAGGTGGAAATAGGAGTGAAAGGAAACTGTAAACATTCTCGTCACATTTGAATTTTGGTTTTTTTATTATGATGTGGTCTGTTTGCCTTTTTTTTTTTTCTTTTCAAGGTGGGGCATTAGTATATTTTTATGTTTAGAAAATTACTTTATAGTAATAGCTGTAGTCTCCTCTTTAAAGATATTCTCTGTTGTGAGCAGTGGTGAGCAGTAATGGAATTAATTACTAGCCTCTTTTGGATCTTCCCTTCCCGCTTTCCTAGAATCTTTTTGTTGAGTTTTTCGGATAACCAGCCTTCAGGTTTCTTTGCTGAGGGGCAGGATGGGAATCTTTCCAGTCCTCCTCTTTATTGATTGAAGTATAGTTGCTTTACAGTATTTTATTAGTTTCAGATGTACAACATAGTGATTGAGTATTTTTATAGGTTATACTCCATTTAAATTACTATGAAATATTGGCTATACTTCCTCTGCTATACAGTATGTCCATGTGGCTTATTTAGTGTATACATAGTAGTTTATACCTCTTAATCCTCTACCTTTATCTTGTTTTCTGTATCTGTGAGTCTGTTTATGTTTTGTTATATTTATTCCAATAATATTTATGCCAAAGAATGCTCAAACTACCACACAATTGCACTCATCTCACACGCTAGTAAAGTAATGCTCAAAATTCTCCAAGCCAGGCTTCAGCAATATGTAAAC
>NW_011494846.1:799445-836315 GCF_000754665.1 Bison bison bison | reverse complement strand
GACTGCAGCCATGAAATTAAAAGACGCTTACTCCTTGGAAGGAAAGTTATGACCAACCTAAATAGCATATTCAAAAGCAGAGACATTACTTTGCCAACAAAGGTTCGTCTAGTCAAGGCTATGGTTTTTCCTGTGGTCATGTATGGCTGTGAGAGTTGGACTGTGAAGAAGGCTGAGTGCCGAAGAATTGATGCTTTTGAACTGTGGTGCTGGAGAAGACTCTTGAGAGTCCCTTGGAGTGCAAGGAGATCCAACCAGTCCTTTCTGAAGGAGATCAGCCCTGGGATTTCTTTGGAAGGAATGATGCTAAAGCTGAAACTCCAGTACTTTGGCCACCTCATGCAAAGAGTTGACTCATTGGAAAAGATTCAGATGCTGGGAGGGATTGGGGGCAAGAGGAGAAGGGGACGACGGAGGATGAGATGGCTGGATGGCATCACTGACTTGATGGACGTGAGTCTGAGTGAACTCCGGGAGTTGGTGATGGACAGGGAGGCCTGGTGTGCTTGAGATTCATGGGGTCGCAAAAAGTCAGACACGACTGAGCGACTGGTCTGATATTTATTCCTTTTATATTTTAGATTCCATATATAAGTGTAACATACAGTATTTGTTTTTCTTTGTCTGACTTATTTCGCTGAGCCTACTACTCCGCAAGTCCTCCATGTTGTTGCAAGGGGCAGAGTTCTTGGCTGCGTGGCGCTGTGTGTGTGTGAGATCACATCTCCATCTGTCTGTGTGACGCTTAAGTTGCTTCCATACCTTGGCTGTTGGAAATAATGCTGCCGTGAGCACTAGGGTGCAGGTATCTTTTAAAATCAGTGTTTTCATTGTCTTCAGGAGTGGAATTGCTGGATCACATGGTAGTCTGTTTTTAGAACTATTTTGAATTGACTACACCAATTTACATTCCCATGAACAGGGTACAAAGGTTCCCTTTGCTCCACGTCTTTGCTAGTATTTGTTATTTGGGGTCTTTGATGAGGGCTGTTCTGACAGGTGTGATGTGATAGCTCACTCTGGTTTTGACTGCTTTTCCCTGATGACTAACAGTGTGAAGAACCAGCTTTTGGGTTTTTTTTTTCCTCAGGTTTCCTGTTTTCAATTTCATTGATTTCTGCTCTGATTTTTATTATTTCTTCTCTTCCTAGGCTTTTATTTTTCTTAATTACTGATTTCCTAAGATAGAAGGATAAATTATTGATTTTAGATTATTATAATGTTCAGTACTGTAGATTTTCCTGTAAGTACCTTTTTTAAGCTGCATCCCACAAATGTTGATAAGTTATGTTTTCATTTTTATTTAGTCTAAGATATTTTAAAATTTCTTTTGAGAAATCTTCTTTGTGACTTTAGCAGTGTGATGCTTCATCACTAAATAATTGGAGATTTTTCAGCTTTTGATATCTTGTTCAACTTCACTATTGGTTTCAGAGTATCCCTTGTATTATTTCAGTTTTTAAAATGTGAATCTGATCTTTCCTGGTCAATGTTTTTTGTGAACTTGAAAAGAATGTGTATTCTGATGTTTCTAGATGTGGATGTCAATGAAATCCAGTTGACTGATGGTGTTCTCTATATCCTTACTGGTTTTCCTCCTGCTGTCTGCCAATTACAGATGTCTCCAGTTATAATAGTGGATTTGACTGTTTTTCTGGGTAATTCTATCAGTTTTTGCCTCACATCTTTTGACATTTTGTTACTAGATGCATCAACATTAAGAATTGTTGTGCCTTCTTCAAGAATTGACACCCCACATAATGCTTCTCTTTATCCCTGATAATTTTCCTGGTTCTGAAATCCGCTTTGTTTGAAACTAGTATAACTAGTCCAGCTGTCCTTTGATTAGTATTAGCACAGTGTACCTCTCTGCATCCCTTCATGTTAATCTATCTGTGTCTTTATTATAAAATAGGTTTCTTGTAGACAGCACTGGTGGGTCTTATTCTCTTACTCAGTCCGTCAGTTTCTTTTGGTTGTTGTATTTAGACCTCTCACGTTGAAAATGTTGTTATAGTTGGGGTGGTATCAGCCTTTACAGGTGACGCAGATGCTTTCTGACAGATTGTAACCAATCGCTCCTTCTCAGCAGTACCAGCTATGTCACCGCTGCTTTTCTGCTTGCTTCTGAGCACCCTTGACATAACGATACTGTACCCAGAAGCACGACCGTGTTCGCCAGACACATGAACTAACTTACGTGCCTGGACATGTGAACGCACGTTTGCATCTCAAAGTTCGCAGCTTGAAGATTCGTATGTAGGGGGCTTACTGCACATACTACCACTGTAAGCTTCTTGTCCATCGAGTCTTCTCACTCTGTCACTGCTGTTGAGTTTGAGCTTGTTTTTGTATGTCATGCAACACCTCAGACAGCTGCCAGCTGTCCTGGTTCACTCCTGGTTGTGAGCCACAGCTCTGCACATCTGGTGTTGCAAATCTCCCCTGTCCAATAACTCCTTCCACCACTTCGCAACTCACAAGCTTCAGTTCTATTTCACCAACTTCCCCAAGTAACCTTTAGGTCTTTCTCAGTGTAAGGTGCCGTATTTATTATAGTATTTATGTATTTATTGACAATTCAGCATGTGTAAAACCATTGTTATTGAATTTTGGTAGTTTTTAATTGGATTTTTACCTTTTTAAAAAAAGATAGGATGAAGTTTTTGAATGTTGTGCTCTTAAACCCATTTGCTCCTTAAGCACTGTGGTTTTTATTGCATGATGTTGTATACTGCAATGATTTTAAGGAACTCAGATGTCATGATAATAGCAGAACTGACTGTAATTGCTGTATCCCATATCTGCCCATTCCTCTGTCCACCCAGCCATCCATCTTATTTTTTAATGCATTTCGAAGTAAGCAGACTTACGTCCTAATGATTATGGCATGTGTAGCGTTAACTAGAGTTTGATACTTGCTTACTGCTCTTTTAAAAATTATCATAAAAGTTACGTACTGTGAAGTCTGAAGTTTACCATTTGATGAGTAGAAGTGTTTCCTCCTCCTCTTTCCCAGTTAGGCCGTGTCCTCACTGTCTCAGAAGTGCCATTGCTTTCCTTTTGCCAGTTCCAGAGCTTCATATACAGGCAGACTTTGGAGAAATGGCAGGTTCAGTTTCAGACCACCACAGTGAAGCAAATATCACAGTAAAGCAAGTCCCATGAATTTTTTGGTTTCCCAGTACAAATGAGTTATGTTAACATTAAACTATCATCTGTTCATTGTGCAATACATAATGTCAAAAAAAAAGTATATCCCTTAATTTAAAAGTACTTAATTGCTAAAAATGCTAATAATAATGGAAATGGTTGAAATATTACAAGAATTCCCAAAACGTGATAGAGACGCAAAGTGAGCGGATGCTGCTCGAAAGTCGGTGCTGATGGACCTTGTGGACGCAGGGTTGCCACAGACCTTCATTTGGTTGTTTTACAGCTGTATCTGTGAAGCTGAATAAAATGAGGTGTGTCTGCAAAAGGCGTCACAGAGCGTAGACCCTTTTGTTGATTTCTTTGATTCAGGATTGCATTTTTTAGGTCATCCGTGTTGTGTGTATCAGTACTTCATTTTCCATTTTATTTCTGAGTAGAACATGCCAGTTTGTGAATCCGTTCACTTGTTGATAGATACGTGGGCTGTTTGAGTTTTTCCTCTTTTGTGAAGAAAGTTCTCAGGAGCATGGTTAGACAAGTGTCTAGGTGCACGTGTTGCCTTCGTTTCTCTTCTGAGCGGAGCTGCAGGGTCTGGGGGTGAGCATCCACTCAGACGTACGAGAAACTGCCAGCCGTGTTCCCAAGGAGTTGCCCCATTGTACGTTCCCACCAGCAGTGAGTGAAAGTTATCCTTGTGCCAAGTTCTTGGCAGTGCTGGTGTGGCCGGTCTAAAACTGTCACCACCCTGCTGGCTGTGTGCTGGTGCCCCATGGGGTTTAATTTCCCTTCTGTGGTGACCAGTAGTCACTGCAGTGCAGCGCTTCCACGTGCTTCGTGTTTATTTGCAGTTTTCTGTGATATTTTGTGAAGTGTCTATTGAAATCTTCTGTTCGTTTATAAAAATTAGATTGTCTTATGTCTTTGGGGCGAGTTTAATTTTGCTGATGTCTGACTTACGAGTTTGTTATTTTGTGCTTCTTGCTTTCTGTGTCCTAATAGGTATTTGCTTTATCCCTGTGTAAGTGAGATACTTTTACACATTTTCTTTTAGAAGCTTTATACATTTAATCTTTGTGTTTAGGACTGTGATTCATTTTCAGTTGAGTTTTATGTATCGTGTGAGGTAGAGATCAATGTTGACTTTTCCAAATGGATACCAGTTCTGTCACTGTTGATAGAAAGACCTTCCTCACTCTTTGGGACTGTTTGGCACTCCTGTAAAAATGTTAAGTGATTGTCTAAGTGTGGGACTCTTTTGGGTCTCTTTCTGAATCCATTGCGTTGATTTGTTTGTTGATTCTTAATGCCAGTACCACACTGTCCTGATTACTCAGGTTTATGCTAGGTGAATCTTGAGGTCAAATGATGTAAGTCCTCTGTCTGTATTCTCTTTCATACTTTCTTTTGCATATTTTAGATCCTGTTTATTTCAAACGTTAGAATAAGCCTGTCGGTTTTATAGAAACCTCCTAGCATAAGTATAATTGGATTGCATTGACTCTAGAGATCAATTTGGAGAGAATTGTAGCCTTAATAATATTGAGTCTTCTAGTCCATAAATGTGATGTATCTCTCCATTTATTTACATCTTCTTTAATTTCCCCATCATTGTTTGGTAATTTTCAGCTGAGAAATTCTACATGTCTTTTGTTCAGTTCTTAAATGTTTTATGCTTTCTGGTCCTTTTGTAGATGTAATTGTTTTAAAATTTTATCTTTTTAGTGTTTGCTGCCAGTATATACAAATAGAGTAGATACTTTTATATAGTAATTCTGTATCGTGCACCTGTATTTAAATTCACTTATTAACTTTACTGATTATTTTGTGTTTATCTTTTGTTAAAGTAGTGTTATTTACAGATAAAGTCAGATTTATTTCTTCCCCTTTTTCTTCAATAGGATGTTTTTATTAGATGAATATATTTATGTCTATATTTAGCTTTTAGCAATAAGCTATGCTGAACTCTAAAAATGTCATACCATTAATGTACGCAATATTTTTTAGTCAAATTAACCATTCATTTATTCATTCATTCGAAAATGTGTGTTGAGCACCTCCTCTGTGCCAGTCCTCCACTCTGCACGGAGAATAAAATGCTAATAGTCACAGTAACACAGTCCTTGTTATAAATTTGGCACATCTCTGAGTTGTTCCTTGCGTGTGAAAGCCAATGAGGTAGGTTTCGTTATTATCAACAGAATGTTAAAATGAGTAACTTGGCCAGTAAGTTCTCTTTACTCTTGACTAGGGGTCATGTTATACTGTGTCTTTATATGTCAGGTAATTTTGAATTGCATGTTGTAACTGGATTATAATTTTTAAAATTAACAATATTTTTTCAGTAAGTTTAATGACATTTCATAATTTTCTTTGCTAATTGTCATTTCTTTGTCGCACACATTTCCTTCTGGTTTCACTGGACTTCCTACTGAAGTCTGTTCTCAAATAGTTCTTTCGTGAGCATTTGTGGATAGTAGAGTTTTAGCTTTTTATGCCATAGAATGCCTTGTTTTGCCGTCATTCTTGGATGAGGCTTTACCTGGGATTAGGTGCTGGGTTGACAGTTCTTTACTCTAGGTGCTTTGTGCCGTTGTTTACTGTCACCAGCCGCTGCTGGAGAGCAGTCAGCTTTCGTTTTCATTGTCATTCCTTCTGACATGATCTGCCTCTCTCTTGGAAGCTTTTAGGATTTTGTTTGTATCGATAGTCTATAGTGTGTGTGTGTGGATCTATTTTTACCTTTCTCAGTGTGTGATGTGCACTTTCAACTTAACCAAAATATTTTTTAGTTGTGGGAAATCACTAGCTAAACTATCTCAGTAAATACTGGTGTTCCACTGTACTTTTTAATAATGGTGATTCCATTTTTTTTTCTTTAACATAATCCTAAATGTATGTATTTTTTAAATGCTTTTTTTTTTTTAATCGTACTCTCCATTGATGTCTTCTAGAATGAATTCACATTCCAGTTGTGTATTTCGTTGGTCTTATGTACCTTTTTGGGGGGCTTCCTGTGTAGCTCAGCGGGTTAAGAACCTGCCGGTAGTGCAGGGGACTCTGTTCGATTCCTGGGTTGGAAAGTTCCCCTGGAGAAGGGATAGGCTACCCACTCCAGTGTTCTTGGGCTTCCCAGGTGGCTCAGACAGTAAAGAATCTGCCTGCACAAGAATATACAATGGAGAAAAGACAGTCTCTTTAACAAGTGGTGCTGGGAAAACTGGTCAACCACTTGTAAAAGAATGAATCTAGAACACTTTCTAACACCATACACAAAAATAAACTCAAAATGGATTAAAGATCTAAATGTAAGACCAGAAACTATGAAACTCCTAGAGGAAAACATAGGCAACACACTCTCTGACATACATCACAGCAGGATCCACCTCTAATAGAAATGAAAGCAAAAATAAACAAATTAAACTTAAAACCTTTTGCACAATGAAGGAAACTATTAGCAAGGTGAAAAGACAGCCTTCAGAATGGGAGAAAATAATAGCAAACGAAGCAACTGACAAAGAATTAATCTCAAAAATATACAGGCAGCTCATGCAGCTCAATTCCAGAAAAATAAATGACCCAATCAAAAAATGGGCCAAAGAACTAAACAGATATTTCTCCAAAGAAGACATACAGATGGCTAACAAACACATGAAAAGATGCTCAACATCACTCATTATCAGAGAAATGCAAATCAAAACCACAATGAGGTACCATCTCATGCCAGTCAGAATGGTTACTATCAAAAAGTCTACAAACAGTAAATGCTGGAGAAGGTGCGGGAGAAAAGGGAACCCTCTTACACTGTTGCTGGGAATGAAAACTAGTACAGCCACTATGGAGAACAGTGTGGAGACACCTTAAAAAACTGGAAATAGAACTGCCATACGACCCAGCAATCCCACTGCTGGGCATATACACTGAGGAAACCAGAATTGAAAGAGACACGTGTACCCCAGTGTTCATCACAGCACTGTTTATAATAGCCAGGACATGGAAGCAACCAACCTAGATGTCCATCGGCAGACGAATGGATAAGAAAGCAGTGGTACATATACACAATGGAGTATTACTCAGCCATTAAAAAGAATACATTTGAATCAGTTCTAATGAGGTGGATGAAACTGGAGAGTGAAGTAAGCCAGAAAGAGAAACACCAATACAGTATATTAACACATATATTAGAAAGATGGTAATGATGACCCTATATGCAGGACAGCAAAAGAGACACAGATGTAAAGAACAGACTTTTGGACTCTGTGGGAGAAGGAGAGGGTGGGATGATTTGCGAGAATAGCATTGAAACTTGTATATTAGCATATATGAAACAGATCGCCAGTCCAGGTTTGATGCATGGAACAGGGTATTCAGGGCCGGTGCACTGGGATGACTCTGAGGGATGAGATGGGGAGGGAGGTGGGAGGGGGGTTCAGGGTGGGGAACCCATGGCTGATTGATGTGAATGTATGGCAAAAACCACTACAGTATTGTAAAGTAATTAGCCTCCAATTAAATAAATTTTCTAAAAAAAGAATCTGCCTGCTTTGTGGGAGACCGGGGTTCAATTCCTGGGTTGGAAAGATACCCTGGAGGAGGGCATGGCAACCCACTCCAGTATGCTTGCCTGGAGAATTCCCATGGACAGAGGAGCCTGGCGGGCTACAGATCATGGGGTCTCAAAGAGTCGGACACAGTCAAACATGGTACATTTTTGGTGTATTTTAGAATTTTGTTTTTGTGGCATTATTTTAATTAGGAAGGTAAACATTTTTCTTCACTTTGTTTATCTAGTTCTATACTTTTCTCTTTATTACAGTTTATAGTTGCTTTCTAACTCCTGGGCCCTCAGTCGAAAGCCTGGTCTGCATTAGGGTTTCCAGGTTCTTTATTCAGGGTGAGTGTTGCAGGGTGAGTCACAGATGGAGTCAGTAACTTTGTCCAGCTCTTAGCTGCTCCTTCTCCCTCCCCCTTAACTAGGCCACAGTGTCAGATGAGCTTTAGCCAAGGCCGCGGGTGGTATCTGTGTTTTCTTCCCTTCAGGAGGGGAGCCTCTTCCCTGTGGGCTCTAAGCAGTGAGCAGGGCTGATGATCCACTGTAGAGCCCTGTTAGCCTCGGTGCCTCAGGAGGAACTCCTCCCCGTTCATGGGTGTCCGCAGGCCCAGAGCTGTCCCTGCTTGCTTTGTGCTGCTTCTTGGAGGCTCTCTTGTAACTCACTACTTTCTTTAAACATAAATAATTACATTATATGCTGTATTTTCAACAGAGGGGCTGAATCAGAACACCAACTTACCGAGTCTCGACTAGACATCCAACACGTTTCTTCTTGTTTTGTCATTGTTGTGTCCCTGGACACACAACTCTTGTTGGTCATACTGCACTTGTGAATTCCATTATCTGTGAATGGTAATATCTAGTAGGACAGACACTAAGTTATCTTTTATTTAACTTTGTCTTGATCACAATTTTCTATTTTTACATAAGAACTTTAAAATCACCTTGTCTAGTTTTAAAAAGATAGACTCATTTGGAGTCTTATCTTGAACCTCAGTACACATATATATTGATTTTAGAAAGATTGCTATTCTTACGCTGTTACGTTATCCAGATACTCAAATACTCGTTTATTATCACTTTTAAAATAGCACTTTTGAGCTTTACTTGAGCTCTTTATTCATACGTGCATGCTAAGTCCCTTCAGTTGTGTCCGACTCTTTGCAACCTTATGGATGTAGCCCGCCAGGCTCCTTTGTCCATTGGATTCTCCAGGCAAGAATTCTAGAGTGGGTTGCCATTTCCTTCTCCAGGGAATATTCCCGACCCAGGGATCGATCCCGTGTCTCTTAAGTCTCCTGCTTTGGCAGGCAGGTTCTTTACCACCAGCATCACCTGGGAAGCCTCCATCCTTAATGATACCCCTGTTTTATAGTGTCTGTGGTTATTATGATTGGTATCTATAGATTCTCCTTCCTTTCTCTAGCTGATTATTACTAGGAAAGAAATTAAAATATTTCTCTTACATTCAGTCATTTTCCAAAAGTGTATTAGTTGCTCAGTTGTGTCTAGCTCTTTGCGACCTCATGGACTGTAGCCTGTCAAGCTCCTCTATCCATGAAATTCTCCAGGCAAGAATACTGGAGTGGGTGTCTATTACCTTCTCCAGGGGGATCTTAAATTTTCCCAAAATACCTAGTTAATTCTAAAAACTTATATTCCATAGTTTCCGAGGTATATAATCAGAGCAACTACAATTAATATAAATTTATATCTTGTAATATTTATACTTATCTAGTTCTCTTATTAAACTAAAACCTCTAAGACAATGTTTAAAAGTTGTAGGCATCTTTATGCCTGATTTTATTGGAAATGACTTAAGTGTTTCACTGTTGAATACCTTGCTTGTTGCGTTCAGTTCAGTTCAGTTCAATCGCTCAGTCGTGTCCGACTCTTTGTGACCCCATGAATCGCAGCACGCCAGGCCTCCCTTAGATTTGGCAAAAAGTGTGTCTTATTTAGGTACTTCCCTTTTATTTTTATTTGAATTTTTATTAGGAGTGGTAGCTGAATTCATCAAATACCATTTTAAATCTTGCACAATTAGCAATTTAACTAATTGTTAACTAATGGACTCAGTTTGCTTTTTAAAGTTTTTTAAATGAATTGCATACCTTAATGATTACCTTTTGCTCTAGTATTTCTTTTGTAGAGATAATTTTGTTCTCGTGTTTTATACATTAATAATTAAGGCTTTCATGTTTAAGTCCATATCGTCAGTTTGCCTGAATACTTTCGGAAAACCAATACATAGTTACCCTGTAGCACATACTTTTTAGGATATTTAGATATTGCAGATGCTCTTATCTGAATTGGATACTTTTTCAAATTTGTCTCCATGTCTTTGTTGAGGGAGGGGAGGAACTAGATTTTTACTGTGTCCTTTTAAAAGCCACATGCCCCGCTGTACTTTTTGTTAGAATTCTTAATTCCAAATATGTATGTGTAGATAAGTTGGAAAGATTTTTATAATTGTAAGAATACATAAGTAATTCTTTGGGTATGTTTATGAATGATGCTATAGGAATGTACTGTGAGTCTGGGTTTTGTTGTTGCTTAATATTGCCCTTTTTGCTTTTTCATGAATTCTAAGAATTTTTTTGTAGCTACCCTGTGCAGTTCATCTTGGGCTTAATTCTGATAATGTTTGGGAGTGTTTGGTAATTTATACATATATATAACTATAATCAGCTTTTCTTTCTTCCTTTTTTTTAAACAGTTACATGGGAATCGGTCTTTCTGCTCAAGGCGTGAACATGAACAGACTACCAGGTACACTTGTAATTGAATTACAGTGCGGTCTTATGGCTAACTCTGGCTAAAATGGCAAGTAATAACTCGAGATATTAAGTACATCAATCTTCTATATTTTTAATCGCTGTATGAGTTCAGAGTTGAAGCTAAATGGTTTTAATAAATTTTATGCTATTTTGCAAAATATGCCATGCCTCGTTTTGTTTTGCTTGTTTTTGTTTTGTGTGTTGGTATTTTGAACTTCTAGTACATAATGATATCAGCTACTTTAGATGTTTTAATTGGTTGGTTCTGTCTCCTACCCAACACATTCCTGACTTCTAGGAATTCCCCATTTTCAGTTGTTTAATACTCTGGGTATCTAGGCTGATGTTAAAAGTAAACGAAGAAGAAAAAAAGCAAAGGAAGGAAGGTGTGAAACACAGTGGTAGACTGTTTTCCTAAAACCATTAATTGTACCAAAGTGATTCTTCGATTATATTTTCTGATGTTCTGCTTACTAATGTTAAAAATTAACTTTAGAGGAAACTGCTTGAAAATTGAGAGAAAAATCTTGTGTGTTATTTTAAACTCTGTGTGTGTTTAAACCAAATCAAAGCAAAATTCCTTTGGTCTGTTAGCAAAGGAAATATGCATGAGACTGCGTCTTGCTGTTTGTTTGCTTTTTCTGTTAAGAGTCCTCTCTGAGACATAGTTTAGCGTTCTCTGTGGCAGATTTACTTTTGTTAATGTTGTAAGCAGTGTTTTAATACAGAATTTATGTACTGTGATTGTTGAGAATTTAAATGTACTGTTGGAAATTTTACCTTTGGAAAGGGGAAATTTACAGAGATTGTACTGTTCTTGCTTGTCTTGTTATAAATTTGCTGAATAGTTCTAGTATGGGGCAACCTTACTTTTCACTGTAAATATACTGAAACTTTCTCTTTTAGGCTGGGATAAACATTCGTATGGTTACCATGGTGATGATGGACATTCATTTTGTTCTTCTGGAACGGGACAACCTTATGGACCAACTTTTACAACTGGTGACGTCATTGGCTGTTGTGTCAACCTTATCAACAACACCTGCTTCTACACCAAGAATGGACACAGTTTAGGTACTAAAGTAACCAGATGGGGTGCTTATGTACTTACAGCATGGTAGTAATGGTTATTATGTAATTCTCCTTTATGAGTAGATGCCTCTGGAGATTATTTCTTTGTTCTTTCTAGGTAGAAGCTGAGAAAATGGTGAAAATTTAAATCTGAAGTATTATGTAATGGGCACATATTCAATTAAAAATCTTAATTTTTTACGTTGAAGGCCACATGATATCACACCTGTGGGACTAACTAGAAATAACTGCATGCTCAGATATTTATTCTAATAGTGGAAATGCTGCATGCTTTCTGCTCTGCTTTGAATAAAGCCCTTCACAGTATGATCCAGTTTTCTAGATACCGGGTGCCGAGAAAAAAGCCGTCAGTTTTTAGTATAATATGAGGGTAATGACAGAGCATGGAAAAGCTTATGCTCCCAGCGAAATGAAGGGCATTGACATACTGAAAAATCAGGCCTGCTAACAAAAAATTAACAAAGATTGTAACTACAAGCTAGTTCTGCAAAAGGGAGCAGAACTAAAATGAGCAAATGATAACAAAACTTCTAAAAGACAGGTGGCAAATAGATAGATTAGTGAAAACATGAGAAAATCACTCCGCTGTAAGACTAACAGGAAATTAGGGGTTTTGGTTGAATATCTGTACTACTTCAGATTTAATACTTTTATGCTCCCTTTTGTTAGATTTTTTTTGTCTTTGTTTTGTATTAAAGTAAGTATAAAGGATAGCAAGGTTGATGCTTTAAAAAAAGTTTCATATTTTTAACTGTTTAGAACATTCTTGATTTATAGCAGGTTATTTCTGATGAGATAAAGTGAAAGAAGGCATCAACTAATCCCCAAAGGCAGAAGATTCAGTTTGCTTATAAACAGTATTTAAAAATTAAACTGCAGATAGTATGCTTAGACATATAATAAATATTCTTTAATATAGTGCAAAAACTATTCTGTAATTTAATAGTAGAGAATTCTAAATTTTGGGCTATGTTGGTAATAGTTATTTGGGTTTTTTAGTGTCTCGACATACTCCTTATATAATGTTACTGTCTTAGTCATAGTTAGTTACATTTGGCTTAAAACTTTTCCTTCTGATTATTACTGTTGATTCTGAAGTTCTGTGCTGGCTAACTTAAAAGCTCTCACAAGTCCACAGAGACTCTTAACATTCTTTTCAGTACAAGACTGTTGATAAAGGATGCCATGTATGGTGTGTGTATTTGTGATCCGATTGTTATTGGCAGACTGGTTTCCAGAAGGACACAGCCCTTCTAGTTTGTTGTTGCTCTTCAGGCTCTGTCTGACTTGTCAAAGCAGTTAACTGGGATAGTCTTCATTGGCTTGGCTGCTTAAGGTATTTAAGATCTTAAACCAGAAGTCTGCCTTCAGGTAGGACCTTTGGTTCAGTAATGCAAAGATGACATTTTTAAAACCAAAATGAATTTTTTTATAGTTTGCAAAAACTTTATTTCAGAGAAGAAATTTTATTTTGGGACTTGAGAAGATCATAGGTGATGTAATATTATTTTTTTTCCTATTAGATTTTCACAAGCATTTACATTGAGATTTTTCTCTTGCGTAAGGAAGTTGTTTTTAAAATATGTTGTTGTTGTTCAGTCCCTAAGTTGTGTCCGACTCTTTGTGACCCCATGAACTGCAGCACATGGGATGCTGTTTAAGAACAAGGGTACTTGATGGAAGCATGTTCTAAAATTGTCAGTTTGAAACAGTTGGCATTATTCATTCATAAACCTAATATGTATTTGTCAAGCACATGGAGGGTCAGGATAGCAGTAGTCAGTATGGGAGTTCAGTTGTCTGGGTTTTTCTCCTGGCTTGGGCTTGTGACCTTAGGCGAGTTACTTACACATCTGTGTGCCTCAGATCATAAAACCAGATCGCTGTAACATGTGCCTGTTGAGGTTGCTGGGGCGGACTGAAGTGATGCACGTGAAGCTAAGTGATTGCCTTCCCCTGAGTGAGTGCTCAGAAAGTGGTGTTCATTATCGTTTGCCAGACTCTGGCCCAGGTGCTGGGGATACAGTGAGCAAGAATTATTCCTCTGGAGCAGAGGTCAGCAAGCTATGATGGCCCACAGGCCAGATCAGTCTCGTGTCTGCTTTCTAAGTAAAGTGTCACTGAAACCCAGTCACCACCACCCCCACCCCTGGTTCATTTGCTTTCTGTATGTGGCTGCTGTCCTGCTACTGTAGCAGAATTAAGTAGTTGAAACAAGCCTAGAGAGCTGACCCCTTACAGACTAATGTGTTTCTCTCTGGACCAGATTCTAGCATCTAGAAGATAAAATATTACTCAGCTACTTTTCCCTTGTATTTCGCAAAATGGATAATTTGTGCCCCAAAGCTTGGTACATGCTTAGTTTCTGTCTCATGGAGGTTTTCAAAATGTATATTTATTTACTGTATAAAGAGAAATGAAGGGGGTTTTGAGGAAATAATTAAAGGAGAAACATTTCAGTATGCAAGTTAATTCATTTGAATTTTTAAATTTTGTTATAATTCTTCAGTAGACAGTTACTTTTCTAAAAGTCTCTTGATAATCAGATTAGGAAATTGGGAAAAAATTGTTTTCTGTGTAAAACTTAAATAATTGTTCAGCTTGTTAAAGTGCCATTTTTGTGGTCTGAATATGTATAGGTTGTGTTTAATATATTTGACAGTGTTCAAAAGTGTTATTCTATAGAATTAAGTTGGATACTTCATTAGAGATTTTGGTAAAGTGAGGAAGGATCTCAGTAATTACTGACAAAAGTAAATTTTTGCTTAAACGATATAAATTTAGACAGTTTATCGATAGACATTTTTGAAGGAAAGTGATTAGGCTGCTGTTTTATGAAAGGTGGTAAAATTATATATGGTCATGTTTTATTTATTCTTGCTGTTTTCTTTGTTCTTAGTTTTCTGAAATTTTTAGGATAAATTCTCACATTTGTTTGGCCCACAATCACTTTACTTTCTGTTTATTAATGAAACTAAAGGTAATCTGAACGTTTTCACTTTTGACAAGTTAACATATGAGTTTACTGGTTTTTAAAAGTCATAAAAACAGTATTTTAATTACAAAGCACTATTTTTACATTTATTTCAAGGCATATATAGTAGAGATTTATAGTCAGTTTGCCTTTTAACTTTATTACTTTAATGAATAGAGTCAGATGTATTTTCTGAAGGCACAGCACAACGGTAGAGCTACAGACTCTCAACTGGGAAGAGACCTTAAAGATGATGTTTCAACAGGAGGGCCCTCATTATTTTAGGTGGTGATCATCACCATAGAGGGCGGGATGCTGGCATGGTTTGACTTTGTCTTAATGTGTGTTTAAACTGAAGAACTGCGATTAGCCAAGTCAGCAGTACCACCCCCTCCCATTATTATAGAGCTCAGTCTTTTTAAACATATGACTGAGGTCCTATAGAAATATCTGGTTTGTTTATTATCTTATTTTCAGCTAAGTAATTTATTTGAATATTTAAAGGGTGATTACATCATCACTTTGGGATGTCAGTAGATTTATTCCAGTGATGTTGCCATTGTTCAAATGTATTTGGTACATAACTGTTGAAATTACTGTCAGAGGGCATTTAAGAGAAATTTTCAACTGTATGTATCTTTGTCCTTTGAAAGAGGAATTAATTTTGTTTTCTAGAGTGATCAAAACTTTGTATTTTTATGAGAATTTTTTAAAGTAAACAAAGCTACTATATTTTCTATTCACCCCTTTTTGTAACAGAAAATCTTTCCTTTTCCCTTAAAATTATTTAAAAGCTAAATCTAGGTAAGGAAGATTTAAATAACAAGGCCAGATAAAGCAGCTTAGGTGTCAGTCAGAAATTAAATGTAATTATTTTGCAACCAGTTTTCTTTTTCCTCACATAGCTTTGAATATTTATCTGAAACCATTTCAGAAATCCTGGAGGCAACTACCGTACCCCAGAAATAAAATTGGCGTGTCCCTAACAAGGGTCACGAGCTTGACACAGGATGGCATTCACTCAGACCTGCATAAGTGTTATTGAGAGAAAAATTAGTCTTGTTATTTTATATTTAGCTTTTTAATTTTTTCCTTCCTTTGCTGTATTTTCCCTTCTTTTTGGTGAGAAATTCAGCTTGTCACCATACTCTGCCTGAAAAACGACTTCTAACGCCATTTTCCTTTCCTTTTAGGTATCGCTTTCACCGACTTACCGGTAAGACAGACTTTCTTGTAAAAGTAGTTTTGTATTTTTAATTAAAAGAAGTATATAGAAACTAGTACTACTCACGTTTAAAATGCAGTCTTACTGATAATAAGTTTATAAGCCGTGCCGCACGTGCACCAGAGCGCCTTTCATGAGCTGCCATCGGTGCGGACCGGCAGAAAGTAAGCCGAGTTGCACTGGGCCCCGCTGCCCAGGGGAACTTAGCTGTGGCTGAGAACCAAATCGGACATGTTTGTTTAGAAGACACTTTTTAGTATCACTGTGGATTCGTTTGAAATATGTTTCTCTTTTATTGTTGGGCTTTTTAGTAAGTGGCTGTGTGACAGTCATTTACTAATTCAGCGTCTGTTGATGCCACTGTGTGGCGAGTTCTCTGCTTGCTTTTATTCAACAAAACAGATGGAGGTCTCTGTCCTTTCGGAGTATTCAAGTTGAGGACCTTAATAAATAATGCATTAAAAATATTTTTAAAAATTTAAATACTTTTTAAAGGGAGAAAACAGTAGTGCCTGAGAGGACCAAAGACAGCACCCAGGTGGCACAGTTTGCTCACCGTTGTTCAAGCTGATTGCTGAGCAGAATCTTTGGAGGAAGCGAGGATATGGAGAACAAGAACGTTCCAGGCAGAGGGAGTAGTTAGGGGGCGGGCACTCAGGCAGGAGCGCGTGGGGCGTGTTTGAAGAGCGTGCAGGGAGGTAGAGAGACTGAGGCGGGCGGAGTCAGACCCCAGGGTGGGGCGGAGTCAGACCCGAGGGCACCTGGGCATTGACTTTGAATGAAGGACGCTGACAGTGCAGAGGTTAGCTGTTGTGATACACCGGATGACAGAGAGACGGCAGCTGGGGGAGTAAAGACAGAAACAAGCCAACTGTGAGGGGCTGCTGCAGAAACTCAGGCAGGAGATGCTGGTGACTCAGCCTCTGGAGACATAAGGAGTGGTTCCATTCTAGACACCTTACATCCCAAATCTAAGCCTCTGTCAGTTGTAACATGCATCATATATAGCCCTAAAGGGAGTGGGGACTAATAAACTCTGATACAGCGCTTTCTTATCATTTAGGACTGATAGTTTATATTCACTGATCTCTTCAGATATTTAAATCTATTAATAAACTTTTGATCGGTATCATTTATTGTATGCCTGAAACAGAACTTTAAGAAGCAGTGACCAGTGAGTGGGGCAGGAGGAGGACCAAGAATTGGGTGTCCTCCTTCAGAGCCAACTGAAGAAGATCTGTCCGGAAGGAAGGAGAAGCCAGCGTGTCAGATGCCGCTGTGATGTATCGCGTCACACGGGCTGAGGATTGACCGGCGGGCTTATTGTCAGGGTTAGCAGGGTGTCTGCTTGCTGTTGAGAATGATACAGTAGCAAGAAAAACAGGGGATGTTGTATATCCAGAGGGAAAGTAGCCGTGATCCTGCCCTTGAATGGACAGGGGGTGATCCCGTGGGTGAGTGGAAAGGAGAGGCTTTCGAGAAGAGTGTCTGGTGGGGGCGGCTGGGTGTTGGTCCAGGTGCAGGTACGAGGGCCCAGGTAGCTCAGTCTTGTTGCAGACGTTTTGCTCAGACTCTCCGAGTCACGTGGATTTGGTGAAAGGGCGTATATAGCTGGTTTGATTTTTTTTTTTTCTTTCTTTCTTCTCCCAGTTTTTGTGGCTCTAAGCAAGTAAAATCAACTTGTCAGTAGATTTTGTTCCTTACTGACAGATAGTGGTGATCATTTTAAAAAGGCGTAGCTAGTTTTAGATATGTTGACTGTTTGGGGTTGCCTTCTGATCATTTTTTGTCCCATTTTAGAATCACCAGTTATATTTTTTGCCTTGTCTTTAATTAGCCAAGGGTGATGTTCATTTCTACCTCAGTGGGTAAAGTGGTGGTTAGGGTGGTGGTTGTAAGTTTTCTGTTAATAACACAGTGGTTCTGAGAGCTCTTTATTTTTGTGACTGTGAGATCTTCTGGGACTTCCACACACAACATATCATTCTTCTACTTAAAAAGGAAAGAAAGTTAGTCTTTCTCTTAGAGTCCCCACCACCTGTGATCCTTCACTAGACAGTCACAGCAGTCAGCCTCCGTGGAGGGGATGTTTACAGAAAAAAAGCTTACGTATTATGGAACCAGAGGGTGCTTTACATCTCTGAAAACTGGAGATGTTTTTCAAAATGATCATTCTTCCCCAGCTCACCTCACCATCTTTAGATATGATGATGGTGTTGAGTGTATGGCCTTCTAGATCTGTTTTAAACTTACGTTGGCCAGTGTGTCCGTGACTGTCGGCTGGAGGAAGGTGGGTCGTAGCTGAGGCACTGTTCTGGTAGCTTGCTTTTTTCACTTAGTGATGTGTGTTGTGCCTCTTTCTGCATCAGTGTACACGTTTTTAACGCTTTCTTTTTGCTTGTTTTTATAATATCTTATTGTAAGATGCACTGCAACGATTTAAAGATGTATGTTTTTGCGTATTTGACATTTATGAAAGGGGGTGTATCCTAGAAATCCATGGCCTGTCACAGTTTAATGGACAGTGTTTCTTAGACATGAAATGATGGTAGATCTTATAGTCAGTGCGGGCTGAGCTTCCCTGATTGTGGTATATAATACCACCTGTGAATGGACATTCTTTTTAATTTTTTATTTGCTATTAAAAATAATGCTGCAGGACATATATCTTTGCACATGTTTGTTTTTCTGTAGGATTAATTTCTTACAAGAAAAGGACTAATTATCAGCAAGGAAATTGAATCGGTAATTTCAAAATCAGACAAGAAAAAGAAATAAAAGCAATTCAAATTGGAAAGAAAGAAGTAAAGTAAAATTGTCTTGTCAGTCTTAATAGATTTTGCCAAATATCTTTCTTACAAGGTTATATTGGTTCATATTTCTATGTACAGTGAATGAGAGGGCTTATTTTCTCAGCCTTCATCAACACTGGGTGTTCTCAGCTTTTAAAATCTTAATCTGTTGTGCAAAATAATCTGCTTATTTTAATTTGCATTTAAGAAATTCAATTCATATCTCTTTATATTTTTAATCATCATCTTATGTTTCTTCAAATTGCCTGTGTATCTATTGCCAATTAAATTGTTTTTAACTAGTAATTTTGTTTGTCAGTTTTTTGTTTTGTATCGGGGTATAGCCAATTAGCAATGTTATGATAGTGTCAGGTACACAGCAGAAGGGGCTCAGCCATACATATCCGTGTATCCTCTCTCCCCCCAAGCTCCCCTCAAATCCAGGCTGCCGCGTAACATTGAGCAGACGAACTAGTAGTCTTTGTTTTCCTATATTCTGAGATTATTTTTTCATATTTAGAATATTGGTCCTTATAATGTGTGGCAAATTTTTTTTTCTATAAATTTCATTTTTCTTGACATAAGAGTTTTTGGCTTAAAATACTTTTGTTTTAAACTATGTCGCAATTTTGTAATGGGCTTTAATGAAAAGAATACTGTGCTCGGAGTAGAGCCATGAGTTTCCCTTTCTGCGTGTCATTAACAAACTGGTGCTTTTGGAGACACTGTGCAAGCTCTTTAAATCTCCGTTTCTCATTGGTGAAATGAGAAGGTTATAATGAGTATCTCACTTGTCTTCACCGTAAAAGTCTATTAACTTGTGAGTTTTGTTGATTATTAAGACTCAGTACACGTGTGGGTGTTGTGTTACCACTTGTTCCCCTAAGCCAACGTGACTGACTGTCTTTCCCAGTATATTACCACAGTACTCCTTCTGTTTCTGATTTGGGTTGCTTGATTGGTCACCTGAGTTTAAAAATACCTTCTTAGCTTTTTGCAGTGAAATCTATCTAAGCATCTTGTATTTACACACATTATATTCTCTTAATCTTTACCTGATTTTGTACTGAAAATACCTGTGATAATCATTAAAGCAAAGCAATAGGCATAAACACAGAGACTGAGGATGAAGTAGGCTTTGGAGTTACAGAAAGGTCCACTGAGCTTAGATTTTGGTGTTAATAAGCCTGTGTCCAGTCCCAGCTCTGCTGTGGTGTAGGACAACTGTGAGCACGTTAATTTACCCCGTCCTCAGTTCCTCTATCTTCATAATGCAGATAATCATAATGATGATGACTTAACAGGGTAATGACAGTGATTAAACCTGGACCTTTAGAGGACGCTCAGTAACTTACTCTCCCTTCAGATGTGACAACAGTGATTGAGCTGACAGAAGGACTCCTGTATTTTTTGTACAGATTTTTGAAGCTGTTGAACTTGTTTCACCCTCAAGTCTTAGAGTATATCTTAGAGGAAATGCATTTCTTAATGAATTTGAATGTTTAAATCCTTTCTGGAGATGTGTGCATTTTATTTTTATGTAAAGAATCTCTATTCTTAAAGGCACTGTTTTGCTTATAATTAAGTTCTTATACCATTCCTTAATAAAGGCATCCCAGATGTAGAGAGAATAGAAATTAGTAAACTTAACATAGTGTATGCCCAGTTAGGATGTTCTTCTATGGTAATCAGCTTCCACGTGTACTTTCTAGAAGCGCATCGCAGTATCATACTTCAGAGGATAAATATGAGTTATGCTTGAATCTCTCTATTGTATGACATAATCTTTTTTTTTTTCAATTTTTTAATTGAAGGATAATTGCTTTACAGAATTGTGTGGTTTTCTGTCATACATCAACAAGAGTCAGCCACAGGTGCACCCACGTCCCCTCCCTCCCAGACCTTCGCCCGTCTCCCTCTAGCCCACTCTTCAGCCTGTCGAAGAGCCCCTGTTTCAGTTCCCTGCGTCTGTATGACATATTCCTAAGAGCAAGAATTTATTTATTAGAAGTACCTTCATTTATTAGACGTATAATGCCCTATGGTCTGAATAAATAAGTAGCTTAGGTTGCTGTGTATTTTTCTTGATCATTTGCTTTATTTCTTCCTCTATTAGTTTCTGATTGAGATCTTAAAATATTTGTGGAGCAAATTTGCAATTCTGTTTTCTTATTTTAAAGGTAGCATTTGCAAGAATGAATTTTCTTTTTTAACATAAAAGGGATGGATATTTAGTGAACTGTGTTGTCTTACAGCCAAATTTATATCCTACCGTGGGGCTCCAGACACCAGGAGAAGTCGTTGATGCTAATTTTGGGCAGCACCCTTTCGTGTTCGACATCGAAGATTACATGCGGGAGTGGAGAACGAAGACACAGGCGCAGATAGACCGCTTTCCTGTCGGAGGCCGAGAGGGAGAGTGGCAGACTGTGATCCAGAGGTGAGTGGGGAGGCGCGCAGGGACGCCTTCCAGAGTGCGCTTTTTATAAAGCATTTCAGCCTTTCGGTGTGAAAGACTGTTTATCTATTCATATGTGTCCTAATGATCTTAATGTATTAATAATGCTTGATTTGGTGACACACGTCCCAAATTGTGTTTTAGTCTGATTTATTAATTTGCTGGAGGAAATAAAGTGACACTAGATCGCGTAGGTTAATTCATTTGCCAGCCTTAGTAATGGGACTTAACGGTTTCCATGAGTTACTTGATTCAGCTGTTAATAGCGCCAGTGCAGAAGATAAATTGAGAAAGAATTTAGATTGTAGAATTCATGTTGTGGTTTTGGCACATGAACTTCACTGTGTTGTTCAGCAGTGGTATAAACACTTAGGAGAAAAAATAATTACTGTTCAGTAAGAATGAACATCAGAATAACAGTGTATTTTACATCCCGGAATACAGACATGATGTGCTCATGGCACCTTTCAGGATTTAGCTAAATTTTTCCGGTGAATGGGTAACTATGTAAGAATAATATCAGCTATTTTTGTTTACTTGGATCCCTTTTTTTGTCTGACAAAAAATCTCCAGCCTAAAGAATTTTCAGAACTCCATTTACTTATTGTATATTCTGTTAGACATTTAAGAGGAAGTAAAGGGAATACAAATCACAGACAGTGAGTGTGGAGCTTAGATTCCGCAGTGCAGTTTAAATGCTTACGAGTCAGTGTAACATGGACAGGCAGCAGCAGAGCAGATAGCGGGCGTTAGTGAAAGCACTGTACGTGGATGACCTTTGTCTCAGCTCACTCTTTACCCCCAGTTTACAATTTGTTTTATTAGACAGCTTTTTATGAAAAAGTAGAATTTCAACGTGGGAGTCAGCAGGAAAATACAAGCCCTGTGACAGTCACCTATTTTAGACTATGCCTTTGTTTGAAAGGCTCGAGATGACATGTGAATGTCAGTCGTACTGAATAACAGTGGCTCTTAAAACTCCAAATAGTGCAGACTTCAAACTAAATACTGTTAAGTTTAAGTAGTCATTTTCACTATCATAATCTAACCCAAGAAAATTGAAGATACCCTCAGTCTGACACAGTTCATCTTAAATGTCTGTATAATTGAACAATCTTAAATTTGCAAATCTCGTAAAACTTGTCATGTTTTTTGGAGGAGATAATCTGGGGCAGGATGATGATTCGAGAACGAGCGTCCTCCCCGGAGCTGTTGTCAGAGTCTCCACACCAGTGTTTCTGTCCTGCACAGTTGGAAGAGTGGTGGCTCTGACTCAGAATCCCCGGGTCACCGTGAGTTAGCAGTGCGAGCTGGGCTGGACTGCTCTCTGGGGTCCCGTCCCTTAATGCTCTCCAGTGGTTCCCGCTGAGCATCCTGGCGGGTGGTTCCCGCTGAGCATCCTGGCGGGTGGCTGTAGAGGAAGCATCACCTGTCTTAGTCTTGCGCCAGGGTTCAGGGAGAGCACCTCCCCTGCCCCATTCCTCACAAAATAGATCCTCACTAGGGGAAGTTCATGTTAAAACATTCTCCCCTACCCTCTTAAATTAATCTAACATTTAGATGAAATAAAATGAAAAAAATCCGTTTGTTAGAAATTTCCCCGTGCCAGCTCGGTCCCCTTCCTGAACCACTGCTTCATACCATTTTCTGTTGGGCCCTTAGTAGCGCCAGATGGAGGCAGGTTCAAGAGTTGAATATTTATAGATATATTGGGTATTTCAGTTAATATTGTTTAGTCAACGGTTTTTCTAACATTTTGTCATTAGATCCAAATACCATACTTGTAAATACCACTTGGTTTTTAAACAATCAGTTTGCTCTTTGGAAGTGTCACTTACTCAGTCATATTTGAGGAATTCCTCTCCTGTGCTCGAACATACTACCTGATTTAGATTAGAAGGCTGACTCCTCACTGATTAATATTATCACCCTCATAGACTTTGTTCCGGAAGATTCTGTCTGTGGGGTCACCTTCGTGTTTTTTGTGTTCACACCTTGTGACCCGTTTTATGTAATTGGTGGACAGAACTGCAAAGAGTTAAACTACAGAGCAGGAAGAGTTAATCTATTTTTAAATTTTTTATTTTACAAAATGCCAGCACTTTACTAGGGTAAGTCATATGATACTGGTAAAATAGAAATTACGGTTAGTACGGTGGAGTAAGGGTGGGAAGCAATAGGGAAGGACCTGGGGATGATGGAGTGCTAAGAATCAAAGTTACTTCGTGTCCTGATTGTCTGGTAATACTTCCTTTTAGGCAGAGTAGACTCACTATAGCATTTGAAGTTATCTTTTTGGAAATAACTCTGTGAATAAGACAAAATGATGTTTTGAACTGATTTTGAACCTGAGGTAATTAAAGCCTTCATTGTTCCCAGGGCATAGATTGGTTTTGTAACATCAGGGTAGACCTTGTGTATGTAAATTGTAGTATGAAGCATGTATTCTCTTGACTAAAAGCTGTGTGTTTCTTCTTTTTAAGAATGGTTTCATCTTATCTAGTCCACCATGGGTACTGTGCCACAGCAGAGGCCTTTGCCAGATCTACAGACCAGACCGTTCTAGAAGAATTAGCTTCCATTAAAAATAGACAAAGTAAGGACCCGTGGTGCATGGCTAAACACGTGTTTTCAGATTATAGGCTTGGTTACATTGACTTTTAGAAACCTGATTTTTTCATGAAAGTTTTTTTTTCAAATTTATTAATTTGAAATTATGCCTCTGAAATTGCCTTTTACTGACATTTTTGAAGGTTACCTTAAAAAATTCATGGGACTGTAGTAGTATTCTGGATGTAGAAAGAATTGTGGTGAAATTTTTGTTAAAATGTTTGCCACTTTTTCTTTAAAAATGTTTTCTTGAGCTTTCAGAAAGTAAACATTTAATAAGAAGTGTGTGTGTGTATGTGTTTTTCAACAGGTAAAGTAGTCCCATGATTATTAGATGTTAGTGGAGATGCTGTGTGAGATGTTTGCACTTAAATTGCTATCTAAATTTAAGATAGTATTGGTCTTAAGTATTTAATCCTTAGGTCCCAATGCTAGTGACCAGTGCTGTGGGGCCTGTTCCAACTGGGGCAAATCCACAGTTAGCCGTCCTCAAATCGGTGCTGTTAGTCCATCAGGGAGAGCGTGGCTTGATGAGGGTGTCAAGACAAAAACAAGACAAGAGGGATGCAAACACAACTTTCATAGGTCAGATTGTTAGAAAACACTGATGACATTACATTGTAGCTGATGGTATGCTTGTCTTTTCTCACCACGTTGTATAGACTGTAGCAAACAGGAGATGTCTGCTCAATCTTTCCCTGTCCTCATCATCTAACCTTCGGGGCATGCTCATTCAGTGGCTGTTGAATTCAGATCTTACTCAAAGGCTAATTTTCATTTAGTACTGGGTTCAAAAGGCTATATAGTGTTTGATAAGACATTTTGAATATTACTTCTTTCATACCTCCTATGGTCTTTTCTTTAAAAACCACTTTATTGAGGTATGGTTGACATATGAAAAACTATGCCTATTTAGAATATATAGCCTGATGAGTTTGTATATATCCATGAGACCATCACCACAGTGTATATGGCATAATATACCCATCTTTTTCATCTTAGTGTTTAATACATCAGTATTGCTTAACAGCTGTTTTTCCTATATTACTTATATGTTTGAATTTTTTTAGTAGTTTATTAAAGTATTTGTTTTTCTAATAGATTATTTTGTCTGAAAATACTCCTTAAAATAGAAACTGAGTTAGAAAAATAAGTGCAGACTCATCACAATTTAAAGACTTTTTTTTACTAATTTTTTGAGGGTCTACTAAGTTTCCTTTTCTATTCTTAGAAAATTTATCTTTTGCTTTCTTTTTCTAAATAGGAATTCAGAAATTGGTGTTAGCAGGAAGAATGGGAGAAGCCATTGAAACAACACAACAGTTATATCCAAGTTTACTTGAAAGAAATCCCAATCTCCTTTTCACATTAAAGTGAGTTTAATAAATGTTATATTAATTATATATGTCGTTACATAACCAAAATTATTTTCTTGCTTTAATAGTTTTAATTTTTGTTTTACCTCGTTTCAGGTATTTAGATATAATTTTGTAATGAAGCACATTTAAGCAGCAGGTTGAGGAATACACTTTTGTGTTGAGGACTCTTAAGTAGAAGGCATTTTTCTACTTTCTGTTTGCTCTTTTATCATTCTATCCCTGTATTTAAAAAATGTGAAACTCTTACTTAGAAGATGGATATCTATTTTTTCTCTTGTAAAATACCTTATAGTAAGTTTGCAGCATTTTTTAAAATTGCGGTAAAAATATATGTGAAAGTCGCTCAGTTGTGTCTGACTCTTTGTGACCCCATGGACTGTATAGTCCTGAATTCTCCAGGCCAGAATACTGGAGTGGGTAGCCTTTCCCTTCTCCAGGGATCTTCCCAACCCAGGAATCGAAACGGGGTCTCCCGCATTGCAGGTGGATTCTTTACCAACTGAGCTAACAGGGAAGCCCGGTAAAAATACACATATCATAAAGTCTGCCATTTTTACCTGTACAGTTTTCTGATACTGACTTTGTTTCTGGTACACTCACATTGTTCTTCAGCCACCGCCAGCCATCTGTTTCTAGAGCCTTTTCCATGATCTCAGTCTGAAACTTGGTACCTGTTAAACAGTGACTCTGCATTTCTCTCTCTTCCTCAGCTCCTGGCAACCACCATTCCACTGTCTGTCTCTGTACACTTGAATTGGAGTACTCTGAGTACTTCATGTAAATGGAATCATAAAATGTTTGTCCTTGGTCACCGCCTTACTTCCCTTAGCATCATGGGTGTTCACATCTGTGTCGGAGTTCCTGCTTTCATTCTTTTGCATATATGCTCAGAAGGGGATTGTTGAATATAGGATAATTCTGTGCTTAATTTTTTGAAAATTAGTCCTCACAATTCCATAGCCCTGTACAGTTTTCCATTCCTGCCAACAGTGGCAAGATTCTAGTGTTTAATCCTCACTTACACTTATTGTTTTCTGTTTCTTTCATTTTTTAAAAAATAAATAATAGCTATTTGGCTTTTTCTGTTGGTTGTATGAATCTTTGTTATCTTAAAATTCAGCTGTTATTAAGTTTAAGATTTAAACTTTTTAAGCATCAGAAATGCTAAAAAAATGATCAGAAATTGATCAGAAATGATCATAAAAATTGATCAGAAATGCTAAACCTGATGACAGACCTACTTTGCTTTAGAATAAAAGTTTGAATGTGGCCCGTTTGATTAAGAGGTTGCAGATGGGACTGGGGGTGAGGAAGTGTGGGGAGTAGGCCCTTATTTTGTGTGAAGGTAGGTGTGTACATAAAACTACATCAGGTACTTCTTAGGTACTATTTGATTTGCGTCCAAGTGCAAATATAATTTTGATTATTTTAGGTTAAAAAAAATGAGGTCCATTTTGGTTTACTATAGCTACAGACAGATTTTCAGTTTCTTAGTAAATCTTGATTAAAGGTGATACAATGTCTTTGCATTATACTCTCATTTTTCAGGAAATTTTTAAATAATATTCTAAGCAGTACAGTATATGGAGCCACATTTAGCATTTTTAGTATACTATCTAAAGGCGAGACTTACTGATAAATGCAAATAACTAACGTATTTCCTGGTAGAAGTCTGTTGCTATTAGGTAACTAAACAGTGATCTGGAGATGATGTAAATACATTTCTGTTTTCTCTTTTTAGAGTGCGTCAGTTTATAGAAATGGTGAATGGTACCGATAGTGAAGTACGGTGTTTGGGAGGCCGAAGTCCGAAGTCTCAAGACAGTTACCCTGTTAGTCCTCGACCTTTCAGTAGTCCAAGTATGAGCCCCAGCCACGGGGTGAATATCCACAGTTTAGCATCGGGCAAAGGAAGTACTGCACATTTTTCTGGTGAGATTCAGTCTTACATTATCTTACAATTTTTACCCTTCTTCATGATTTTGAACAGAAATAAATTTTAGAAAAAATGTAGACATTTCTACCAGCCATTTTGTACATTTGTAATTTGATCTCAAGAGATTCTGAAAGAAAAATTGTGGGCGAGTCAGATTCATGTGTTTTTGGTACCAGAAAGTAACTTCAAGATGAGCTGTTTCTAAGAGTGGCTTACTAACAGATCTCCCTAAATGAAGGGCAACGTTCGAGTTTTGTCTCTAGAAGTCAGATCAGAGATATCTGGTACTGAGAAGGCAATGGTGTGTTTTAGTCAAGTATACATGTAAAGGCAGTGACGTGGCCATGGTGTCTGAAGCCCCCGACCCCACGCCCGGCTCCCGGCCGGGCTGCCTCTCCCTCCTCCCTTCCCAGCCCGGCTGCTGGCAAGAGTCAGGTCTGCCTATCTGCTTCCTCCTGGACTCACTGAGGCTTTTGGTGAGGCTTAATTAAAGTTCTCTCCCTTCTTGGCTTTTATGACATCTTCTGCAGATTTATTTCTGGTCCTTCTCAGTCTTTTTGCTCTGCTTGTCTCTTTCTGTTTTTCCCGAGGTCTTACCTTTCCTCTGTACGTTTAACTTTGTAAAACTCAACTCAAATACTGTTTCCTGTGCTTTCACAGAGTAGAGCAACACCTTTGCTGTTTCTTCCTCAACACAGCACCTTTCTGCGTTGCTGCCTCTCAGCTCGTTCACATCACCATCCTGCACAGCGTGTGGGGGTCTCACGTTTGTGTCCTCAGTCAGCGCCCCTCGGACACCGTGTGTCCTGTCAGGCTGGGACAGATCCTTGGTCTTGCTGTGTACTTACGTAAAACAGGGTTATGGTAACACTGGGCCTCATGGCAGGGATTAAATGAGATGCAAAATTAAGCCTTCAATAAATACAGGAGAGGATTACAGCTCACAATTAAGTATCCTGATGTTCTTTCGAAGAAGTTTTCCACTTGTTTTCTATTTAAGTAGTCCACTGACTTTCCTACATTATAAAAGGTTTAAGTACATCATCAGAACATGGTAGATCTGTTGCAGCCTGATTTGTTTCTTTTTTTATAAAGCGTCTTTTCTTCTTTTTTCCCCCAGGTTTTGACAACTGTAGTAACGGTGTGATATCTAACAAAGCACATCAGGCGTACTGCCACAGTAAGCACCAGCCGTGTGGTCTGAATGTACCAGAGCTGAACAGCTTAAACACGTCCAGGTCTCAGCAGGTCAGCAGCTTCACCAGGTAATGAGTCCCCTGGCGTTGGCATCACTGTGAGCAACCTCGGTTACGGGTGGCATCGTCTGAAATAATTTGGAAAAATGGAGTTAGATGGCCACAGTGGGGGTCTGCGGGAATGAAGGGGTGAGGAGTCAGTTCCCTGGTGCTGTCCCTTCCTCTGCGCCCCTCTCCCTCTGGAGGGGTGACGAGGGCAGAGCCAGGCTCTCTACTGCCTTCCTGCCAGCGCAGACCCCCACGGTGGCCACAGAAACGTCATTTGTTAATGTTTCCAAGTTAAGTCACTGTAGTGTATTTAAGCTCTGGAGTTGACATATGATACATATACAACTGTTTTTTTCTCAACTATTTTTTTCTCTTTGTGTGGGTTTTTCAGTGTGAGGAGTGTTTCCTGAGTTGCAAATAACTAACTTTACAAAAAATATTTGTTGATGAGAACCTACCTTTAATTTGAATAGCTTGCATATAGCAGATGGTTAAGTCGTTTAGTAAACATACAGCACAAGGAGAGGATTGAAAACTTGCTGGGTGTCAAACACTCTGCTGCTAGTGTGGTCTCTACCCGAAGAGCTTTGGGAGGAGAGATGTTCCCGTCATGGTACTCTGACATACTCAAGTTTCTATTCATGAAACCTAAAGGTTCATGAAATATAACCATTTGAATTAAATGCTAGTGTGTGAGGGCAAGTTCTTATGGATTTTTATCAATTTGATTGATGTTGGTTTGGTCTTAGAGCATGAATTGATGGGTCACACTGCGTTTTGGGGGAATATGCATCAGTGCAAAATTCTCCCATGGAAGGAGACAGCTCCTAATGTTTACAGTCTCAGTGTAAATATGATTCTGGAGAAGTGCATGTAAAAAATCTGTATTTACAAATTTGGAGATTAATCAGAATTTCCAGGTTATCTATTACAAATGACAAATATGTACTGAAATAATGGTATTATGTGGTACAGTTGTGAAATCCACAAAAATGATCCAAGAACAGCAGTAGGAAAAGGGATTGTCTTGCTGAGGAGGTTAGGGTAGGCAGTGGAGACGCCACACTAAAATATGAAATGAGAATATCATAGTAAAAATTTTGTATGGAGATGTAAACAATTAAGCCTTTAGTTCATCATATACTTTATAGTATTTATTAACAGTACTTTATGATTATTAGACGGTTCTACCATAGTTTGAAGGTAGGATTGCAGTTACTTTGTTGAGTTTTTCACTTAAATATTATGCTCATGGCAGGAAGTTGCTAAAGAGACCTGTAATTACCTGAGTTGAGGGAAGCAAGCTGAACGGAAGGGGTTGATGACATAGCATCCTCTTTTGGGTGCAGCTTAGAAGAAAGTAAGCTCTCAAACTGCCTTAAACTGTTAAGCAGTACCAGTTATTTTCTAGTTGGTAATGGCTTTCCTTGTGACAGTGTTGTGAAGTAGGCAAAGATGGTATTAACTGACTATGAAAACCATTTTACAGATGTAGAGCTGAGTGCCAGAGAAGTAAATGGCTTTTTTTAAAGGTGAATAATTAGTAACTAGAAAGTTGCAGAACGATGACTACTTCCCAGGATGTCTGACCTCTAGACTCGCGCTTTCTTCATTAGACTCCCCGTGAGAAATGCTCTTCTTCCCACCTCCTTCTCCTCCATCCCAGATTCTACTCAAGCTGTAAAATTCTACTTCAGTTGTTAACCTCTTCCAGGATGATTTCTTATCAATTCTCAAATTTCATGAAGATAACTACACAAGCTTTTCTAACTGACGGAGATGTGCTGGGGCCACGCCCTGTTCTTCTAGATCTCTGAGTGTCCTGTACCTTGATGGTCTTACGGACAGAAGTGTGTATGCACCCACTCACCCAGGCTGGAAACCAGTGGTTGCCTTTGCTGGCATTATGCATAAAGTGCAATTTTTGCTTCTCTGCATTCAATTTTGTTGTTGTTGTTGTTTTCCTACAAATGAATATACATTGCTTTTTTAATGAGAAATAATCATTTTTATTTATTTAAATATTTTCTAAAGTTTCATCAAGTGTTTCCTTCTGGACTGTATAATCATTACCTAGATCTTCATAGGAGAAATCTGGAAGGTTAGATATTGTTGCTCGGGGTGTGGATGGAATGAAGGGCAAACGTTGGCAACCTCAGCGTGGCCACTTAGAGCTGTTGGCACGTGTTATTCATCCAGTCAGTGTGAAATGGCCTTAGGTATCTCCAAAACAGCATTTCAAAAATTCAGATTCTGCAGTATATTTAGAATCTTCAGCCAATAAGAAAGTCTGTCAGAGAAAAGTAGTGTTGGGTTCTGAAAAGGGCTGAGGGGATGAGACTGAGTAGTCATTTCTCGTGTTATCACTTACCTTCGAGAAGGAGTATAATTTTGAGTAGTAAGGACAAATGCCCAAACGCCATTTGGGCAACGCCAATGCCCAAACAAGCAGTCTTTCTCTAAAAGACTTAGAGAAAAAGTAGTCTAGAAGCAAGCTGAGTATGAGGGCAGGGAAGGAGGCGAAATGGGGTGGGTCCCAGGAGCAGGTTGTTTCGTCAGGGAGATTTTTGCCTTACATGCTTGGGGCAGGGAGGGTGGTATTTTAGGGCAGGAGTTGATTAAATGAAGTGCAGATCTAATTCTGAAAGATAATGGGAAATATGTGCTGGAAAATGATTTCTCCATAGTGATAGGAAGTCTTAAAGCCACTGCATTTTAGTACATGTATCTTTTTCCTTCCTTATCTCCAGGACTACAAATTCGTTAAAAGTTAGCTGCATCTTTGGCTTTGAATACATTCAAGATTTAACTAAATACCTTTTTTCCAGATTGCTGTTGCCTTATGAAGTCAGTTTTATAAGTAGGCTCTGTAGTTGAGTACTAATTGATATTAAACTAAGCTGCAAGTGTGCTATTTCTAAAATTAGGTTTGTTTTTTCATTTTCAGTAATGATGTAGACATGGAAACAGATCACTACTCCAATGGAGTTGGAGAAACTTCATCCAATGGTTTCCTAAATGGTAGCTCTAAACATGACCACGAAATGGAAGATTGTGACACCGAAATGGGTCTGCAGTGATATTTCTTACATTTTTAATAAAAAATGATGACTACAAGGTTATGTTTTTACTTGTACTGATTCACAGCTGATGAACATAAATCAGATTTAAAGATGTGTGTGCCATTGGATTTGATAGTAACATATTCTCTTAGAAGTCTCTGAGAGTGGATTGCTAGAGAGAGTAGAGTCTAATTTTTTAGTATTTGGCGTTTTCTTTGCTGAACTGTTTCTGCACAACTGCAGTGCTCTCAGTAGCGCAGCAGTGCGAACTTACTAGTGCTCACTGTCCTTTGAAAGGATTGGTAAGGCTGGAGATACAAAAAGTTTGTGTACCTATTTCAATATAGCCAATATAGATAGGCCACATGGGTAGAGATGATTTAATAAATTCTAATCAAATTTTCTTTAATTCATTTAACCTGAATATATGCGACTATTCATAGTTCAGTGCCTGGCAGGTAGTAGGTGCCTGTTTTGACACCCTCCCTTGGTTCCTTCCCCCTCAAAATTATGTGGCTGAGAAACATATTAGCATGCATAATTTTACTTTGTGGACAACTTGTGTAGTAAATTGTACCATAAAGTTAAACAAGCAGCAAACTTCCCCATCAATTGAGAGTGAAAATTACTGAAGCTTATAAATTTTTATTTGATTTTATAATATTTTGATATTAAAGGGAATTTATTAAAATTGCTAGAAACTATTTTATAAATGCAAACTTAATATTACTTACACGACCACCTTGTTTAGGATCATGTGTTCCAATGTGTAATTCACTCTTTCAAGCAAGGAGTAGGACTGAAAGGCAGCCTCGTTTTACCCTATCAGATATTAGCAAGCAGCCTCAACATTCCAAGAATAGTTTGTGTCTAGGGATAAAGAGCAGGAGTTCTAGAGCCGGATCACCTGGATTTGAATTCTGCAACTGCCACTTACTAGCTGTGTAACCTTGGGTGAATTACTCAGGAGCTCTTTGCCTCAGTTTCTTCATCTGTAAAATGGGTGTAATGATAACTGCCTGTAAGTGCTTCATAAACATTAACTGTTACCGTCATGATTAGTGATTTATATATTGTTAACTAGTGATGTATACTTTTTGCATTGTTGATCAGTGATTATTGTCAGTCAAGATATATAAACTGAAAATTTTTTTCCTAAAAGTAGTGTAATTAACCCTTTTGATTAGGTACAGTATCGTCTGTGTTTTTATTGGAGTCATTTAGATTATCTTACCTTCAAACTGTTCTATGTCAATTAAAGTAGCCTGGGAAGTAGCTACTTTTTCCTTTTCTTTTTTTGCAGTGTTGCTATATTTTTAGAAAATTGTGCTTAATTTTTCATAACATTTTCTTTGAGACATGTACATCATAACACTGAAAGCTTGTCACCTGACTTTCAACTCCAAGCTAGATAGATATTGGATCCTAGACTCTTGAGCCCTAGAGAAAGTATTCCTTGTAGCTACAAGGTTCCGTATTATAATAAATTAAAAAGAAACTGCATATTTAGGTAAAATATTAGAAAGTAGTTACTATATGAAATGTTCAAAATGTTGTAAGCAATTTATGTTTGTTTCTCCATTGTATCCCAACTGTAAGGTAGTGAAATACCTGTTTGTCTTGCTTACAGAAGTTGATTCAAGCCAGTTAAGACGCCAGTTGTGTGGAGGAAGTCAAGCTGCCATAGAAAGAATGATTCACTTTGGAAGAGAGCTGCAAGCGATGAGTGAACAGCTGAGGAGAGAATGTGGCAAGAACACAGCAAATAAAAAAATGTTGAAGGTAAATTTGTTTTCCCTTGAAAAGCTGTAAATGTGTGGATGAAACTAGAATGTCGCTTTGTGAAACCCTGAGCAGGGCTGCGGTTGCTGTTGGGAGGCTTGGACACGAGCTCCTCCCTGGCTTCCTGCCCAGTCGCGGGTGAAAAGGTGCGACGGGGTGAGGCGGCCAGGCTCTGCTGGAGAAAGCGCTGGACTTCAGGAAAACACGTAGGTTAGACCCCGGTTCTGCACTTCCCAGTGTCGTGCGCCTCTTATCAACTTACTTTCTTAGTTTTATTTTCTCAGCTGTAAAATTGGCAGAGTTATTAGGAGAAATGTGAGAATGCTGATCAAACTATAAATGTGAGATACTTTGATTTTAGGAAACACTGCTTAGGGTTGCAGCCAACTGAAGGTACGATATGTGGCCTTTGTTTTGATGGTGGTTGGCGAAGGCTTGGCTCGTCTTCCACGAAGAGTGAAGACACATTCTCAGGTCTCCTCTGGATTGATGCTGTGCCGGGTGGTGATAACGGGCAAAATGGAAACACTTCAGTTAGCCACAGCTCTGTGTAGCAGCTGAAGATGGAGTTTCACCTCCCTTAAGCCAGCACTGCAGTCAGCCGGGGATGAGTTTTCCCGTAGTCACAGCAGTGCCCCCAGCCCTGTCGGCTGTGAGCAGGAACCTAGCCGTTGTGGCCGTGTGTTTTGTTTTGTTTGCCCTGCATCAGGTTGGGCTCGGTGTCAGTTTGTTAAAACACTTTCTTCTCAGTGTTTTGAAATAAGTCCAGAAACTGAAGGAGAAATGGCACGTGGTGGCCTTGACACCGAGACTTTGGGAACTGAAGGAGAGGGCGAGCCTCGGGGCTCCCGCCATCCCTTCCCGAGCTGAACCGAGAGGGCCGGTGAGCAACCGACTAGCACTAAGTGTGTGTAAAATCAGGGGGAAATAACCGTCCCGGCTTCCTGCACCAAGAGCTTTAGTACAGCACCTGTGTAGGCAGAGTGTACCTGTCTAGGAAGGTTCAAGAAGCCGCTTTTACACTTCCAGTAAAAAGGCATGCATAACTGGATTTATCCAGATTGCAAATTTTCATCAGTCTGTTAGGTTGGTGCAAAAGTAATTGTGTTTTTTCATTGTTGAACTTTGCCATGTAATACTGGAATACATTCTTAAATAAATGTGATTGTTATACATCATTTTAATGCACATTTCTCACTTTGGTTTTTTTGCTAATTAATGATGTTAGACAAAAAGAAAATTCGAGCGATTTTTTTCTTTGAGTTCAAAATGGGTCATAAAGCAGTGGAAACAACTTGCAACACCAACAACCGCATTTGGCTCAGGAACTGCTCACGAACATACAGTGCAGTGGTGGTTCAAGAAGCCTTGCAAAGAAGACAAGAGCCTTGAAGATGAGGAGTGCAGTGAGCGGCCACTGGAAGTTGACAACGACCAGTTGAGAGCCATCATTGAAGCTGTTCCTCTTAAACTACATGAGAAGTTGCCAAAGAACTCAGCGTCGATCATTCTATGTTCATGTGGCATATGAAGCAGATTGGAAAGGTGAAAAAGCTTGAAAAGCAGGTGCCTCTTGAACTGACCGATAATCATAAAAATGTTCATTTTGAACTGTTGTTTTCTCTTATTGTATTAAACAACAACGAACCATCTCTCGATCGAATTGTGATGCGACAAAAAGTGGATTTTATATAGGCAGCTGGAGACAACCAGTTCAGCGCTTGGACCGAGAAGAAGCTCCAAAGTGCTTCCGAAAGCCAAACTTGCCCCAAGTAAAGGTCCCGGTCACTCTTTGGTGGTCTGCTGCCCATCTGATCCACTGCAGCTTTCTGAGTCCTGGTGAAACTTACATCTGAGAAGTATGCTCAGCCAGTCGATGAGGTGCCCCAAAACTGCCACACCTGCAGCTGACATTGGTCAGCAGAATGGGCCCGTTCTTCTCTGTGACGACGCCCGACCGCATGTTGCACAACTTAACACTTCAAAAGTTGAACAAGTTTGGCTACAAAGTTTTGCCTCATCTGCCGTCTTCACCTGACCTCTTGCCAGCCAACTACCGCAGCAAGCACCGCAGAAGCTTGCTGCGGGAAAATGCTTCCACAGCCAGCAGGAGGCAGAAGATGCTGTCCAAGAGTTTGTTGAATCCCAAAGCATGGATTTTTATGCTACAGGAATAAATGGGCTTAATTCTCGTTGGCAAAAATGTGTTGATTGTAGTGGTTCCTACTTTGATTAATAAAGATGTGTTTGAGCCTCGTTATAATGATTTAAAATTCACCATCCGAACCAGCAGTTACTTTTGTATCAACCTAATACAACTTTGTAGAATCTTTTCAGCTATCAACAGTGCTAAGAAACTTACTTCTTAGGCTTTATTATTGCTTCCTATATCCAAAGCTATCCATCTGGGAAACTTGTTTTAGGGCAGTGGTTCTCATCCTTTTTGGTATCTAAACCCTTTAAAACCGATTAAAGATTCCCAAAGGGCTTTTGTTTGTATGAGTTATATTTATTGATTTTTCTGTACTAGAAATTATTACTAAAATTATTAATTCACTTTAAAATAACAAATCATTACATGGGTATTTTTCATAAAAGTGTTACTTAATCTTTCTAAAATAAAACAATGAGAAGAGAGTAGCATTGCTTTACATTTTTGTAAATCTCTTTAATGCCAGATTTAATAAAAGGTAAGCTGGATTCTCGTCCCTACTTCTGCATTCAGTCTTTTATGAACTCACACATCATGTCACCTCTGGAAAGCCCCACTGGGAGAGTTGTGAGGAAATAGTGAGAAAAGAGCCAGTACTATCTTAGTTTAATATCATGAAAATAGTTTGGACCTCACAAGAGCCCATGAAAGGGTCTTGGACTCTGGTTGTCCCTGGAGAGAACTGATGTTTTAGGAGATATTTTGGAGATAGGAAATGTTTTTTTAAAAAGAACTCGTAGACATTTTTACACTAGGTCATCTGTTTTCTTGTTAAAACTTTATGCTAATTGAGTATCATTTTATGTAGTCCCTTTGAAAATTTAACATTTCACTCCATGGCTTATTCTTGATTGTAATTTGTGTGAAGCACAGAAAAGGGCATTACATGGCCTTTTCTCAGAGATACTCTTTGATTATATATTGAATGAAGTAAAGAGGTAATTTATCATCTAAGGAACGCGGATGGCTTTGATTTTGCACCTCTGACTTCCGTGCAGATGCTGACTGCTGTCTCAGCGTTCTGAGCTGCTTCTCACCTTCCCCAGGCTTAATCTCCTCCCTGGTAGACGTCGACCCGAGTGACTGACCCAGTGGTGTCTCAGCACCTAGGGGACAGTGCTGGGGAATTAGTGTTGGAGGCAGACACAGAGAGGACTTTTGTTTGCCTTGGTTAAGAAGGATTAGAAATTAGTGCTTTTTTCTTTTATTTTTCACTTCAGGTCATGGGTAGCTGAAGTGGGTTTTTTTATCTTTAATTTTTTTTTTAATTTGCACAGACTTCTGAAGCATATATACGTATGTAGAGAGAGAGACAGTAAAAGCTGAGGTGAGGTTTACCTAAGTGGCATAGGGCCCCTGGTGTTCTGCTTCTCCTCAGTCGTGGAGTAGCAGGCACGTGGCAGACCCTTGGAGCAGCCCACCCCCGGGGCTCGGGCTGGGGGTTCCTGCTGCACCGGGGCTCGCTTGACCTTTTCCTCACTTTCTCAGTCTTCCTTTCCTGTTTTCCTGTTGTCTTTGTTTTTCTTGCTTACCTGCCTGAGTCTGCCAGTGGCTCCCAAGAGAGTGGCCTAAATTGTTCAACAGCTGTGTATTGAACCTTGCAGAGCGGAGGGTCAAGC